>NC_073307.1:63059453-63390703 GCF_027595985.1 Sorex araneus | reverse complement strand
CATTGCACATGCGTGGCGGCCATGAGAGAGTGACCTCATATGGGGTGATTGGCGGGAGCCAATAGATGAGCGCGATCTCATATGGGGTGATTGGCGAGAGCCAATCGATGAGCGCCACCTCATATGGGGTGATTGGCGAGAGCCAATAGACCACGTCAGAGGCGGGGCAACCAGGCTATATAAGGACTGCCATTACCCGGGTTGTTGTCCTTTCTCATGCGTGGAGGCCAGAGCGCATTGCGCATGCGTGGCGTCGAGAGCACATTGCGCATTCGTGGCGGCCAGAGCGCACTGCGCATGCGTGGCGGCTAGAGCGCATTTCGCATTCGTGTCGGTCAAAGCGCATTGCGCATGCGTGGCCGCCATGAGAGAGTGACCTCTTATGGGGTGATTGGCGGGAGCCAATAGATGAGCATCACCTCATATGGGGGATTGGCGAGAGCCAATAGACCACGTCAGAGGCGGGGCAACCAGGCTATATAAGGACTGCCATTACCCGGGTTGTTGTTCTTTCTCATGCGTGGCGGCCAAAGCGCACTGCGCATGCGTGGCGGCCAGAGCGCACTGCACATGCGTGGCGGCCAGAGCGCACTGCGCCGGTGTGGCGGCTAGAGCGCACTGCGCATGCGTGGCGGCCAGAGCGCATTGCGCATTCGTGGCACAAGAGCGAATTGCGCAAGCGTGGCGGCCATGACAGAGTGACCTCATATGGGGTGATTGGCCGGAGCCAATAGATGAGCGTCACCTCATATGGGGTGATTGGCGAGAGCCAATAGATGAGCGCCACCTCATATGGGGTGATGGGCGAGAGCCATTAGACCATGTCAGAGGCGGGGCAACCAGGCTATATAAGGACTGCCATTACCCAGGTTGTTGTTCTTTCACATGCGTGGCGGCCAGAGCGCATTGCGCATGCGTGGCGGCCAGAGCGCACTGCGAAGGAGTGCCGGCCAGAGCGCACTGCGCATGCGTGGCGGCCAGAGCGCACTGCGCAGGCGTGGCGGCCAAAGCGCACTGCGCATGCGTGTTGGCCAGAGCGAATTGCGCATGCGTGGAGGCCAGAGCGCACTGCGCATGCGTCGCGGCCAGAGCGCACTGCGCATTTGTGGGGGCCAGAGCGCACTACGCATGCGTGGCGGCCAGAGCGCATTGCGCATGCGTGGCGGCCAGAGCGCATTGCGCATGCGTGACGGCCATGACAGAGTGACCTCATATGGGGTGATTGGCGGGAGCCAACAGATGAGCATCACCTCATATGGGGTGATTGGAGAGAGCCAATAGATGAGCGCCAACTCATATGGGGTGATTGTCGAGAGCCAATAGACCACGTCAGAGGCGGGGCAACCAGGCTACATAAGGACTGCCATTACCCGGGTTGTTGTTCTTTCTCATGCGTGGCGGCCAGAGCGCACTGCGCATTCGTGGCGGCCAGAGTGCACTGCGCATGCGTGGTGGACCAGAGCGCATTGCACATGCGTGGCGGCCATGAGAGAGTGACCTCATACGGGGTGATTCGTGAGAGCCAATAGATGAGCACGACCTCATATGGGGTGATTGGCGAGAGCCAATAGATGAGCGCCACCTCATATGGGGTGATTGGCGAGAGCCAATAGAACACGTCAGAGGGGGGGCTACAAGGCTATATAAGGACTACCATTACCCGGGTTGTTGTTCTTTCTCATGCATGGCGGCCAGAGCGCATTGCGCATGCGTGGCGGCCAGAGCGCACTGCGAATGCGTGGCAGCCAGAGCGCACGGCGCATGCGTGGCGGCCAGAGCGCACGGCGCATGCGTGGCGGCCAGAGCGCATTGCGCAAGCGTGGCGGCCATGACAGAGTGACCTCATATGGGGTGATTGGCGGGAGCCAATAAATGAGCGTCACCTCATATGGGGTGATTGGCGAGAGCCAATAGATGAGCGCCACCTCATATGGGGTGATTGGCGAGAGCCAATAGACCACGTCAGAGGTGGGGCAACCAGGCTATATAAGGACTGCCATTACCCGGGTTGTTGTTCTTTCTCATGCGTGGCGGCCAGAGCGCACTGCGCATGCGTGGCGGCCAGAGCGCACTGCGCATGCGTGGAGGCGAGAGCGCACTGCGCATGCGTGGCGGCCAGAGCGCACTGCGCATGCATGGTGGCCAGAGCGCATTGCACATGCGTGGCGGCCAGTGCGCACTGCACATGCGTGGCGGCCAGAGCGCACTGCGCATGCGTGGCGGCCAGAGCGCACTGCGCATGCGTGGTGGCCAGAGCGCACTGCGCTGGTGTGGCGGCCAGAGCGCATTGCGCATGCGTGGTGGACCAGAGCGCATTGCACATGCGTGGCGGCCATGAGAGAGTGACCTCATATGGGGTGATTGGCGGGAGCCAATAGATGAGCGCGATCTCATATGGGGTGATTGGCGAGAGCCAATCGATGAGCGCCACCTCATATGGGGTGATTGGCGAGAGCCAATAGACCACGTCAGAGGCGGGGCAACCAGGCTATATAAGGACTGCCATTACCCGGGTTGTTGTCCTTTCTCATGCGTGGAGGCCAGAGCGCATTGCGCATGCGTGGCGTCGAGAGCACATTGCGCATTCGTGGCGGCCAGAGCGCACTGCGCATGCGTGGCGGCTAGAGCGCATTTCGCATTCGTGTCGGTCAAAGCGCATTGCGCATGCGTGGCCGCCATGAGAGAGTGACCTCTTATGGGGTGATTGGCGGGAGCCAATAGATGAGCGTCACCTCATATGGGGGATTGGCGAGAGCCAATAGACCACGTCAGAGGCGGGGCAACCAGGCTATATAAGGACTGCCATTACCCGGGTTGTTGTTCTTTCTCATGCGTGGCGGCCAAAGCGCACTGCGCATGCGTGGCGGCCAGAGCGCACTGCACATGCGTGGCGGCCAGAGCGCACTGCGCCGGTGTGGCGGCTAGAGCGCACTGCGCATGCGTGGCGGCCAGAGCGCATTGCGCATTCGTGGCACAAGAGCGAATTGCGCAAGCGTGGCGGCCATGACAGAGTGACCTCATATGGGGTGATTGGCCGGAGCCAATAGATGAGCGTCACCTCATATGGGGTGATTGGCGAGAGCCAATAGATGAGCGCCACCTCATATGGGGTGATTGGCGAGAGCCATTAGACCATGTCAGAGGCGGGGCAACCAGGCTATATAAGGACTGCCATTACCCAGGTTGTTGTTCTTTCACATGCGTGGCGGCCAGAGCGCATTGCGCATGCGTGGCGGCCAGAGCGCACTGCGAAGGAGTGCCGGCCAGAGCGCACTGCGCATGCGTGGCGGCCAGAGCGCACTGCGCAGGCGTGGCGGCCAAAGCGCACTGCGCATGCGTGTTGGCCAGAGCGAATTGCGCATGCGTGGAGGCCAGAGCGCACTGCGCATGCGTCGCGGCCAGAGCGCACTGCGCATTTGTGGGGGCCAGAGCGCACTACGCATGCGTGGCGGCCAGAGCGCATTGCGCATGCGTGGCGGCCAGAGCGCATTGCGCATGCGTGACGGCCATGACAGAGTGACCTCATATGGGGTGATTGGCGGGAGCCAACAGATGAGCATCACCTCATATGGGGTGATTGGAGAGAGCCAATAGATGAGCGCCAACTCATATGGGGTGATTGTCGAGAGCCAATAGACCACGTCAGAGGCGGGGCAACCAGGCTACATAAGGACTGCCATTACCCGGGTTGTTGTTCTTTCTCATGCGTGGCGGCCAGAGCGCACTGCGCATTCGTGGCGGCCAGAGTGCACTGCGCATGCGTGGTGGACCAGAGCGCATTGCACATGCGTGGCGGCCATGAGAGAGTGACCTCATATGGGGTGATTGGCGGTAGCCAATAGATGAGCGCGACCTCATATGGGGTGATTGGCGAGAGCCAATAGAACACGTCAGAGGGGGGGCTACAAGGCTATATAAGGACTGCCATTACCCGGGTTGTTGTTCTTTCTCATGCATGGCGGCCAGAGCGCATTGCGCATGCGTGGCGGCCAGAGCGCACTGCGCATTCGTGGCGGCCAGAGCGCACTGCGCATGCGTGGTGGCCAGAGCGCACCCTGCATGCGTGGGGGCCAGAGCGCATTGCGCATGCGTGGCGGCCAGAGCGCACTGCGCACGCGTGGCGGCCAGAGCGCACTGCGCATGCGTGGCGGTCAGAGCGCATTGCGCATTCGTGGCGGCCAGAGCGCATTGCGCATGCGTGGCGGCCATGAGAGAGTGACCTCATATGGGGTGATTTGCGGGAGCCAATAGATGAGCGTCACCTCATATGGGGTGATAGGGGAGAGCCAATCGATGAGCGCCACCTCATATGGGGTGATTGGCGAGAGCCAATAGAACACGTCAGAGGTGGGGCAACCAGGCTATATAAGGACTGCCATTACCCGGGTTGTTGTCCTTTCTCATGCGTGGAGGCCAGAGCGCATTGCGCATGCGTGGCGTCGAGAGCACATTGCGCATTCGTGGCGGCCAGAGCGCACTGCGCATGCGTGGCGGCCAGAGCGCATTGCGCATTCGTGTCGGTCAAAGCGCATTGCGCATGCGTGGCCGCCATGAGAGAGTGACCTCTTATGGGGTGATTGGCGGGAGCCAATAGATGAGCGTCACCTCATATGGGGTGATTGGCGAGAGCCAATAGACCACGTCAGAGGCGGGGCAACCAGGCTATATAAGGACTGCCATTACCCGGGTTGTTGTTCTTTCTCATGCGTGGCGGCCAAAGCGCACTGCGCATGCGTGGCGGCCAGAGCGCACTGCACATGCGTGGCGGCCAGAGCGCACTGCGCCGGTGTGGCGGTTAGAGCGCACTGCGCATGAGTGGCGGCCAGAGCGCATTGCGCATTCGTGGCACAAGAGCGAATTGCGCAAGCGTGGCGGCCATGAAAGAGTGACCTCATATGGAGTGATTGGCGGGAGCCAATAGATGAGCGTCACCTCATATGGGGTGATTGGCGAGAGCCAATAGATGAGCGCCACCTCATATGGGGTGATTGGCGAGAGCCATTAGACCACGTCAGAGGCGGGGCAACCAGGCTATATAAGGACTGCCATTACCCGGGTTGTTGTTCTTTCACATGCGTGGCGGCCAGAGCGCATTGCGCATGCGTGGCGGCCAGAGCGCACTGCGAAGGAGTGGCGGCCAGAGCGCACTGCGCATGCGTGGCGGCCAGAGCGCACTGCGCAGGCGTGGCGGCCAAAGGGCACTGCGCATGCGTGTTGGCCAGAGCGAATTGCGCATGCGTGGAGGCCAGAGCGCACTGCGCATGCGTCGCGGCCAGAGCGCACTGCGCATTTGTGGCGGCCAGAGCGCACTGCGCATGCGTGGCGGCTAGAGCGCATTGCGCATGCGTGGCGGCCAGAGCGCATTGCGCATGCGTGACGGCCATGACAGAGTGACCTCATATGGGGTGATTGGCGGGAGCCAACAGATGAGCATCACCTCATATGGGGTGATTGGAGAGAGCCAATAGATGAGCGCCACCTCATATGGGGTGATTGGCGAGAGCCAATAGACCACGTCAGAGGCGGGGCAACCAGGCTACATAAGGACTGCCATTACCCGGGTTGTTATACTTTCTCATGCGTGGCGGCCAGAGCGGACTGCGCATTCGTGGCGGCCAGAGTGCACTGCGCATGCGTGGTGGACCAGAGCGCATTGCACATGCGTGGCGGCCATGAGAGAGTGACCTCATATGGGGTGATTGGCGGTAGCCAATAGATGAGCGCGACCTCATATGGGGTGATTGGCGAGAGCCAATAGAACACGTCAGAGGGGGGGCTACAAGGCTATATAAGGACTGCCATTACCCGGGTTGTTGTTCTTTCTCATGCATGGCGGCCAGAGCGCATTGCGCATGCGTGGCGGCCAGAGCGCACTGCGCATGCGTGGCGGCCAGAGCGCACTGCGCATGCGTGGTGGCCAGAGCGCACCGCGCATGCGTGGGGGCCAAAGCGCATTGCGCATGCGTGGCGGCCAGAGCGCACTGCGCACGCGTTGCGGCCAGAGCGCACTGCGCATGCGTGGCGGTCAGAGCGCATTGCGCATTCGTGGCGGCCAGAGCGCATTGCGCATGCGTGGCGGCCATGAGAGAGTGACCTCATATGGGGTGATTTGCGGGAGCCAATAGATGAGCGTCACCTCATATGGGGTGATAGGGGAGAGCCAATCGATGAGCGCCACCTCATATGGGGTGATTGGCGAGAGCCAATAGAACACGTCAGAGGTGGGGCAACCAGGCTATATAAGGACTGCCATTACCCGGGTTGTTGTTCTTTCTCATGCGTGGCGGCCAGAGCGCATTGCGCATGCGTGGCGGCCAGAGCGCACTGCACATGCGTGGCGGCCAGAGTGCATTGCGCATTCGTGGCGGTCAAAGCGCATTGCGCATGCGTGGCGTCCATGAGAGAGTGACCTCATATGGGGTGATTGGCGGGAGCCAATAGATGAGCGTCACCTCATATGGGGTGATTGGCGAGAGCCAATAGAACACGTCAGAGGGGGGCAACCAGGCTATATAAGGACTGCCATTACCCGGGTTGTTGTTCTTTCTCATGCGTGGTGGCCAAAGCGCATTGCGAATGCGTGGCGGCCAGAGCGCATTGCGCATGCGTGGGGGCCAGAGCGCACTGCGAATGCGTGGCGGCCAGAACGCACTGCGCATGTGTGGCGGCCAGAGCGAACAGCGCATGCGTGGCTGCCAGAGCGCATTGCGCATGCGTGCCGGCCACAGCGCACTGCGCATGCGTGGCGGCCAGAGCACACTGCGCATGCGTGGGGTCCAGAGCGCACCGCGTATGCGTGGTGGCCAGAGCGCATTGCGCATGCGTGGCAGCCAGAGCGAATTGCGCATGCGTGGCAGCCAGAGCGCACCGCGCATGCGTCGCGGCCAGAGCACACTGCGCATTTGTGGCGGCCAGAGCGCACTGCGCATGCGTGGCGGCAAGAGCGCATTGCGCATGCGTGGCGGCCAGAGCGCATTGCGCATGCGTGGCGGCCAGAGCACACTGCGCATGCATGGCGGCCAGAGCGCACTGCGCATGCGTGGCGGCCAGAGCGCACTGCGCATGCGTGGTGGACGAGAGCACATTGCACATGCGTGGCGGCCATGAGAGAGTGACCTCATATGGGGTGATTGGCGGTAGCCAATAGATGAGTGCAACCTCATACAGGGTGATTCGCGAGAGCCAATAGATGAGCACGACCTCATATGGGGTGATTGGCGAGAGCCAATAGATGAGCGCCACCTCATATGGGGTGATTGGCGAGAGCCAATAGAACACGTCAGAGGGGGGGCTACAAGGCTATATAAGGACTGCCATTACCCGGGTTGTTGTTCTTTCTCATGCATGGCGGCCAGAGAGCATTGCGCATGCGTGGCGGCCAGAGCGCACTGCGCATGCGTGGCGGCCAGAGCACACTGCGCATGCATGGGGGCCAGAGCGCACCGCGCATGCGTGGCGGCCAGAGCGCATTGCGCATGCGTGGCGGCCAGAGCGCACTGCGCACGCGTGGAGGCCAGAGCGCACTGCGCATGCGTGGCGGTCAGAGCACATTGCGCATTCGTGGCGGCCAGAGCGCATTGCGCATGCGTGGCGGCCATGACAGAGTGACCTCATATGGGGTGATTTGCGTCAGCCAATATATGAGCGTCACCTCATATGGGGTGATAGGCGAGAGCCAATCGATGAGCGCCACCTCATATGGGGTGATTGGCGAGAGCCAATAGAACACGTCAGAGGCGGGGCAACCAGGCTATATAAGGACTGCCATTACCCGGGTTGTTGTTCTTTCTCATGCGTGGCGGCCAGAGCGCATTGCGCATGCGTGGCGGCCAGAGCGCACTGCGCATGCGTGGTGGCCAGAGCGAATAGCGCATGCGTGGCGGCCAGAGCGCATTGCGCATGCGTGGCGGCCACAGCGCATTGCGCCTACTTGGTAGCCATGACAGAGTGACCTCATATGGGGTGATTGGCGGGAGCCAATAGATGAGCGCGACCTCATGTTTGGTGATTGGCGAGAGCTATAGACCACGTCAGAGGCGGGGCAACCAGGTATATAAGGACTGCCATTACCCGGGTTGTTGTTCGTATGCGTGGCGGCCAGAGCACATTTCGCATGCGTGGCGGCCAGAGCGCATTGCGCATGCGTGGCGGTCATGACAGAGTGACCTCATATGGGGTGATTGGCGGGAGCCAGTAGATGAGCACCACCTCATATGGGGAGATTGGTGAGAGCCAATAGATGAGCGCCACCTCATATGGGGTGATTGGCGAGAGCCAATAGATCACGTCAGAGTCGGGGCAACCAGGTATATAAGGACTGCCATTACCCGGGTTGTTGTACTTTCTCATGCGTGGCGGCCAGAGCACATTGCGAATTGTGGCACCAAGAGCGAATAGCGCATGCGTGGAGGCCTGTCCCATTGCGCATGCGTGGGGGCCAGAGCGCACTGCGCATGCATGGCGGCCAGAGCGCATTGCGCATGCGTGTGGGCCAGAGCGCATTGCGCATGCGTGGCGGACAGTGCTCACTGCGCATGCATGGCGGCCAGAGCGCATTGCGTATGTGTGGCGGCCAGAGCTCATTGCGCATGCGTGGAAGCTAGAGTACACTGCGCATGCGTGGCGGCCAGAGCGCACTGCGCATGCGTGGAAGCCAGAGCGCAATGCGCATGCTTGGCGGCCAGAGCGCACTTCGCGTGCGTGGCACCCAGAGCGCTCTGCGCATGCGTGGCGGCCAGAGCGCATTGCGCATGCGTGGCGGCCAGAGCGCACTGCGCATGCGTGGCGGCCAGAGCGCACTGCGCATGTGTGGCCCCAGAGCGCACTGCGCATGCGTGGCGGCCAGAGCGCATTGCTCATACGTGGCGGCCAGAGCGCATTGCGCTTGCTTGGCGGCCAGAGCGCATTGCGCATACGTGGTGGCCATGACAGAGAGACATCATATGGGGTGATTGGCAGAGCCAATAGACCACGTTAGAGGCCTGGCAACCAGGCTATATAAGGACTGCCATTAACCGGGTTGTTGTTCTTTCTCATGCGTGGCAGCCAGATCTCACTCCGATTGCATGGCGGCCAGAGCGCATTGTGCATGCTTGGGGGCCAGAGCGCACTGCGCATGCGTGGCGGCCAGAGTGCACTGCGCATGCGTGGCGGCCAGAGCGCACTGCGCATGCGTCGGGGCCAGAGCGCATTGCGCATGCGTGACGGCCAGAGCGCATTGCGCATGCGTGGCACCCAGAGCGAACTGCGCATGCGTGGCGGCCAGAGCGCACTGCGCATGCGGGGCGGCCAGAGTGCACTGCGCATGCCTGTCGGCCAGAGCGCACTGCGCATGCGTCAGGGCCAGAGCGCATTGCTCATGCATGGCTGCCAGAGCGCATTGCGCATGCGTGGCGCCCAGAGCGAACTGCGCATGCGTGGCGGCCAGAGCGCACTGCGCATGCGTGGCAGCCAGAGCGCACTGCGCATGCGTGGCGGCCAGAGCGCACTGCTCATGCGTGGCGGCCAGAGCGCATTTCGCATGCTTCGCGGCGAGAGCGCATTGCGCATACGTGTTGGCCATGATAGAGAGACCTCATATGGGGTGATTGGCGGGAGCCAATAGATGAGCGCGACCTCAAATGGGGTGATTGGCGAGAGCCAATTGATGAGCTCCACCTCATATGGGGTGATTGGCTAGAGCCAATTGATGAGCGCCACCTCATATGGGGTGATTGGCGAGAGCCAATAGAGTACGTCAGAAGCGGGGCAACCAGGATATATAAGGACTGCCTTACCCGGGTTGTTGTTCTTTCTCATGCGTGGCGGCCAGAGCGCACTGCGCATGCGTGACGACCAGAGCGCATTGCTCATGCGTGGCGGCCAGAGCGCATTGCGCATGCGTGGCGGCCAGAGCGCATTGCGCATGCTTCTCGGCCAGAGCACATTGCGCATACATGGTGGACATGACAGAGAGACCTCATATGGGGTGATTGGCGAGAGCCAATAGACCATGTCAGAGGCGGGGCAACCAGGTATATAAGGACTGCCATTACCCGGGTTGTTGTTCTTTCTCATGCGTGGCGGCCAGAGCGCATTGCGCATGCATGGCGGCCAGTGCGCATTGCGCATACGTGGTGGCCATGACAGAGAGACCACATATGGGGTGATTGGCGGGAGCCAATAGATGAGCACGACCTCATAGTTGTCATTGGCGAGAGCCAATAGATGAGCGCCACCTCATATGGGGTGATTGGCGAGAGCCAATAGACCACGTCAGAGGCGGGGCAACCAGGCTATATAAGGACTGCCATTACCCGGGTTGTTGTTCTTTCTCATGCGTGGCGGCCAGAGTGCATTGCGCATGCGTGACGGCCAGAGCGCATTGCGCATGCGTGGCTGCCAGAGAGCATTGCGCATGCCTGGCGGCCCGAGCGCACTGCACATGCGTGGCGGCCAGAGCGCACTGCTCATGCGTGTCGGCCGGAGCGCACTGCGCATGTGTGGTGTCCAGAGCGCACTGCGCTTGCGTGGCGGCCAGAGCGCACTGCGCATGCGTGGTGGCCAGAGCGCACTGCGCATGCGTGCCGGCCAGAGCGCACTGTGCATGCGTGGGGGCCAGACTGCTCTGAGCATGCATGGCGGCCACAGCGCACTGCGCATGCGTGGTGGCTAGAGCGCACAGCGCATGCGTGGCGGCCAGAGCGCACTGCGCATGCGTGGCGGCCAGAGAGCACTGCGCATGCGTGGCGGTCAGAGCGCATTGCGCATGCGTGGCGGCCAGAGCGCATTGCGCATACGTGGTGCCCATGATAGAGAGACCTCATATGGGGTGATTGGCGGAGCCAATAGATGAGCGCCACCTCATATGGGGTGATTGGCGAGAGCCAATTGATTAGCGCCACCTCATATGGAGTGATTGGCGAGAGACAATAGACCACGTCAGAGGCGGGGCAACCAGGCTATATAAGGACTACCATATCCCCGGGTTGTTGTTCTTTCTTTGCGTGGTGGCCAGAGCGCACTGCGCATGTGTGCGGCCAGAGCGCATTGCGAATGCGTGGTGGCCAGAGCGCACTGCGCATGCGTGGTACCCAGAGCACATTGCGCATGCGTGGAGGCCAGAGCTCATTGCGCATGCGTGTCGGCCAGAGCGCACTGCGAATGCATGGCTGCCAGAGCGCATTGCTCATGTGAGGCGGCCAGAGCTAATTGCGCATGCGTGGCGGCCAGAGCTAATTGCGCATGCATGGCGGCCAGTGCGCATTGCGCATACGTGGTGGCCATGACAGAGAGACCACATATGGGGTGATTGGCGGGAGCCAATAGATGAGCACGACCTCATAGGTGTCATTGGCGAGAGCCAATAGATGAGCGCCACATCATATGGAGTGATTGGCGAGAGCCAATAGACCACGTCAGAGGCGGGGCAACCAGGCTATATAAGGACTGCCATTACCCGGGTTGTTGTTCTTTCTCATGCGTGGCGGCCAGAGTGCATTGCGCATGCGTGGTGGCCAGAGCGCATTGCTCATGCGTGGCGTCCAGAGGGCACTGCGCATGCTTGGCAGCCAGAGCTCACTGCGCATGCGTGGGGGCCACAGTGCACTGCGAATGCATGGCTGCCAGAGCGCATTGCGCATGTGAGGCGGCCAGAGCTAATTGCGCATGCGTGGCGGCCAGAGCTAATTGCGCATGCATGGCGGCCAGTGCGCATTGCGCATACGTGGTGGCCATGACAGAGAGACCACATATGGGGTGATTGGCGGGAGCCAATAGATGAGCACGACCTCATAGGTGTCATTGGCGAGAGCCAATAGATGAGCGCCACCTCATATGGAGTGATTGGCGAGAGCCAATAGACCACGTCAGAGGCGGGGCAACCAGGCTATATAAGGACTGCCATTACCCGGGTTGTTGTTCTTTCTCATGCGTGGCGGCCAGAGTGCATTGCGCATGCGTGGGGGCCAGAGCGCATTGCTCATGCGTGGCGTCCAGAGCGCACTGCGCATGCTTGGCGGCCAGAGCGCATTGCGCATGCGTGGCGGCCAGAGCGCATTGCTCATTCGTTGCGGCCAGAGCGCATTGCGTATGCGTGGCGGCCAGAGCACATTGCGCATGCGTGGCGGCCAGAGCGCATTGCGCATACTTGGTAGCCATGACAGAGTGACCTCATATGGGGTGATTGGCGGGTGCCAATAGATGAGCGCTACCTCATGTGGGGTGATTGGCGAGAGCCAATAGACCACGTCAGAGGCGGGGCAACCAGGCTATATAAGGACTGCCATTACCCGGGTTGTTGTTCTTTCTCATGCGTGGAGGCCAGAGCGCATTTCGCATGCGTGGCGGCCAGAGCGCATTGCGCATGCGTGGCGGTCATGACAGAGTGACCTCATATGGGGTGATTGGCGGGAGCCAATAGATGAGCACCATCTCATGTGGGGTGATTGGCGAGAGCCAATAGATCACGTCAGAGGCGGGGCAACCAGGCTATATAAGGACTGCCATTACCCGGGTTGTTGTACATTCTCATGTGTGGCGGCCAGAGCACATTGCGAATTGTGGCAGCCAGAGCGCATTGCGCATGCGTGGAGGCCAAAGCGCATTGCGCATACGTGGCGGCCAGAACACACTGCGCAAGCATGGCGGCCAGAGCGCCTTGCGCATGCGTGAGGGCCAGAGCGCATTTAGCATGCGTGGCGGCCAGAGCGCATTGCGCATGCGTGGCGGCCAGAGCTCATTGCGCATGCGTGGAAGCCAGAGCACACTGCACATGCGTGGCGGCCAGAGCGCACTGTGCATGCGTGGAAGCCCGAGCGCAATGCGCATGCTTGGCGGCCAGAGTGCACTACGCGTGCGTGGCGCCCAGAGCGCATTGCACATGCGTGGCGGCCAGAGCGCATTGCGCATGGGTGGCGGCCAGAGTGCATTGCACATACGTGGTGGCCATGACAGAGAGACATCATATGGGGTGATTGGCGAGAGCCAATGGACCACGTCAGAGGCGGGGCAACCAGGCTATATAAGGACTGCCATTACCCGGGTTGTTGTTCTTTCTCATGCGTGGCAGCCAGAGCGCACTGCGCATGCATGGCGGCCAGAGCGCATTGCGCATGCGTGACGTCCAGAGCGCATTACGCATGCGTGGCGGCCAGAGCGCATTGCGCATACGTGGTGGCCATGACAGAGAGACCTCATATGGGGTGTTTGGCGGGATCCAATAGATGAGCGCGACCTCCTATGGGGTGATTGGCGAGAGCAAATTGATGAGCGCCACCTCATATGGGGTGATTGGCGAGAGCCAATAGAGCACGTCAGAGGCGAGGCAACCAGGCTATATAAGAACTGCCATTACCCGGGTTCTTTTTCTTTCTCATGCGTGACGGCCAGAGCGCATTGCGCATGCGTGGCGGCCAGAGCTCATTGCGCATGCGTGGGGCCAGAGCGCATTGCGCATGCGTGGCGGCCAGAGCGCACTGCGCATGCCTGGCGGCCAGAGCGCACTGCGCATGCTTGGCGGCCAGAGCGCACATCGCATGCGTGGCAGACAAGGCGCACTGCGCATGCGTGGCGGCCAGAGCGCACTGCGCATGCATGGCGACCACAGCGCACTGCGCATTCGTGGCGGCCAAGGCGCACTGCGCATGCGTGGCGGCCAGAGCGCACTGCGCATGCATGGCGACCACAGCGCACTGCGCATTCGTGGCGGCCAAGGCGCACTGCGCATGCGTGGCGGCCAGAGCGCAATGCGCATACTTGGTAGCCATGACAGAGTGACCTCATATGGGGGGATTGGCGGGAGCCAATAGATGAGCGCCACCTCATGTGGGGTGATTGTCGAAAGCCAATAGACCACGTCAGAGGCGGGGCAACCAGGCTATATAAGGACTGCCATTACCCGGGTTGTTGTTCTTTCTCATGTGTGGCGGCCAGAGCGCATTTCGCATGCGTGGGGGCCAGAGCGCACTGCGCATTGGTGGCGGCCAGAGCGCATTGCGCATTCGTGGCGGCCAGAGCGCACTGCGCATGCGTAGTGGCCAGAGCGCACTGCGCATGCATGGCGGCCAGAGCGCATTGCTCATGCGTTGGGGCCAGAGCGCACTGCGCCTGAGTGGGGGCCAGAGCGCAATGCGCATTTATGTTGGCCAGAGCGTACTGCGCATGCATGACGGCCAGAGCGCACTGCGCATGCGTGGACGCCAGAGCGCACTGAGCATGCGTGTTGGCCAAGGCGCACTGTGCATGCGTGGGGGCCAGAGCGCACTGCGCATTCATGTAGGCCAGAGTGCATTGCTCATGCGTGGAGGCCAGAGCGCATTGCGCATGCGTGGCGGCCACAGAGCATTGTGCATACTTGGTAGCCATGACAGAGTGACCTCATATGGGGTGATTGGCGGGAGCCAATAGATGAGCGCGACCTCATGTGGGGTGATTGGCGAGAGCTATAGACCACGTCAGAGGCGGGGCAACCAGGCTATATAAGGACTGCCATTACCCGGGTTGTTGTTCTTTCTCATGCGTGGCGGCCAGAGCGCATTTCGCTTGCGTGGCGGCCAGAGCGCACTGCGCATGCGTGGCGGCCAGAGCGCACTGCGCATGCGTGGCGGCCAGAGCGCACTGAGTATGCGTGGCGGCCAGAGCGCATTGCTCATGCGTGGCGGCCAGAGCGCATTGCGCATGCGTGGCGGCCAGAGCGCATTGCGCATGCTTCTCGGCCATAGCGCATTGCGCATACGTGGTGGACATGACAGAGAGACCTCATATGGGGTGATTGGCGAGATCCAATAGACCACGTCAGAGGCGGGGCAACCAGGCTATATAAGGACTTGCATTACCCGGGTTGTAGTTCTTTCTCATGCGTGGCGGCCAAAGCGCATTGCGCATGCGTGCCGGCCAGTGCGCATTGCGCATACGTGGTGGCCATGACAGAGAGACCACATATGGGGTGATTGGCGGGAGCCAATAGATGAGCACGACCTCATAGGTGTCATTGGCGAGAGCCAATAGATGAGCGCCACCTCATATGGGGTGATTGGCGAGAGCCAATAGACCACGTCAGAGGCGGGGCAACCAGGCTATATAAGGACTGCCATTACCCGGGTTGTTGTTCTTTCTCATGCGTGGCGGCCAGAGCGCACTGCGCATGCCTGGCGGCCAGAGCGCACTGCGCATGCGTGGCGGCCAGAGCGCACTGCGCATGCGTGGGGGCCGGAGCGCACTGCGCATTCATGTTGGCCAGAGCGCACTGCGCATGCGTGACGCCAGAGCGCACTGCGCATGCGTGGCCGCCAGAGCGCATTGCGAATTCGTGGCGGCCAAGGCGCACTGCGCATGCGTGGCGACCAGAGCGAACTGCGCATTCGTGGCGGCCAAGGAGCACTGCGCATGCGTGGCGGCCAGAGCGCACTGCACATGCATGGCGGCCAAGGCTCACTGCGCATGCGTGGCAGACAGAGCGTACTGCGCATGCGTGCCGGCCAGAGCGCATTGCGCATGCGTGGCGGCCAGAGTGCATTGCGCATGCGTGGTGGCCAGAGCGCATTGGGCATGCGTGACGGCCAGAGCGCATTGCGCATACTTGGTAGCCATGACAGAGTGACCTCATATGGGGTGATTGGCGGGAGCCAATAGATGAGCGTGACCTCATGTGCGGTGATTGTCGAAAGCCAATAGACCACGTCAGAGGCGGGGCAACCAGGCTATATAAGGACTGCCATTACCCGGGTTGTTGTTCTTTCTCATGCGTGGTGGCCAGAGCGCATTTCGCATGCGTGGCGGCCATGAGAGAGTGACCTATATGGGGTGATTGGCGGGAGCCAATAGATGAGCACCACCTCATATGGGGTGATTGGTGAGAGCCAATAGATGAGCGCCACCTCATATGGGGACTGCCATTACCCGGGTTGTTGTTCTTTCTCATGCGTGGCAGCCAGAGCGCACTGCTCATGCCTGGCAACCAGAGCGCACTGCGCATGCTTGGGGCCAGAGCGCACTGCGCATTCATGTCGGCCAGAGCGAACTGCGCATGCTTGACGGCCAGAGCGCACTGCGCATGTGTGGCCGCCAGACCGCACTGTGCATGCGTGTTGGCCAAGGCGCACTGCGCATGCATGGCGACCAGAGCGCACTGC
Source organism: Sorex araneus (assembly GCF_027595985.1). Lineage (NCBI taxonomy): Eukaryota > Metazoa > Chordata > Mammalia > Eulipotyphla > Soricidae > Sorex > Sorex araneus. Next base: position 63,374,594 of record NC_073307.1, on the reverse strand, counting down.
GCATTCTAGGCGGCCCATGCGCACTGCGCATGTGTGGCGGCCAGAGCGCACTGCGCATGCGTGGCGGCCAGAGCGCATTGCGCATGCATGGCTGCCAGAGCGCATTGCGCATGCCTGGCGGCCAGAGCGCACCGCGCTTGCGTGGCGGCCAGAGCGCACTGCGCATGCGTGGAGGCCAGACCGCACTGCGCATGCATGGCGGCCACAGCGCACTGCGCATGGGTGACGGCCAGAGCGCACTGCGCATGCGTGTTGGCCAAGGTACACGGCGCATTCATGTCGGCCAGAGCGCACTGCGCATGCGTGACGGCCAGAGCTCCCTGCACATGCGTGGCCGCCAGAGCGCACTGCGCATGCGTGTTTGCCAAGGCGCACTGCGCATGCGTGGCTACCAGAGCATACTGCGCATGCGTGTTTGCCAAGGCGCACTGCGCATGCGTGGCGGCCAGAGCGCACTGCGCATGCGTGTTGGCCAAGGCGCACTGCGCATGCGTGGCGACCAGAGCGACTGCGCATTCGTGGCGGCCAAGGCGCACTGCGCATGCGTGGCGACCAGAGCGCACTGCGCATTCGTGGCGGCCAAGGCACACTGCGCTTGCGTGGTGGCCAGAGCGCACTGCGCATGCGTGCGGGTCAGTACGCACTGCGCATGCATGTCGGCCAGAGCGCACTGCGCTTGCGTGTCGGCCATAGCAGACAGCGCATGCGTGGCGGCCAGAGCGCACTGCGCATGCGTGGCGGCCAGAGCGCACTGCGCATGCATGGCGGCCAGTGCGCATTGCTCATGCGTTCGGGCCAGAGCGCACTGCGCCTGAGTGGGGGCCAGAGCGCAATGCGCATTCATGTCGGCCAGAGCGTACTGCGCATGCGTGACGGCCAGAGTGCACTGCGCATGCGTGGCCGCCAGAGCGCACTGCGCATGCGTGTTGGCCAAGGCGCACTGCGCATGCATGGCGGCCAGAGCGCATTGCTCATGCGTTCGGGCCAGAGCGCACTGCGCCTGAGTGGGGGCCAGAGCGCACTGCGCATTCATGTAGGCCAGAGTGCATTGCGCATGCGTGGAGGCCAGAGCGCATTGCGCATGCGTGGCGGCCACAGAGCATTGCGCATACTTGGTAGCCATGACAGAGTGACCTCATATGGGGTGATTGGCGGGAGGCAATAGATGAGCGCGGCTGTGGGGAGCCGTGGACGAGAAGTCTTAGGCCCCTCTCCCCCACAGCTTGTGATCTCTGCATGACCTCCGCCTGCCTCAATAGAGGGACTGAAAACAGACGTTCACGAGCCCCCGCTAACAGGATATTGAGCCACAATGAAAACAGTTAGGGCTGACAGCTCTGTCCCTGCTCTCACTCTGATCAAATTGTCAAGGATGTGTAAGTTAATGATTATACGCACAAGCCCCCTATCTTCACTGCCCATCTGCTGTGTACGTTGTGTACGTGACCTACGAGTTTCTCAATCCCCCTGCAAAGAATATAAGCATCAACTCTGCCTTGAATAAACGCTCTAGACCCTCACGAGTCTTCAGTCATTCCCTAACCCTTTCACCTTTACAGGTCCCTCAGGAGAGACTTTCACCCGTCCCAGTCGAGCTCTCCCGGAGACGGGCTACAGTAGCTGCTGGCCAGCTTCTCACCTGTCCTCCACAGAAGACAGAGCACGACACGCGACCTCATGTGGGGTGATTGGCGAGAGCTATAGACCACGTCAGAGGCGGGGCAACCAGGCTATATAAGGACTGCCATTACCCGGGTTGTTGTTCTTTCTCATGCGTGGCGGCCAGAGCGCATTGCAAATTGTGGCAGACAGAGCGCATTGCGCATGCATGGCGGCCAGAGCGCATTGCTCATGCGTTCGGGCCAGAGCGCACTGCGCATGCATGGGGGCCAGAGCGCACTGCGCATGCGTGTCGCCCAGAGCACATTGCGCATGCGTGGAGGCCAGAGCTCATTACGCATGCGTGGCGGACAGAGCGCACTGCGCATGCGTGGCGGCCAGAGTGCATTGCGCATTCGTGGCGGTCAAAGCGCATTGCGCATGCGTCGCGTCCATGAGAGAGTGACCTCATATGGGGTGATTGGCGGGAGCCAATAGATGAGCGTCACCTCATATGGGGTGATTGGCGAGAGCCAATAGAACATGTCAGAGGGGGGCAACCAGGCTATATAAGGACTGCCATTACCCGGGTTGTTGTTCTTTCTCATGCGTGGTGGCCAAAGCGCATTGCGAATGCGTGGCGGCCAGAGCGCATTGCGCATGCGTGGGGGCCAGAGCGCACTGCGAATGCGTGGCGGCCAGAACGCACTGCGCATGTGTGGCGGCCAGAGCGAACAGCGCATGCGTGGCTGCCAGAGCGCATTGCGCATGCGTGCCGGCCACAGCGCACTGCGCATGCGTGGCGGCCAGAGCACACTGCGCATGCGTGGGGTCCAGAGCGCACCGCGTATGCGTGGTGGCCAGAGCGCATTGCGCATGCGTGGCAGCCAGAGCGAATTGCGCATGCGTGGCAGCCAGAGCGCACCGCGCATGCGTCGCGGCCAGAGCACACTGCGCATTTGTGGCGGCCAGAGCGCACTGCGCATGCGTGGCGGCAAGAGCGCATTGCGCATGCGTGGCGGCCAGAGCGCATTGCGCATGCGTGGCGGCCAGAGCACACTGCGCATGCATGGCGGCCAGAGCGCACTGCGCATGCGTGGCGGCCAGAGCGCACTGCGCATGCGTGGTGGACGAGAGCGCATTGAACATGCGTGGCGGCCATGAGAGAGTGACCTCATATGGGGTGATTGGCGGTAGCCAATAGATGAGTGCAACCTCATACAGGGTGATTCGCGAGAGCCAATAGATGAGCACGACCTCATATGGGGTGATTGGCGAGAGCCAATAGATGAGCGCCACCTCATATGGGGTGATTGGCGAGAGCCAATAGAACACGTCAGAGGGGGGGCTACAAGGCTATATAAGGACTGCCATTACCCGGGTTGTTGTTCTTTCTCATGCATGGCGGCCAAAGAGCATTGCGCATGCGTGGCGGCCAGAGCGCACTGCGCATGCGTGGCGGCCAGAGCACACTGCGCATGCATGGGGGCCAGAGCGCACCGCGCATGCGTGGCGGCCAGAGCGCATTGCGCATGCGTGGCGGCCAGAGCGCACTGCGCACGCGTGGCGGCCAGAGCGCACTGCGCATGCGTGGCGGTCAGAGCACATTGCGCATTCGTGGCGGCCAGAGCGCATTGCGCATGCGTGGCGGCCATGACAGAGTGACCTCATATGGGGTGATTTGCGTCAGCCAATATATGAGCGTCACCTCATATGGGGTGATAGGCGAGAGCCAATCGATGAGCGCCACCTCATATGGGATGATTGGCGAGAGCAAATAGAACACGTCAGAGGCGGGGCAACCAGGCTATATAAGGACTGCCATTACCCGGGTTGTTGTTCTTTCTCATGCGTGGCGGCCAGAGCGCATTGCGCATGCGTGGCGGCCAGAGCACATTGCGCATGCGTGGCGGCCAGAGCGCACTGCACATGCGTGGCGGCCAGAGCGCATTGCGCATGCGTGGCGGTCAAAGCGCATTGCGCATGGGTGGCGGCCATGAGAGAGTGACCTCATATGGGGTGATTGGCGGGAGCCAATAGATGAGCGTCACCTCATATGGGGTGATTGGCGAGAGCCAATAGACCACGTCAGAGGCGGGGCAACCAGGCTATATAAGGACTGCCATTACCCGGGTTGTTGTTCTTTCTCATGCGTGGTGGCCAAAGCGCATTGCGAATGCGTGGCGGCCAGAGCGCATTGCGCATGCGTGGCGGCCAGAGCGCACTGCGAATGCGTGGCGGCCAGAACGCACTGCGCATGTGTGGCGGCCAGAGCGAACTGCGCATGCGTGGCGGCCAGAGCGCACTGCGCATGCGTGGCGGCCAGAGCGCACTGCGCATGCGTGGGGGCCAGAGCGCACCGCGTATGCATGGTGTCCAGAGCGCATTGCGCATGCGAGGCAGCCAGAGCGCATTGCGCATGCGTGTCGGCCAGAGCGCACTGCGCATGCGTGGCGGCCAGAGCGCACTGTGCATGCGTGGTGGACCAGAGTGCATTGCGCATGCGTGGCGGCCAGAGCGCATTGCGCATGCGTGGCAGCCAGAGCTCATTGCACATGCGTGGTAGTCCAGAGCGCATTGCGCATGCGTGGTGGCCATGACAGAGTGACCTCATATGGGGTGTTTGGTGGGAGCCAATAGATGAGCGCGATCTCATATGGGGTGATTGGCGAGAGCTATAGACCACGTCAGAGGCGGGGCAACCAGGCTATATAAGGACTGCCATTACCCGGGTTGTTGTTCTTTCTCATGCGTGGCGGCCAGAGCGCATTTCGCATGCGTGGCGGCCAGAGCGCACTGCGCATGCGTGGCGCCCAGAGCGCACTGCGCATGCATGGCGGCCAGAGTGCACTGCGCATGCGTGGCGGCCAGAGCGCACTGCGGATGCGTGGCGGCCAGAGCGCATTGCTCATGCGTGGCGGCCAGAGCGCATTGCTCATGCGTGGCGGCCAGAGCACATTGCGCATGCGTGGCGGCCACAGCGCATTGCGCATACTTGGTAGCCATGACAGAGTGACCTCTTATGGGGTGATTGGCGGGAGCCAGTAGATGAGCGTCACCTCATATGGGGTGATTGGCGAGAGCCAATAGACCATGTCAGAGGCGGGGCAATCAGGCTATATAAGGACTGCCATTACCCGGGTTGTTGTTCTTTCTCATGCGTGGCGGCCAGGGCGCACTGCGCATGCGTGGCGGCCAGACGCACTGCGCATTCGTGGCGGCCAGAGCGCACTGCGCATGCGTGGCAGACAGAGCGCATTGCGCATGCGTGGCGGCCAGAGCGCACTGCGCATGCGTGGTGGCCAGAGCGAATAGCGCAAGCGTGGCGGCCAGAGCGCATTGCGCATGCGTGGCGGCCAGAGCGCATTGCAAATGCGTGGCGGCCATGAGAGAGTGACCTCATATGGGGTGATAGGCGGGAGCCAATAGATGAGCGCGACCTCATACGCGGTGATTGGCGAGAGCCAATAGATGAGCACGACCTCATATGGGGTGATCGGCGAGAGGCAATAGATGAGCGCCACCTCATATGGGGTGATTGGCGAGAGCCAATAGACCACGTCAGAGGAGGGGCAACCAGGCTATATAAGGACTGCCATTACCCGGGTTGTTGTTCTTTCTCATGCATGGCGGCCAAAGCGCACTGCGCATGCGTGGCGGCCAGAGCGCACTGCGCATGCGTGGTGTACCAGAGCTCATTGCGCATGCGTGGCGGCCAGAGCGCATTGCGCATGCGTGGCGGCCATGACAGAGTGACCTCATATGGGGTGTTTGGCGGGAGCCAATAGATGAGCGCGACCTCATATGGGGTGATTGGCGAGAGCCAATCGATGAGCGCCACGTCATATGGGGTGATTGGCGAGAGCCAATAGAACACGTCAGAGGCGGGGCAACCAGTCTATATAAGGACTGCCATTACCCGGGTTGTACTTTCTCATGCATGGCGGCCAGAGCACATTGCACATGTGTGGCGGCGAGAGCGCATTGCGCAATCGTGGCGGCCAGAGCGCACTGCGCATGCGTGGAGGCCAGCGGGCATTGCGCATGCGTGGCGGCCACAGCGCACTGCGCATGCATGGCCCCAGAGTGCACTGCGCATGCTTGGCGGCCAGAGCGCACTGCGCATACGTGGCGGCCAGAGCGCATTGCGCATGCGTGGCGGCCAGAGCGCACTGCGCATGCGGGGCGGCCAGAGCGCACTGCGTAGGCGTGGCAGTCAGAGCGCATTGCGCATGGGATGCGGCCAGAGCGCATTGCGCATGCGTGTCGGCCAGAGCGCACTACGCATGCGTGGCGGCCAGAGCTCATTGCGCATGCGTGTTGGCCAGAGCGCATTGCGCGTGCGTTGAGGACCAGAGCGCATTGCGCATGCGTAGCGGCCAGAGCGCATTGCGCATGTGTGGTGGCCATGACAGAGTGACCTCATATGGGGTGTTTGGTGGGAGCCAATAGATGAGCGCGACCTCATATGGGGTGATTGGCGAGAGCCAATCGATGAGCGCCACCACATATGGGGTGATTGGCGAGAGCCAATAGAACACGTCAGAGGCGGGGCAACCAGTCTATATAAGGACTGCCATTACCCGGGTTGTTGTTCTTTCTCATGCGTGGCGGCCAGAGCGTATTGCGCATGTGTGGCCGCAAGAGCGCATTGCGCAATCGTGGAGGCCAGAGAGCACTGCGCATGCGTGGCGGCCAGAGCACATTGCGCATGAGTGGCGGCCACAGCGCACTGCGCATGCATGGCGGCCAGAGCGCACTGGACCGGTGTGGCGGCCAGAGCGCACTGCGCATGCGTGTCGGCCAGAGCGCACTGCGCCGGTGTGGCGGCCAGAGCGCATTGCGAATGCGTGGCGGCCATAGCTCATTGCGCATGCGTGGTGGACCAGAGCGCATTGCACATGCGTGGCGGCCATGAGAGAGTCACCTCATATGGGGTGATTGGCAGGAGCAAATAGATGAGGGCGACCTCATACGGGGTGATTGGCGAGAGCCAATAGATGAGCGCGACCTCATATGGGGTGATTGGCGAGAGCCAATATATGAGCGCCACCTCATATGGGGTGATTGGCCAGAGCCAATAGAACACGTCAGAGGCGGGGCAACAAGGCTATATAAGGACTGCCATTACCCGGGTTGTTGTTCTTTCTCATGTATGGCGGCCAGAGCGCATTGCGCATGCGTGGTGGCCAGAGCGAACTGCGCATTTGTGGCGGCCAGACCGCACTGCGAATGCATGGGGGCCAGAGCGCACCACGTATGCGTTGCGGCCAGAGCGCATTGCGCATGCGTGTCTTCCAGAGCGCACTGCACATGCGTGAAGGCCAGAGCGCACTGCGCATGCGTGGTGGTCCAGAGCACATTGCGCATGCGTGGCGGCCAGAGCGCATTGCTCATGCGTGGCGGCCATGACAGAGTGACCTCAGATGGGGTGATTGGCAGGAGCCAGTAGATGAGCGTCACCTCATATGGGGTGATTGGCGAGAGCCAATAGACCATGTCAGAGGCGGGGCAATCAGGCTATATAAGGACTGCCATTACCCGGGTTGTTGTTCTTTCTCATGCGTGGCGGCCAGACGCACTGCGCATTCGTGGCGGCCAGAGCGCACTGCGCATGCGTGGCAGACAGAGCGCATTGCGCATGCGTGGCGGCCAGAGCGCACTGCGCATGCGTGGTGGCCAGAGCGAATAGCGCAAGCGTGGCGGCCAGAGCGCATTGCGCATGCGTGGCGGCCAGAGCGCATTGCAAATGCGTGGCGGCCATGAGAGAGTGACCTCATATGGGGTGATAGGCGGGAGCCAATAGATGAGCGCGACCTCATACGCGGTGATTGGCGAGAGCCAATAGATGAGCACGACCTCATATGGGGTGATCGGCGAGAGGCAATAGATGAGCGCCACCTCATATGGGGTGATTGACGAGAGCCAATAGACCACGTCAGAGGCGGGGCAACCAGGCTATATAAAGACTGCCATTACCCGGGTTGTTGTTCTTTCTCATGCGTGGCGGCCAGAGCGCACTGCGCATGCGTGGCGGCCAGAGCGCACTGCGCATGCGTGGCGGCCACAGCGCACTGCGCATGCGTGGCGGCCAGAGCGCACTGCGCATGCGTGGCGGCCAGAGCGCACTGCGCATACGTGGCGGCCAGAGCGCATTGCGCATGTGCGGCGACCATAGCGCATTGCGCATGCGTGGTGGACCAGAGCACATTGCACATGCGTGGCGGCCAGAGCGCATTGCGCATGCGTGGTGGCCATGACAGAGTGACCTCATATGGGGTGATTGGCGAGAGCCAATCGATGAGCGCCACCTCATATGGGGTGATTGGCGAGAGCCAATAGAACACGTCAGAGGCGGGGCCACCAGTCTATATAAGGACTGCCATTACCCGGGTTGTTGTTCTTTCTCATGCGTGGCGGCCAGAGCGCATTGCGCATGTGTGGTCGCAAGAGCGCATTGCGCAATCGTGGCGGCCACAGGGCACTGCGCATGCGTGGCTGCCAGAGCGCACTGCGCATGCGTGGCGGCCAGAGCGCACTGCGCATGCGTGGCGGCCAGAGCGCACTGCGCATGCGTGGCGGCCAGAGCGCACTGCGCAAGCGTGGCGGCCAGAGCGCACTGCGCATGCGTGGTAGCCACAGCGCATTGTGCATGCGTGGTGGCTGGAGCACACTGCGCATGCGTGGCGGCCAGAGCGCACTGCGCCGGTGTGGCGGCCAGAGCGCATTGCGCATGCGTGGCTGCCAGAGCGCATTGCGCATGCATGGTGGACCAGAGCGCATTGCACATGCGTGGCGGCCATGAGAGCGTGACCTAATATGGGGTGATTGGCGGGAGCCAATAGATGAGCGCGACCTCATACGGGGTGATTGGCTAGAGCCAATAGATGAGCACGACCTCATATGGGGTGATTGGCGGGAGCCAACAGATAGCGTCACCTCATATGGGGTGATTGGCGAGAGCTAATAGATGAGCGCCACCTCATATGGGGGGATTGGCGACAGCCAATAGACCATGTCAGAGGCGGGGCAACCAGGCTATATAAGGACTGCCATTACCCGGGTTGTTGTTCTATCTCATGTATGGCGGCCAGAGCGCACTGCGCATTGTGGCGGCCAGAGCGCACTGCGCCGGCGTGGCGGACAGAGCGCATTGCGCATGCGTGGTGGCCAGAGCGCATTGCGCATGCGTGGTGGACCAGAGCGCATTGCGCATGCGTGGCAGTCAGAGCGCATTGCGCATGTGTGGTGGCCATGACAGAGTGACCTCATATGGGGTGTTTGGCGGGAGCCAATAGATGAGCGCGACCTCATATGGGGTGATTGGCGAGAGCCAATCGATGAGCGCCACCTCATATGGGGTGATTGGCGAGAGCCAATAGATGAGCGCCACCTCATATGGGGTGATTGGCGAGAGCCATTAGACCACGTCAGAGGCGGGGCAACCAGGCTACATAAGGACTGCCATTACCCGGGTTGTTGTTCTTTCTCATGCGTGGCGGCCAGAGCGCACTGCGCATTCGTGGCGGCCAGAGTGCATTGCGCATGCGTGGTGGACCAGAGCGCATTGCACATGCGTGGCGGCCATGAGAGAGTGACCTCATATGGGGTGATTGGCGAGAGCCAATAGAACACGTCAGAGGGGGGGCTACAAGGCTATATAAGGACTGCCATTACCCGGGTTGTTGTTCTTTCTCATGCATGGCGGCCAGAGCGCATTGCGCATGCGTGGCGGCCAGAGCGCACTGCGCATGCGTGGCGGCCAGAGCGCACTGCGCATGCGTGGGGCCAGAGCGCACCGCGCATGCGTGGCGGCCAGAGCGCATTGCGCATGCGTGGCGGCCAGAGCGCACTGCGCACGCGTGGCGGCCAGAGCGCACTGCGCATGCGTGGCGGTCAGAGCGCATTGCGCATGCGTTGCGGCCAGAGCGCACTGCGCACGCGTGGCGGCCAGAGAGCACTGCGCATTCGTGGCGGTCAGAGCGCATTGCGCATTCGTGGCGGGCAGAGCGCATTGCGCATGCGTGGCGGCCATGACAGAGTGACCTCATATGGGGTGATTTGCGGGAGCCAATAGATGAGCGTCACCTCATATGGGGTGATAGGGGAGAGCCAATCGATGAGCGCCACCTCATATGGGGTGATTGGCGAGAGCCAATAGAACACGTCAGAGGCGGGGCAACCAGGCTATATAAGGACTGCCATTACCCGGGTTGTTGTTCTTTCTCATGCGTGGCGGCCAGAGCGCATTGCGCATGCGTGGCGGCCAGAGCACATTGCGCATGCATGGCGGCCAGAGCGCACTGCACATGCGTGGCGGCCAGAGCGCATTGCGCATTCGTGGTGGTCAAAGCGCATTGCGCATGCGTGGCGGCCATGAGAGAGTGACCTCATATGGGGTGATTGGCGGGAGCCAATAGATGAGCGTCACCTCATATGGGGTGATTGGCGAGAGCCAATAGCACACGTCAGAGGCGGGGCAACCAGGCTATATAAGGACTGCCATTACCCGTGTTGTTGTTCTTTCTCATGCGTGGTGGCCAAAGCGCATTGCGAATGCGTGGCGGCCAGAGCGCATTGCGCATGCGTGGGGGCCAGAGCGCACTGCGAATGCGTGGCGGCCAGAACGCACTGCGCATGTGTGGCGGCCAGAGCGAACAGCGCATGCTTGGCGGCCAGAGCGCATTGCGCATGCGTGCCGGCCAGAGCGCACTGCGCATGCGTGGCGGCCAGAGCGCACTGCGCATGCGTGGGGGCCAGAGCGCACCGCTTATGCGTTGTGGCCAGAGCGCATTGCGCATGCGTGGCAGCCAGAGCGCATTGCGCATGCGTGTCGGCCAGAGCGCACTGCGCATGCGTGGCGGCCACAGCGCACTGTGCATGCGTGGTGGACCAGAGCGCATTGCGCATGCGTGGCAGCAAGAGCGCATTGCGCATGCGTGCCGGCCAGAGCGCACTGCGAATGCGTGGCGGCCAGAGCGCACTGCGCATGCGTGGGGGCCAGAGCGCACCGCTTATGCGTGGTGGCCAGAGCGCATTGCGGATGCGTGTCGGCCAGAGCGCACTGCGCATGCGTGTCGGCCAGAGCGCATTGCGCATGCGTGGGGGCCAGAGCGCACCGCTTATGCGTGGTGGCCAGAGCGCACTGCGCATGCGTGGCAGCCAGAGCGCATTGCGCATGCGTGTCGGCCAAAGCGCATTGCGAATGCGTGGCGGCCAGAGCGCATTGCGCATGCGTGGGGGCCAGAGCGCACCGCTTATGCGTGGTGGCCAGAGCGCACTGCGCATGCGTGGCAGCCAGAGCGCATTGCGCATGCGTGTCGGCCAAAGCGCATTGCGAATGCGTGGCGGCCAGAGCGAACAGCGCATGCGTGGCGGCCAGAGCGCATTGCGCATGCGTGCCGGCCAGAGCGCACTGCGCATGCGTGGCGGCCAGAGCGCACTGCGCATGCGTGGGGGCCAGAGCGCACCGCTTATGCGTGGTGGCCAGAGCGCATTGCGCATGCGTGGCAGCCAGAGCGCATTGCGCATGCGTCGCGGCCAGAGCGCATTGCGCATGCGTGGCGGCCAGAGCTCATTGCACTTGCGTGGTAGTCCAGAGCGCATTGCGCATGCGTGGTGGCCATGACAGAGTGACCTCATATGGGGTGTTTGGTGGGAGCCAATAGTTGAGCGCGACCTCATATGGGGTGATTGGCGGGAGCCAATAGATGAGCGTCACCTCATATGGGGTGATTGGCGAGAGCCAATAGACCACGTCAGAGGCGGGGCAACCAGGCTATATAAGGACTGCCATTACCCGGGTTGTTGTTCTTTCTCAGCGTGGCGGCCAAAGCGCACTGCGCATGCGTGGCGGCCAGAGCGCACAGCGCATGCGTAGCGGCCAGAGCGCACTGCGCCGGTGTGGCGGCTAGAGCGCACTGCGCATTCGTGGCGGCCAGAGTGCATTGCGCATTCGTGGCGCCAGAGCGAATTGCGCAAGCGTGGCGGCCATGACAGAGTGACCTCATATGGGGTGATTGGCGGGAGCCAATAGATGAGCGTCACCTCATATGGGGTGATTGGCGAGAGCCAATAGATGAGCGCCACCTCATATGGGGTGATTGGCGAGAGCCATTAGACCACGTCAGAGGTGGGGCAACCAGGCTATATAAGGACTGCCATTACCCGGGTTGTTGTTCTTTCTCATGCGTGGCGGCCAGAGCGCATTGCGCATGCGTGGCGGCCAGAGCGCATTGCGAAGGAGTGGCGGCCAGAGCGCACTGCGCATGCGTGGCGGCCAGAGCGCACTGCGCAGGCGTGGCAGTCAGAGCGCATTGCGCATGAGATGCGGCCAGAGCTTATTGCGCATGCGTGTCGGCCAGAGCGCACTGCGCATGCGTGGCGGCCAGAGCGCACTGCGCATGCGTGGCGGCCACAGCGCACTGCGCATGCGTGGCGGCCAGAGCGCACTGCGCATGCGTGGCGGCCAGAGCGCATTGTGCATGCGTGGTGGACCAGAGCGCATTGCACATGCGTGGCGGCCAGAGCGCATTGCGCATGCGTGGTGGCCATGACAGAGTGACCTCATATGGGGTGATTGGCGAGAGCCAATCGATGAGCGCCACATCATATGGGGTGATTGGCGAGAGCCAATAGAACACGTCAGAGGCGGGGCCACCAGTCTATATAAGGACTGCCATTACCCGGGTTGTTGTTCTTTCTCATGCGTGGTGGCCAGAGCGCATTGCGCATGTGTGGCCGCAAGAGCGCATTGCGCAATCGTGGCGGCCAGAGCGCACTGCGCATGCGTGGCGGCCAGAGCGCACTGTGCATGCGTGGCGGCCAGAGCGCACTGCGCATGTGTGGCGGCCAGAGCGCACTGCGCATGCGTGGTAGCCACAGCGCATTGTGCATGCGTGGTGGCTGGAGCACACTGCTCATGCGTGGCGGCCAGAGCGCACTGCGCCGGTTTGGCGGCCAGAGCGCATTGCGCATGCGGGGCTGCCAGAGGGCATTGCGCATGCATGGTGGACCAGAGCGCATTGCACATTCGTGGCGGCCATGAGAGAGTGACCTCTTATGGGGTGATTGGCGGGAGCCAATAGATGAGCCCGACCTCATACGGGGTGATTGGCGAGAGCCAATAGATGAGCACGACCTCTTATGGGGTGATTGGCGGGAGCCAACAGATGAGCGTCACCTCATATGGGGTGATTGGCGAGAGCTAATAGATGAGCGCCACCTCATATGGGGGGATTGGCGACAGCCAATAGACCATGTCAGAGGCGGGGCAACCAGGCTATATAAGGACTGCCATTACCCGGGTTGTTGTTCTATCTCATGCATGGCGGCCAGAGCGCACTGCGCATGCGTGGCGGCCAGAGCACATTGCGCATGAGTGGCGGCCACAGCGGAATGCGCATGCATGGCGGCCAGAGCGCACTGCGCCGGTGTGGCGGCCAGAGCGCATTGCGCATGCGTGGCGGCCATAGCTCATTGCGCATGCGTGGTGGACCTGAGCGCATTGCACATGCGTGGCGGCCATGAGAGAGTCACCTCATATGGGGTGATTGGCGGAAGCAAATAGATGAGGGCGTTCTCATACGGGGTGATTGGCGAGAGCCAATAGATGAGCGCGACCTCATATGGGGTGATTGGCGAGAGCCAATAGATGAGCGCCACCTCATATGGGGTGATTGGCCAGAGCCAATAGAACACGTCAGAGGCGGGGCTACAAGACTATATAAGGACTGCCATTACCCGGGTTGTTGTTCTTTCTCATGTATGGCGGCCAAAGCGCATTGCGCATGCGTGGTGGCCAGAGTGCACTGCGCATGCGTGGGGGCCAGATCGCACCGCGTATGCGTGGCGGCCAGAGCGAATTGCGCCTGCGTGTCTGCCAGAGCGCACTACGCATGCGTGGCGGCCAGAGCGCACTGCGCATGCGTGGTGGACCAGAGCACATTGCGCATGCGTGGGTGCCAGAGCCCATTGCGCATGCGTGGCGGCCATGACAGAGTGACCTCATATGGGGTGATTGGCGGGAGCCAATAGATGAGCGTCACCTCATATGGGGTGATTGGCGAGAGCCAATAGATGAGCGCCATCTCATATGGGGTGATTGGCGAGAGCCAATAGACCACGTCAGAGGCGGGGCAACCAGGCTATATAAGGACTGCCATTACCCGGGTTGTTGTTCTTTCTCATGCGTGGCGGCCAGAGCGCACTGCGCATTCGTGGCGGCCAGAGTGCATGCGCATGCGTGGCGGCCAGAGCGCACTGCGCATGCGTGGCGGCCAGACGCACTGCGCATGCTTGGCGGCCAGAGAGCACTGCGCATGCGTGGCGGACAGAGCGCATTGCGCATGCGTGGCGGCCAGAGCGCACTGCGCATGCGTGGTGGCCAGAGCGAATTGCGCATGCGTGGTGGCCAGAGCGCATTTTGCATGCGTGGCGGCCAGAGCGCATTGCACATGCGTGGCGGCCAGAGCACACTGCGCATGCATGGCGGTCATGACAGAGTGACCTCATATGGGGTGATTGGCGGGAGCCAATAGATGAGCGTGAATTCATACGTGGTGATTGGCGAGAGCCAATAGATGAGCACGACCTCATATGGGGTGATTGGCGAGAGCCAATAGATGAGCGCCACCTCATATGGGGTGATTGGCGAGAGCCAATAGACCACGTCAGAGGTGGGGCAACCAGGCTATATAAGGACTGCCATTACCCGGGTTGTTGTTCTTTCTCATGCGTGGCGGCCAGAGCGCACTGCGCATGCGTGGCGGCCAGACGCACTGCGCATGCGTGGCGGCCAGCGCGCACTGCGCATGCGTGGCGGCCAGAGCGCACTGCGCATGCGTGGCGGCCAGAGCGCACTGCGAAGGAGTGGCGGCCAGAGCGCACTGCGCATGCGTGGCGGCTAGAGCGCACTCCGCAGGCGTGGCGGTCAAAGTGCACTGCGCATGCGTGTTGGCCAGAGCGAATTGCGCATGCGTGGAGGCCAGAGCGCACTGCGCATGCGTCGCGGCCAGAGCGCACTGCGCATTTGTGGCGGCCAGAGCGCACTGCGCATGCGTGGCGGCTAGAGCGCATTGCGCATGCGTGGCGGCCAGAGCGCATTGCGCATGCGTGACGGCCATGACAGAGTGACCTCATATGGGGTGATTGGCGGGAGCCAACAGATGAGCATCACCTCATATGGGGTGATTGGAGAGAGCCAATAGATGAGCGCCACCTCATATGGGGTGATTGGCGAGAGCCAATAGACCACGTCAGAGGCGGGGCATCCAGGCTACATAAGGACTGCCATTACCCGGGTTGTTGTTCTTTCTCATGCGTGGCGGCCAGAGCGGACTGCGCATTCGTGGCGGCCAGAGTGCACTGCGCATGCGTGGTGGACCAGAGCGCATTGCACATGCGTGGCGGCCATGAGAGAGTGACCTTATATGGGGTGATTGGCGGTAGCCAATAGATGAGCGCGACCTCATATGGGGTGATTGGCGAGAGCCAATAGAACACGTCAGAGGGGGGGCTACAAGGCTATATAAGGACTGCCATTACCCGGGTTGTTGTTCTTTCTCATGCATGGCGGCCAGAGCGCATTGCGCATGCGTGGCGGCCAGAGCGCACTGCGCATTCGTGGCGGCCAGAGCGCACTGCGCATGCGTGGCGGCCAGAGCCCACCGCGCATGCGTGGGGGCCAGAGCGCATTGCGCATGCGTGGCGGCCAGAGCGCACTGCGCACGCGTGGCGGCCAGAGCGCACTGCGCATGCGTGGCGGTCAGAGCGCATTGCGCATTC
The DNA here is from genome assembly GCF_027595985.1 of Sorex araneus. Classification (NCBI taxonomy): domain Eukaryota; kingdom Metazoa; phylum Chordata; class Mammalia; order Eulipotyphla; family Soricidae; genus Sorex; species Sorex araneus. Next base: position 63,359,210 of record NC_073307.1, on the reverse strand, counting down.
GTGGCGGCCAGAGCGCATTGCGCATGCGTGGCGGCCATGAGAGAGTGACCTCATATGGGGTGATTTGCGGGAGCCAATAGATGAGCGTCACCTCATATGGGGTGATAGGGGAGAGCCAATCGATGAGCGCCACCTCATATGGGGTGATTGGCGAGAGCCAATAGAACACGTCAGAGGTGGGGCAACCAGGCTATATAAGGACTGCCATTACCCGGGTTGTTGTCCTTTCTCATGCGTGGAGGCCAGAGCGCATTGCGCATGCGTGGCGTCGAGAGCACATTGCGCATTCGTGGCGGCCAGAGCGCACTGCGCATGCGTGGCGGCCAGAGCGCATTGCGCATTCGTGTCGGTCAAAGCGCATTGCGCATGCGTGGCCGCCATGAGAGAGTGACCTCTTATGGGGTGATTGGCGGGAGCCAATAGATGAGCGTCACCTCATATGGGGTGATTGGCGAGAGCCAATAGACCACGTCAGAGGCGGGGCAACCAGGCTATATAAGGACTGCCATTACCCGGGTTGTTGTTCTTTCTCATGCGTGGCGGCCAAAGCGCACTGCGCATGCGTGGCGGCCAGAGCGCACTGCGCACGCGTGGCGGCCCGAGCGCACTGCGCATGCATGGCGGTCAGAGCGCATTGCGCATTCGTGGCGGCCAGAGCGCATTGCGCATGCGTGGCGGCCATGAGAGAGTGACCTCATATGGGGTGATTTGCGGGAGCCAATAGATGAGCGTCACCTCATATGGGGTGATAGGGGAGAGCCAATCGATGAGCGCCACCTCATATGGGGTGATAGGCGAGAGCCAATAGAACACGTCAGAGGTGGGGCAACCAGGCTATATAAGGACTGCCATTACCCGGGTTGTTGTCCTTTCTCATGCGTGGAGGCCAGAGCGCATTGCGCATGCGTGGCGTCGAGAGCACATTGCGCATTCGTGGCGACCAGAGCGCACTGCGCATGCGTGGCGGCCAGAGCGCATTGCGCATTCGTGTCGGTCAAAGCGCATTGCGCATGCGTGGCCGCCATGAGAGAGTGACCTCTTATGGGGTGATTGGCGGGAGCCAATAGATGAGCGTCACCTCATATGGGGTGATTGGCGAGAGCCAATAGACCACGTCAGAGGCGGGGCAACCAGGCTATATAAGGACTGCCATTACCCGGGTTGTTGTTCTTTCTCATGCGTGGCGGCCAAAGCGCACTGCGCATGCGTGGCGGCCAGAGCGCACTGCACATGCGTGGCGGCCAGAGCGCACTGCGCCGGTGTGGCGGTTAGAGCGCACTGCGCATGCGTGGCGGCCAGAGCGCATTGCGCATTCGTGGCACAAGAGCGAATTGCGCAAGCGTGGCGGCCATGAAAGAGTGACCTCATATGGGGTGATTGGCGGGAGCCAGTAGATGAGCGTCACCTCATATGGGGTGATTGGCGAGAGCCAATAGATGAGCGCCACCTCATATGGGGTGATTGGCGAGAGCCATTAGACCACGTCAGAGGCGGGGCAACCAGGCTATATAAGGACTGCCATTACCCGGGTTGTTGTTCTTTCACATGCGTGGCGGCCAGAGCGCATTGCGCATGCGTGGCGACCAGAGCGCCTTGCGAAGGAGTGGCGGCCAGAGCGCACTGCGCATGCGTGGCGGCCAGAGCGCACTGCGCATGCGTGGCGGCCAGAGCGCATTGCGCATTCGTGTCGGTCAAAGCGCATTGCGCATGCGTGGCCGCCATGAGAGAGTGACCTCTTATGGGGTGATTGGCGGGAGCCAATAGATGAGCGTCACCTCATATGGGGTGATTGGCGAGAGCCAATAGACCACGTCAGAGGCGGGGCAACCAGGCTATATAAGGACTGCCATTACCCGGGTTGTTGTTCTTTCTCATGCGTGGCGGCCAAAGCGCACTGCGCAGGCGTGGCGGCCAAAGCGCACTGCGCATGCGTGTTGGCCAGAGCGAATTGCGCATGCGTGGAGGCCAGAGCGCACTGCGCATGCGTCGCGGCCAGAGCGCACTGCGCATTTGTGGCGGCCAGAGCGCACTGCGCATGCGTGGCGGCTAGAGCGCATTGCGCATGCGTGGCGGCCAGAGCGCATTGCGCATGCGTGACGGCCATGACAGAGTGACCTCATATGGGGTGATTGGCGGGAGCCAACAGATGAGCATCACCTCATATGGGGTGATTGGAGAGAGCCAATAGATGAGCGCCACCTCATATGGGGTGATTGGCGAGAGCCAATAGACCACGTCAGAGGCGGGGCAACCAGGCTACATAAGGACTGCCATTACCCGGGTTGTTATTCTTTCTCATGCGTGGCGGCCAGAGCGGACTGCGCATTCGTGGCGGCCAGAGTGCACTGCGCATGCGTGGTGGACCAGAGCGCATTGCACATGCGTGGCGGCCATGAGAGAGTGACCTCATATGGGGTGATTGGCGGTAGCCAATAGATGAGCGCGACCTCATATGGGGTGATTGGCGAGAGCCAATAGAACACGTCAGAGGGGGGGCTACAAGGCTATATAAGGACTGCCATTACCCGGGTTGTTGTTCTTTCTCATGCATGGCGGCCAGAGCGCATTGCGCATGCGTGGCGGCCAGAGCGCACTGCGCATGCGTGGCGGCCAGAGCGCACTGCGCATGCGTGGTGGCCAGAGCGCACCGCGCATGCGTGGGGGCCAGAGCGCATTGCGCATGCGTGGCGGCCAGAGCGCACTGCGCACGCGTGGCGGCCAGAGCGCACTGCGCATGCGTGGCGGTCAGAGCGCATTGCGCATTCGTGGCGGCCAGAGCGCATTGCGCATGCGTGGCGGCCATGAGAGAGTGACCTCATATGGGGTGATTTGCGGGAGCCAATAGATGAGCGTCACCTCATATGGGGTGATAGGGGAGAGCCAATCGATGAGCGCCACCTCATATGGGGTGATTGGCGAGAGCCAATAGAACACGTCAGAGGTGGGGCAACCAGGCTATATAAGGACTGCCATTACCCGGGTTGTTGTTCTTTCTCATGCGTGGCGGCCAGAGCGCATTGCGCATGCGTGGCGGCCAGAGCGCACTGCACATGCGTGGCGGCCAGAGTGCATTGCGCATTCGTGGCGGTCAAAGCGCATTGCGCATGCGTGGCGTCCATGAGAGAGTGACCTCATATGGGGTGATTGGCGGGAGCCAATAGATGAGCGTCACCTCATATGGGGTGATTGGCGAGAGCCAATAGAACACGTCAGAGGCGGGGCAACCAGGCTATATAAGGACTGCCATTACCCGGGTTGTTGTTCTTTCTCATGCGTGGTGGCCAAAGCGCATTGCGAATGCGTGGCGGCCAGAGCGCATTGCGCATGCGTGGGGGCCAGAGCGCACTGCGAATGCGTGGCGGCCAGAACGCACTGCGCATGTGTGGCGGCCAGAGCGAACAGCGCATGCGTGGCTGCCAGAGCGCATTGCGCATGCGTGCCGGCCACAGCGCACTGCGCATGCGTGGCGGCCAGAGCACACTGCGAATGCGTGGGGTCCAGAGCGCACCGCGTATGCGTGGTGGCCAGAGCGCATTGCGCATGCGTGGCAGCCAGAGCGAATTGCGCATGCGTGGCAGCCAGAGCGCACCACGCATGCGTCGCGGCCAGAGCACACTGCGCATTTGTGGCTGCCAGAGCGCACTGCGCATGCGTGGCGGCAAGAGCGCATTGCGCATGCGTGGCGGCCAGAGCGCATTGCGCATGCGTGGCGGCCAGAGCACACTGCGCATGCATGGCGGCCAGAGCGCACTGCGCATGCGTGGCGGCCAGAGCGCACTGCGCATGCGTGGTGGACGAGAGCGCATTGCACATGCGTGGCGGCCATGAGAGAGTGACCTCATATGGGGTGATTGGCGGTAGCCAATAGATGAGTGCAACCTCATACAGGGTGATTCGCGAGAGCCAATAGATGAGCACGACCTCATATGGGGTGATTGGCGAGAGCCAATAGATGAGCGACACCTCATATGGGGTGATTGGCGAGAGCCAATAGAACACGTCAGAGGGGGGGCTACAAGGCTATATAAGGACTGCCATTACCCGGGTTGTTGTTCTTTCTCATGCATGGCGGCCAGAGGTCATTGCGCATGCGTGGCGGCCAGAGCGCACTGCGCATGCGTGGCGGCCAGAGCACACTGCGCATGCATGGGGGCCAGAGCGCACCGCGCATGCGTGGCGGCCAGAGCGCATTGCGCATGCGTGGCGGCCAGAGCGCACTGCGCACGCGTGGCGGCCAGAGCGCACTGCGCATGCGTGGCGGTCAGAGCACATTGCGCATTCGTGGCGGCCAGAGCGCATTGCGCATGCGTGGCGGCCATGACAGAGTGACCTCATATGGGGTGATTTGCGTCAGCCAATATATGAGCGTCACCTCATATGGGGTGATAGGCGAGAGCCAATCGATGAGCGCCACCTCATATGGGGTGATTGGCGAGAGCCAATAGAACACGTCAGAGGCGGGGCAACCAGGCTATATAAGGACTGCCATTACCCGGGTTGTTGTTCTTTCTCATGCGTGGCGGCCAGAGCGCATTGCGCATGCGTGGCGGCCAGAGCACATTGCGCATGCGTGGCGGCCAGAGCGCACTGCACATGCGTGGCGGCCAGAGCGCATTGCGCATTCGTGGCGGTCAAAGCGCATTGCGCATGGGTGGCGGCCATGAGAGAGTGACCTCATATGGGGTGATTGGCGGGAGCCAATAGATGAGCGTCACCTCATATGGGGTGATTGGCGAGAGCCAATAGACCACGTCAGAGGCGGGGCAACCAGGCTATATAAGGACTGCCATTACCCGGTTTGTTGTTCTTTCTCATGCGTGGTGGCCAAAGCGCATTGCGAATGCGTGGCGGCCAGAGCGCATTGCGCATGCGTGGCGGCCAGAGCGCACTGCGAATGCGTGGTGGCCAGAACGCACTGCGCATGTGTGGCGGCCAGAGCGAACTGCGCATGCGTGGCGGCCAGAGCGCACTGCGCATGCGTGGCGGCCAGAGCGCACTGCGCATGCGTGGGGGCCAGAGCGCACCGCGTATGCATGGTGTCCAGAGCGCATTGCGCATGCGAGGCAGCCAGAGCGCATTGCGCATGCGTGTCGGCCAGAGCGCACTGCGCATGCGTGGCGGCCAGAGCGCACTGTGCATGCGTGGTGGACCAGAGTGCATTGCGCATGCGTGGCGGCCAGAGCGCATTGCGCATGCGTGGCAGCCAGAGCTCATTGCACATGCGTGGTAGTCCAGAGCGCATTGCGCATGCGTGGTGGCCATGACAGAGTGACCTCATATGGGGTGTTTGGTGGGAGCCAATAGATGAGCGCGATCTCATATGGGGTGATTGGCGAGAGCTATAGACCACGTCAGAGGCGGGGCAACCAGGCTATATAAGGACTGCCATTACCCGGGTTGTTGTTCTTTCTCATGCGTGGCGGCCAGAGCGCATTTCGCATGCGTGGCGGCCAGAGCGCACTGCGCATGCGTGGCGCCCAGAGCGCACTGCGCATGCATGGCGGCCAGAGTGCACTGCGCATGCGTGGCGGCCAGAGCGCACTGCGGATGCGTGGCGGCCAGAGCGCATTGCTCATGCGTGGCGGCCAGAGCGCATTGCTCATGCGTGGCGGCCAGAGCACATTGCGCATGCGTGGCGGCCACAGCGCATTGCGCATACTTGGTAGCCATGACAGAGTGACCTCTTATGGGGTGATTGGCGGGAGCCAGTAGATGAGCGTCACCTCATATGGGGTGATTGGCGAGAGCCAATAGACCATGTCAGAGGCGGGGCAATCAGGCTATATAAGGACTGCCATTACCCGGGTTGTTGTTCTTTCTCATGCGTGGCGGCCAGGGCGCACTGCGCATGCGTGGCGGCCAGACGCACTGCGCATTCGTGGCGGCCAGAGCGCACTGCGCATGCGTGGCAGACAGAGCGCATTGCGCATGCGTGGCGGCCAGAGCGCACTGCGCATGCGTGGTGGCCAGAGCGAATAGCGCAAGCGTGGCGGCCAGAGCGCATTGCGCATGCGTGGCGGCCAGAGCGCATTGCAAATGCGTGGCGGCCATGAGAGAGTGACCTCATATGGGGTGATAGGCGGGAGCCAATAGATGAGCGCGACCTCATACGCGGTGATTGGCGAGAGCCAATAGATGAGCACGACCTCATATGGGGTGATCGGCGAGAGGCAATAGATGAGCGCCACCTCATATGGGGTGATTGGCGAGAGCCAATAGACCACGTCAGAGGAGGGGCAACCAGGCTATATAAGGACTGCCATTACCCGGGTTGTTGTTCTTTCTCATGCATGGCGGCCAAAGCGCACTGCGCATGCGTGGCGGCCAGAGCGCACTGCGCATGCGTGGTGTACCAGAGCTCATTGCGCATGCGTGGCGGCCAGAGCGCATTGCGCATGCGTGGCGGCCATGACAGAGTGACCTCATATGGGGTGTTTGGCGGGAGCCAATAGATGAGCGCGACCTCATATGGGGTGATTGGCGAGAGCCAATCGATGAGCGCCACGTCATATGGGGTGATTGGCGAGAGCCAATAGAACACGTCAGAGGCGGGGCAACCAGTCTATATAAGGACTGCCATTACCCGGGTTGTACTTTCTCATGCGTGGCGGCCAGAGCACATTGCACATGTGTGGCGGCGAGAGCGCATTGCGCAATCGTGGCGGCCAGAGCGCACTGCGCATGCGTGGAGGCCAGCGGGCATTGCGCATGCGTGGCGGCCACAGCGCACTGCGCATGCATGGCCCCAGAGTGCACTGCGCATGCTTGGCGGCCAGAGCGCACTGCGCATACGTGGCGGCCAGAGCGCATTGCGCATGCGTGGCGGCCAGAGCGCACTGCGCATGCGGGGCGGCCAGAGCGCACTGCGTAGGCGTGGCAGTCAGAGCGCATTGCGCATGGGATGCGGCCAGAGCGCATTGCGCATGCGTGTCGGCCAGAGCGCACTACGCATGCGTGGCGGCCAGAGCTCATTGCGCATGCGTGTTGGCCAGAGCGCATTGCGCGTGCGTTGAGGACCAGAGCGCATTGCGCATGCGTAGCGGCCAGAGCGCATTGCGCATGTGTGGTGGCCATGACAGAGTGACCTCATATGGGGTGTTTGGTGGGAGCCAATAGATGAGCGCGACCTCATATGGGGTGATTGGCGAGAGCCAATCGATGAGCGCCACCACATATGGGGTGATTGGCGAGAGCCAATAGAACACGTCAGAGGCGGGGCAACCAGTCTATATAAGGACTGCCATTACCCGGGTTGTTGTTCTTTCTCATGCGTGGCGGCCAGAGCGTATTGCGCATGTGTGGCCGCAAGAGCGCATTGCGCAATCGTGGAGGCCAGAGAGCACTGCGCATGCGTGGCGGCCAGAGCACATTGCGCATGAGTGGCGGCCACAGCGCACTGCGCATGCATGGCGGCCAGAGCGCACTGGACCGGTGTGGCGGCCAGAGCGCACTGCGCATGCGTGTCGGCCAGAGCGCACTGCGCCGGTGTGGCGGCCAGAGCGCATTGCGAATGCGTGGCGGCCATAGCTCATTGCGCATGCGTGGTGGACCAGAGCGCATAGCACATGCGTGGCGGCCATGAGAGAGTCACCTCATATGGGGTGATTGGCAGGAGCAAATAGATGAGGGCGACCTCATACGGGGTGATTGGCGAGAGCCAATAGATGAGCGCGACCTCATATGGGGTGATTGGCGAGAGCCAATATATGAGCGCCACCTCATATGGGGTGATTGGCCAGAGCCAATAGAACACGTCAGAGGCGGGGCAACAAGGCTATATAAGGACTGCCATTACCCGGGTTGTTGTTCTTTCTCATGTATGGCGGCCAGAGCGCATTGCGCATGCGTGGTGGCCAGAGCGAACTGCGCATTTGTGGCGGCCAGACCGCACTGCGAATGCATGGGGGCCAGAGCGCACCACGTATGCGTTGCGGCCAGAGCGCATTGCGCATGCGTGTCTGCCAGAGCGCACTGCACATGCGTGAAGGCCAGAGCGCACTGCGCATGCGTGGTGGTCCAGAGCACATTGCGCATGCGTGGCGGCCAGAGCGCATTGCTCATGCGTGGCGGCCATGACAGAGTGACCTCAGATGGGGTGATTGGCAGGAGCCAGTAGATGAGCGTCACCTCATATGGGGTGATTGGCGAGAGCCAATAGACCATGTCAGAGGCGGGGCAATCAGGCTATATAAGGACTGCCATTACCCGGGTTGTTGTTCTTTCTCATGCGTGGCGGCCAGACGCACTGCGCATTCGTGGCGGCCAGAGCGCACTGCGCATGCGTGGCAGACAGAGCGCATTGCGCATGCGTGGCGGCCAGAGCGCACTGCGCATGCGTGGTGGCCAGAGCGAATAGCGCAAGCGTGGCGGCCAGAGCGCATTGCGCATGCGTGGCGGCCAGAGCGCATTGCAAATGCGTGGCGGCCATGAGAGAGTGACCTCATATGGGGTGATAGGCGGGAGCCAATAGATGAGCGCGACCTCATACGCGGTGATTGGCGAGAGCCAATAGATGAGCACGACCTCATATGGGGTGATCGGCGAGAGGCAATAGATGAGCGCCACCTCATATGGGGTGATTGGCGAGAGCCAATAGACCACGTCAGAGGCGGGGCAACCAGGCTATATAAAGACTGCCATTACCCGGGTTGTTGTTCTTTCTCATGCGTGGCGGCCAGAGCGGACTGCGCATGCGTGGCGGCCAGAGCGCACTGCGCATGCGTGGCGGCCACAGCGCACTGCGCATGCGTGGCGGCCAGAGCGCACTGCGCATGCGTGGCGGCCAGAGCGCACTGCGCATACGTGGCGGCCAGAGCGCATTGCGCATGTGCGGCGACCATAGCGCATTGCGCATGCGTGGTGGACCAGAGCACATTGCACATGCGTGGCGGCCAGAGCGCATTGCGCATGCGTGGTGGCCATGACAGAGTGACCTCATATGGGGTGATTGGCGAAGGCCAATCGATGAGCGCCACCTCATATGGGGTGATTGGCGAGAGCCAATAGAACACGTCAGAGGCGGGGCCACCAGTCTATATAAGGACTGCCATTACCCGGGTTGTTGTTCTTTCTCATGCGTGGCGGCCAGAGCGCATTGCGCATGTGTGGTCGCAAGAGCGCATTGCGCAATCGTGGCGGCCACAGCGCACTGCGCATGCGTGGCTGCCAGAGCGCACTGCGCATGCGTGGCGGCCAGAGCGCACTGCGCATGCGTGGCGGCCAGAGCGCACTGCGCAAGCGTGGCGGCCAGAGCGCACTGCGCATGCGTGGTAGCCACAGCGCATTGTGCATGCGTGGTGGCTGGAGCACACTGCGCATGCGTGGCGGCCAGAGCGCACTGCGCCGGTGTGGCGGCCAGAGCGCATTGCGCATGCGTGGCTGCCAGAGCGCATTGCGCATGCATGGTGGACCAGAGCGCATTGCACATGCGTGGCGGCCATGAGAGAGTGACCTAATATGGGGTGATTGGCGGGAGCCAATAGATGAGCGCGACCTCATACGGGGTGATTGGCTAGAGCCAATAGATGAGCACGACCTCATATGGGGTGATTGGCGGGAGCCAACAGATAGCGTCACCTCATATGGGGTGATTGGCGAGAGCTAATAGATGAGCGCCACCTCATATGGGGGGATTGGCGACAGCCAATAGACCATGTCAGAGGCGGGGCAACCAGGCTATATAAGGACTGCCATTACCCGGGTTGTTGTTCTATCTCATGTATGGCGGCCAGAGCGCACTGCGCATTGTGGCGGCCAGAGCTCACTGCGCATGCATGGCGGCCAGAGCGCACTGCGCCGGCGTGGCGGACAGAGCGCATTGCGCATGCGTGGTGGCCAGAGCGCATTGCGCATGCGTGGTGGACCAGAGCGCATTGCGCATGCGTGGCAGTCAGAGCGCATTGCGCATGTGTGGTGGCCATGACAGAGTGACCTCATATGGGGTGTTTGGCGGGAGCCAATAGATGAGCGCGACCTCATATGGGGTGATTGGCGAGAGCCAATCGATGAGCGCCACCTCATATGGGGTGATTGGCGAGAGCCAATAGATGAGCGCCACCTCATATGGGGTGATTGGCGAGAGCCATTAGACCACGTCAGAGGCGGGGCAACCAGGCTACATAAGGACTGCCATTACCCGGGTTGTTGTTCTTTCTCATGCGTGGAGGCCAGAGCGCATTGCGCATGCGTGGCGTCGAGAGCACATTGCGCATTCGTGGCGACCAGAGCGCACTGCGCATGCGTGGCGGCCAGAGCGCATTGCGCATTCGTGTCGGTCAAAGCGCATTGCGCATGCGTGGCGGCCAGAGCGCATTGCGCATTCGTGTCGGTCAAAGCGCATTGCGCATGCGTGGCCGCCATGAGAGAGTGACCTCTTATGGGGTGATTGGCGGGAGCCAATAGATGAGCGTCACCTCATATGGGGTGATTGGCGAGAGCCAATAGACCACGTCAGAGGCGGGGCAACCAGGCTATATAAGGACTGCCATTACCCGGGTTGTTGTTCTTTCTCATGCGTGGCGGCCAAAGCGCACTGCGCATGCGTGGCGGCCAGAGCGCACTGCACATGCGTGGCGGCCAGAGCGCACTGCGCCGGTGTGGCGGTTAGAGCGCACTGCGCATGCGTGGCGGCCAGAGCGCATTGCGCATTCGTGGCACAAGAGCGAATTGCGCAAGCGTGGCGGCCATGAAAGAGTGACCTCATATGGGGTGATTGGCGGGAGCCAATAGATGAGCGTCACCTCATATGGGGTGATTGGCGAGAGCCAATAGATGAGCGCCACCTCATATGGGGTGATTGGCGAGAGCCATTAGACCACGTCAGAGGCGGGGCAACCAGGCTATATAAGGACTGCCATTACCCGGGTTGTTGTTCTTTCACATGCGTGGCGGCCAGAGCGCATTGCGCATGCGTGGCGGCCAGAGCGCCTTGCGAAGGAGTGGCGGCCAGAGCGCACTGCGCATGCGTGGCGGCCAGAGCGCACTGCGCATGCGTGGCGGCCAGAGCGCATTGCGCATTCGTGTCGGTCAAAGCGCATTGCGCATGCGTGGCCGCCATGAGAGAGTGACCTCTTATGGGGTGATTGGCGGGAGCCAATAGATGAGCGTCACCTCATATGGGGTGATTGGCGAGAGCCAATAGACCACATCAGAGGCGGGGCAACCAGGCTATATAAGGACTGCCATTACCCGGGTTGTTGTTCTTTCTCATGCGTGGCGGCCAAAGCGCACTGCGCAGGCGTGGCGGCCAAAGCGCACTGCGCATGCGTGTTGGCCAGAGCGAATTGCGCATGCGTGGAGGCCAGAGCGCCCTGCGCATGCGTCGCGGCCAGAGCGCACTGCGCATTTGTGGCGGCCAGAGCGCACTGCACATGCGTGGCGGCTAGAGCGCATTGCGCATGCGTGGCGGCCAGAGCGCATTGCGCATGCGTGACGGCCATGACAGAGTGACCTCATATGGGGTGATTGGCGGGAGCCAACAGATGAGCATCACCTCATATGGGGTGATTGGAGAGAGCCAATAGATGAGCGCCACCTCATATGGGGTGATTGGCGAGAGCCAATAGACCACGTCAGAGGCGGGGCAACCAGGCTACATAAGGACTGCCATTACCCGGGTTGTTATTCTTTCTCATGCGTATCGGCCAGAGCGGACTGCGCATTCGTGGCGGCCAGAGTGCACTGCGCATGCGTGGTGGACCAGAGCGCATTGCACATGCGTGGCGGCCATGAGAGAGTGACCTCATATGGGGTGATTGGCGGTAGCCAATAGATGAGCGCGACCTCATATGGGGTGATTGGCGAGAGCCAATAGAACACGTCAGAGGGGGGGCTACAAGGCTATATAAGGACTGCCATTACCCGGGTTGTTGTTCTTTCTCATGCATGGCGGCCAGAGCGCATTGCGCATGCGTGGCGGCCAGAGCGCACTGCGCATGCGTGGCGGCCAGAGCGCACTGCGCATGCGTGGTGGCCAGAGCGCACCGCGCATGCGTGGGGGCCAGAGCGCATTGCGCATGCGTGGCGGCCAGAGCGCACTGCGCACGCGTGGCGGCCAGAGCGCACTGCGCATGCGTGGCGGTCAGAGCGCATTGCGCATTCGTGGCGGCCAGAGCGCATTGCGCATGCGTGGCGGCCATGAGAGAGTGACCTCATATGGGGTGATTTGCGGGAGCCAATAGATGAGCGTCACCTCATATGGGGTGATAGGGGAGAGCCAATCGATGAGCGCCACCTCATATGGGGTGATTGGCGAGAGCCAATAGAACACGTCAGAGGTGGGGCAACCAGGCTATATAAGGACTGCCATTACCCGGGTTGTTGTTCTTTCTCATGCGTGGCGGCCAGAGCGCATTGCGCATGCGTGGCGGCCAGAGCGCACTGCACATGCGTGGCGGCCAGAGTGCATTGCGCATTCGTGGCGGTCAAAGCGCATTGCGCATGCGTGGCGTCCATGAGAGAGTGACCTCATATGGGGTGATTGGCGGGAGCCAATAGATGAGCGTCACCTCATATGGGGTGATTGGCGAGAGCCAATAGAACACGTCAGAGGCGGGGCAACCAGGCTATATAAGGACTGCCATTACCCGGGTTGTTGTTCTTTCTCATGCGTGGTGGCCAAAGCGCATTGCGAATGCGTGGCGGCCAGAGCGCATTGCGCATGCGTGGGGGCCAGAGCGCACTGCGAATGCGTGGCGGCCAGAACGCACTGCGCATGTGTGGCGGCCAGAGCGAACAGCGCATGCGTGGCTGCCAGAGCGCATTGCGCATGCGTGCCGGCCACAGCGCACTGCGCATGCGTGGCGGCCAGAGCACACTGCGAATGCGTGGGGTCCAGAGCGCACCGCGTATGCGTGGTGGCCAGAGCGCATTGCGCATGCGTGGCAGCCAGAGCGAATTGCGCATGCGTGGCAGCCAGAGCGCACCACGCATGCGTCGCGGCCAGAGCACACTGCGCATTTGTGGCTGCCAGAGCGCACTGCGCATGCGTGGCGGCAAGAGCGCATTGCGCATGCGTGGCGGCCAGAGCGCATTGCGCATGCGTGGCGGCCAGAGCACACTGCGCATGCATGGCGGCCAGAGCGCACTGCGCATGCGTGGCGGCCAGAGCGCACTGCGCATGCGTGGTGGACGAGAGCGCATTGCACATGCGTGGCGGCCATGAGAGAGTGACCTCATATGGGGTGATTGGCGGTAGCCAATAGATGAGTGCAACCTCATACAGGGTGATTCGCGAGAGCCAATAGATGAGCACGACCTCATATGGGGTGATTGGCGAGAGCCAATAGATGAGCGACACCTCATATGGGGTGATTGGCGAGAGCCAATAGAACACGTCAGAGGGGGGGCTACAAGGCTATATAAGGACTGCCATTACCCGGGTTGTTGTTCTTTCTCATGCATGGCGGCCAGAGGTCATTGCGCATGCGTGGCGGCCAGAGCGCACTGCGCATGCGTGGCGGCCAGAGCACACTGCGCATGCATGGGGGCCAGAGCGCACCGCGCATGCGTGGCGGCCAGAGCGCATTGCGCATGCGTGGCGGCCAGAGCGCACTGCGCACGCGTGGCGGCCAGAGCGCACTGCGCATGCGTGGCGGTCAGAGCACATTGCGCATTCGTGGCGGCCAGAGCGCATTGCGCATGCGTGGCGGCCATGACAGAGTGACCTCATATGGGGTGATTTGCGTCAGCCAATATATGAGCGTCACCTCATATGGGGTGATAGGCGAGAGCCAATCGATGAGCGCCACCTCATATGGGGTGATTGGCGAGAGCCAATAGAACACGTCAGAGGCGGGGCAACCAGGCTATATAAGGACTGCCATTACCCGGGTTGTTGTTCTTTCTCATGCGTGGCGGCCAGAGCGCATTGCGCATGCGTGGCGGCCAGAGCACATTGCGCATGCGTGGCGGCCAGAGCGCACTGCACATGCGTGGCGGCCAGAGCGCATTGCGCATTCGTGGCGGTCAAAGCGCATTGCGCATGGGTGGCGGCCATGAGAGAGTGACCTCATATGGGGTGATTGGCGGGAGCCAATAGATGAGCGTCACCTCATATGGGGTGATTGGCGAGAGCCAATAGACCACGTCAGAGGCGGGGCAACCAGGCTATATAAGGACTGCCATTACCCGGTTTGTTGTTCTTTCTCATGCGTGGTGGCCAAAGCGCATTGCGAATGCGTGGCGGCCAGAGCGCATTGCGCATGCGTGGCGGCCAGAGCGCACTGCGAATGCGTGGTGGCCAGAACGCACTGCGCATGTGTGGCGGCCAGAGCGAACTGCGCATGCGTGGCGGCCAGAGCGCACTGCGCATGCGTGGCGGCCAGAGCGCACTGCGCATGCGTGGGGGCCAGAGCGCACCGCGTATGCATGGTGTCCAGAGCGCATTGCGCATGCGAGGCAGCCAGAGCGCATTGCGCATGCGTGTCGGCCAGAGCGCACTGCGCATGCGTGGCGGCCAGAGCGCACTGTGCATGCGTGGTGGACCAGAGTGCATTGCGCATGCGTGGCGGCCAGAGCGCATTGCGCATGCGTGGCAGCCAGAGCTCATTGCACAGGCGTGGTAGTCCAGAGCGCATTGCGCATGCGTGGTGGCCATGACAGAGTGACCTCATATGGGGTGTTTGGTGGGAGCCAATAGATGAGCGCGATCTCATATGGGGTGATTGGCGAGAGCTATAGACCACGTCAGAGGCGGGGCAACCAGGCTATATAAGGACTGCCATTACCCGGGTTGTTGTTCTTTCTCATGCGTGGCGGCCAGAGCGCATTTCGCATGCGTGGCGGCCAGAGCGCACTGCGCATGCGTGGCGCCCAGAGCGCACTGCGCATGCATGGCGGCCAGAGTGCACTGCGCATGCGTGGCGGCCAGAGCGCACTGCGGATGCGTGGCGGCCAGAGCGCATTGCTCATGCGTGGCGGCCAGAGCGCATTGCTCATGCGTGGCGGCCAGAGCACATTGCGCATGCGTGGCGGCCACAGCGCATTGCGCATACTTGGTAGCCATGACAGAGTGACCTCTTATGGGGTGATTGGCGGGAGCCAGTAGATGAGCGTCACCTCATATGGGGTGATTGGCGAGAGCCAATAGACCATGTCAGAGGCGGGGCAATCAGGCTATATAAGGACTGCCATTACCCGGGTTGTTGTTCTTTCTCATGCGTGGCGGCCAGGGCGCACTGCGCATGCGTGGCGGCCAGACGCACTGCGCATTCGTGGCGGCCAGAGCGCACTGCGCATGCGTGGCAGACAGAGCGCATTGCGCATGCGTGGCGGCCAGAGCGCACTGCGCATGCGTGGTGGCCAGAGCGAATAGCGCAAGCGTGGCGGCCAGAGCGCATTGCGCATGCGTGGCGGCCAGAGCGCATTGCAAATGCGTGGCGGCCATGAGAGAGTGACCTCATATGGGGTGATAGGCGGGAGCCAATAGATGAGCGCGACCTCATACGCGGTGATTGGCGAGAGCCAATAGATGAGCACGACCTCATATGGGGTGATCGGCGAGAGGCAATAGATGAGCGCCACCTCATATGGGGTGATTGGCGAGAGCCAATAGACCACGTCAGAGGAGGGGCAACCAGGCTATATAAGGACTGCCATTACCCGGGTTGTTGTTCTTTCTCATGCATGGCGGCCAAAGCGCACTGCGCATGCGTGGCGGCCAGAGCGCACTGCGCATGCGTGGTGTACCAGAGCTCATTGCGCATGCGTGGCGGCCAGAGCGCATTGCGCATGCGTGGCGGCCATGACAGAGTGACCTCATATGGGGTGTTTGGCGGGAGCCAATAGATGAGCGCGACCTCATATGGGGTGATTGGCGAGAGCCAATCGATGAGCGCCACGTCATATGGGGTGATTGGCGAGAGCCAATAGAACACGTCAGAGGCGGGGCAACCAGTCTATATAAGGACTGCCATTACCCGGGTTGTACTTTCTCATGCGTGGCGGCCAGAGCACATTGCACATGTGTGGCGGCGAGAGCGCATTGCGCAATCGTGGCGGCCAGAGCGCACTGCGCATGCGTGGAGGCCAGCGGGCATTGCGCATGCGTGGCGGCCACAGCGCACTGCGCATGCATGGCCCCAGAGTGCACTGCGCATGCTTGGCGGCCAGAGCGCACTGCGCATACGTGGCGGCCAGAGCGCATTGCGCATGCGTGGCGGCCAGAGCGCACTGCGCATGCGGGGCGGCCAGAGCGCACTGCGTAGGCGTGGCAGTCAGAGCGCATTGCGCATGGGATGCGGCCAGAGCGCATTGCGCATGCGTGTCGGCCAGAGCGCACTACGCATGCGTGGCGGCCAGAGCTCATTGCGCATGCGTGTTGGCCAGAGCGCATTGCGCGTGCGTTGAGGACCAGAGCGCATTGCGCATGCGTAGCGGCCAGAGCGCATTGCGCATGTGTGGTGGCCATGACAGAGTGACCTCATATGGGGTGTTTGGTGGGAGCCAATAGATGAGCGCGACCTCATATGGGGTGATTGGCGAGAGCCAATCGATGAGCGCCACCACATATGGGGTGATTGGCGAGAGCCAATAGAACACGTCAGAGGCGGGGCAACCAGTCTATATAAGGACTGCCATTACCCGGGTTGTTGTTCTTTCTCATGCGTGGCGGCCAGAGCGTATTGCGCATGTGTGGCCGCAAGAGCGCATTGCGCAATCGTGGAGGCCAGAGAGCACTGCGCATGCGTGGCGGCCAGAGCACATTGCGCATGAGTGGCGGCCACAGCGCACTGCGCATGCATGGCGGCCAGAGCGCACTGGACCGGTGTGGCGGCCAGAGCGCACTGCGCATGCGTGTCGGCCAGAGCGCACTGCGCCGGTGTGGCGGCCAGAGCGCATTGCGAATGCGTGGCGGCCATAGCTCATTGCGCATGCGTGGTGGACCAGAGCGCATAGCACATGCGTGGCGGCCATGAGAGAGTCACCTCATATGGGGTGATTGGCAGGAGCAAATAGATGAGGGCGACCTCATACGGGGTGATTGGCGAGAGCCAATAGATGAGCGCGACCTCATATGGGGTGATTGGCGAGAGCCAATATATGAGCGCCACCTCATATGGGGTGATTGGCCAGAGCCAATAGAACACGTCAGAGGCGGGGCAACAAGGCTATATAAGGACTGCCATTACCCGGGTTGTTGTTCTTTCTCATGTATGGCGGCCAGAGCGCATTGCGCATGCGTGGTGGCCAGAGCGAACTGCGCATTTGTGGCGGCCAGACCGCACTGCGAATGCATGGGGGCCAGAGCGCACCACGTATGCGTTGCGGCCAGAGCGCATTGCGCATGCGTGTCTGCCAGAGCGCACTGCACATGCGTGAAGGCCAGAGCGCACTGCGCATGCGTGGTGGTCCAGAGCACATTGCGCATGCGTGGCGGCCAGAGCGCATTGCTCATGCGTGGCGGCCATGACAGAGTGACCTCAGATGGGGTGATTGGCAGGAGCCAGTAGATGAGCGTCACCTCATATGGGGTGATTGGCGAGAGCCAATAGACCATGTCAGAGGCGGGGCAATCAGGCTATATAAGGACTGCCATTACCCGGGTTGTTGTTCTTTCTCATGCGTGGCGGCCAGACGCACTGCGCATTCGTGGCGGCCAGAGCGCACTGCGCATGCGTGGCAGACAGAGCGCATTGCGCATGCGTGGCGGCCAGAGCGCACTGCGCATGCGTGGTGGCCAGAGCGAATAGCGCAAGCGTGGCGGCCAGAGCGCATTGCGCATGCGTGGCGGCCAGAGCGCATTGCAAATGCGTGGCGGCCATGAGAGAGTGACCTCATATGGGGTGATAGGCGGGAGCCAATAGATGAGCGCGACCTCATACGCGGTGATTGGCGAGAGCCAATAGATGAGCACGACCTCATATGGGGTGATCGGCGAGAGGCAATAGATGAGCGCCACCTCATATGGGGTGATTGGCGAGAGCCAATAGACCACGTCAGAGGCGGGGCAACCAGGCTATATAAAGACTGCCATTACCCGGGTTGTTGTTCTTTCTCATGCGTGGCGGCCAGAGCGGACTGCGCATGCGTGGCGGCCAGAGCGCACTGCGCATGCGTGGCGGCCACAGCGCACTGCGCATGCGTGGCGGCCAGAGCGCACTGCGCATGCGTGGCGGCCAGAGCGCACTGCGCATACGTGGCGGCCAGAGCGCATTGCGCATGTGCGGCGACCATAGCGCATTGCGCATGCGTGGTGGACCAGAGCACATTGCACATGCGTGGCGGCCAGAGCGCATTGCGCATGCGTGGTGGCCATGACAGAGTGACCTCATATGGGGTGATTGGCGAAGGCCAATCGATGAGCGCCACCTCATATGGGGTGATTGGCGAGAGCCAATAGAACACGTCAGAGGCGGGGCCACCAGTCTATATAAGGACTGCCATTACCCGGGTTGTTGTTCTTTCTCATGCGTGGCGGCCAGAGCGCATTGCGCATGTGTGGTCGCAAGAGCGCATTGCGCAATCGTGGCGGCCACAGCGCACTGCGCATGCGTGGCTGCCAGAGCGCACTGCGCATGCGTGGCGGCCAGAGCGCACTGCGCATGCGTGGCGGCCAGAGCGCACTGCGCAAGCGTGGCGGCCAGAGCGCACTGCGCATGCGTGGTAGCCACAGCGCATTGTGCATGCGTGGTGGCTGGAGCACACTGCGCATGCGTGGCGGCCAGAGCGCACTGCGCCGGTGTGGCGGCCAGAGCGCATTGCGCATGCGTGGCTGCCAGAGCGCATTGCGCATGCATGGTGGACCAGAGCGCATTGCACATGCGTGGCGGCCATGAGAGAGTGACCTAATATGGGGTGATTGGCGGGAGCCAATAGATGAGCGCGACCTCATACGGGGTGATTGGCTAGAGCCAATAGATGAGCACGACCTCATATGGGGTGATTGGCGGGAGCCAACAGATAGCGTCACCTCATATGGGGTGATTGGCGAGAGCTAATAGATGAGCGCCACCTCATATGGGGGGATTGGCGACAGCCAATAGACCATGTCAGAGGCGGGGCAACCAGGCTATATAAGGAATGCCATTACCCGGGTTGTTGTTCTATCTCATGTATGGCGGCCAGAGCGCACTGCGCATTGTGGCGGCCAGAGCTCACTGCGCATGCATGGCGGCCAGAGCGCACTGCGCCGGCGTGGCGGACAGAGCGCATTGCGCATGCGTGGTGGCCAGAGCGCATTGCGCATGCGTGGTGGACCAGAGCGCATTGCGCATGCGTGGCAGTCAGAGCGCATTGCGCATGTGTGGTGGCCATGACAGAGTGACCTCATATGGGGTGTTTGGCGGGAGCCAATAGATGAGCGCGACCTCATATGGGGTGATTGGCGAGAGCCAATCGATGAGCGCCACCTCATATGGGGTGATTGGCGAGAGCCAATAGATGAGCGCCACCTCATATGGGGTGATTGGCGAGAGCCATTAGACCACGTCAGAGGCGGGGCAACCAGGCTACATAAGGACTGCCATTACCCGGGTTGTTGTTCTTTCTCATGCGTGGCGGCCAGAGCGCACTGCGCATTCGTGGCGGCCAGAGTGCATTGCGCATGCGTGGTGGACCAGAGCGCATTGCACATGCGTGGCGGCCATGAGAGAGTGACCTCATATGGGGTGATTGGCGAGAGCCAATAGAACACGTCAGAGGGGGGGCTACAAGGCTATATAAGGACTGCCATTACCCGGGTTGTTGTTCTTTCTCATGCATGGCGGCCAGAGCGCATTGCGCATGCGTGGCGGCCAGAGCGCACTGCGCATGCGTGGCGGCCAGAGCGCACTGCGCATGCGTGGGGCCAGAGCGCACCGCGCATGCGTGGCGGCCAGAGCGCATTGCGCATGCGTGGCGGCCAGAGCGCACTGCGCACGCGTGGCGGCCAGAGCGCACTGCGCATGCGTGGCGGTCAGAGCGCATTGCGCATGCGTTGCGGCCAGAGCGCACTGCGCACGCGTGGCGGCCAGAGCGCACTGCGCATTCGTGGCGGTCAGAGCGCATTGCGCATTCGTGGCGGGCAGAGCGCATTGCGCATGCGTGGCGGCCATGACAGAGTGACCTCATATGGGGTGATTTGCGGGAGCCAATAGATGAGCGTCACCTCATATGGGGTGATAGGGGAGAGCCAATCGATGAGCGCCACCTCATATGGGGTGATTGGCGAGAGCCAATAGAACACGTCAGAGGCGGGGCAACCAGGCTATATAAGGACTGCCATTACCCGGGTTGTTGTTCTTTCTCATGCGTGGCGGCCAGAGCGCATTGCGCATGCGTGGTGGCCAGAGCACATTGCGCATGCATGGCGGCCAGAGCGCACTGCACATGCGTGGCGGCCAGAGCGCATTGCGCATTCGTGGTGGTCAAAGCGCATTGCGCATGCGTGGCGGCCATGAGAGAGTGACCTCATATGGGGTGATTGGCGGGAGCCAATAGATGAGCGTCACCTCATATGGGGTGATTGGCGAGAGCCAATAGCACACGTCAGAGGCGGGGCAACCAGGCTATATAAGGACTGCCATTACCCGTGTTGTTGTTCTTTCTCATGCGTGGTGGCCAAAGCGCATTGCGAATGCGTGGCGGCCAGAGCGCATTGCGCATGCGTGGGGGCCAGAGCGCACTGCGAATGCGTGGCGGCCAGAACGCACTGCGCATGTGTGGCGGCCAGAGCGAACAGCGCATGCTTGGCGGCCAGAGCGCATTGCGCATGCGTGCCGGCCAGAGCGCACTGCGCATGCGTGGCGGCCAGAGCGCACTGCGCATGCGTGGGGGCCAGAGCGCACCGCTTATGCGTGGTGGCCAGAGCGCATTGCGCATGCGTGGCAGCCAGAGCGCATTGCGCATGCGTGTCGGCCAGAGCGCACTGCGCATGCGCGGCGGCCACAGCGCACTGTGCATGCGTGGTGGACCAGAGCGCATTGCGCATGCGTGGCAGCAAGAGCGCATTGCGCATGCGTGCCGGCCAGAGCGCACTGCGAATGCGTGGCGGCCAGAGCGCACTGCGCATGCGTGGGGGCCAGAGCGCACCGCTTATGCGTGGTGGCCAGAGCGCATTGCGGATGCGTGTCGGCCAGAGCGCACTGCGCATGCGTGTCGGCCAGAGCGCATTGCGCATGCGTGGGGGCCAGAGCGCACCGCTTATGCGTGGTGGCCAGAGCGCACTGCGCATGCGTGGCAGCCAGAGCGCATTGCGCATGCGTGTCGGCCAAAGCGCATTGCGAATGCGTGGCGGCCAGAGCGCATTGCGCATGCGTGGGGGCCAGAGCGCACCGCTTATGCGTGGTGGCCAGAGCGCACTGCGCATGCGTGGCAGCCAGAGCGCATTGCGCATGCGTGTCGGCCAAAGCGCATTGCGAATGCGTGGCGGCCAGAGCGAACAGCGCATGCGTGGCGGCCAGAGCACATTGCGCATGCGTGCCGGCCAGAGCGCACTGCGCATGCGTGGCGGCCAGAGCGCACTGCACATGCGTGGGGGCCAGAGCGCACCGCTTATGCGTGGTGGCCAGAGCGCATTGCGCATGCGTGGCAGCCAGAGCGCATTGCGCATGCGTCGCGGCCAGAGCGCATTGCGCATGCGTGGCGGCCAGAGCTCATTGCACTTGCGTGGTAGTCCAGAGCGCATTGCGCATGCGTGGTGGCCATGACAGAGTGACCTCATATGGGGTGTTTGGTGGGAGCCAATAGTTGAGCGCGACCTCATATGGGGTGATTGGCGGGAGCCAATAGATGAGCGTCACCTCATATGGGGTGATTGGCGAGAGCCAATAGACCACGTCAGAGGCGGGGCAACCAGGCTATATAAGGACTGCCATTACCCGGGTTGTTGTTCTTTCTCAGCGTGGCGGCCAAAGCGCACTGCGCATGCGTGGCGGCCAGAGCGCACAGCGCATGCGTAGCGGCCAGAGCGCACTGCGCCGGTGTGGCGGCTAGAGCGCACTGCGCATTCGTGGCGGCCAGAGTGCATTGCGAAGGAGTGGCGCCAGAGCGAATTGCGCAAGCGTGGCGGCCATGACAGAGTGACCTCATATGGGGTGATTGGCGGGAGCCAATAGATGAGCGTCACCTCATATGGGGTGATTGGCGAGAGCCAATAGATGAGCGCCACCTCATATGGGGTGATTGGCGAGAGCCATTAGACCACGTCAGAGGTGGGGCAACCAGGCTATATAAGGACTGCCATTACCCGGGTTGTTGTTCTTTCACATGCGTGGCGGCCAGAGCGCATTGCGCATGCGTGGCGGCCAGAGCGCATTGCGAAGGAGTGGCGGCCAGAGCGCACTGCGCATGCGTGGCGGCCAGAGCGCACTGCGCAGGCGTGGCAGTCAGAGCGCATTGCGCATGAGATGCGGCCAGAGCTTATTGCGCATGCGTGTCGGCCAGAGCGCACTGCGCATGCGTGGCGGCCAGAGCGCACTGCGCATGCGTGGCGGCCACAGCGCACTGCGCATGCGTGGCGGCCAGAGCGCACTGCGCATGCGTGGCGGCCAGAGCGCATTGTGCATGCGTGGTGGACCAGAGCGCATTGCACATGCGTGGCGGGCAGAGCGCATTGCGCATGCGTGGTGGCCATGACAGAGTGACCTCATATGGGGTGATTGGCGAGAGCCAATCGATGAGCGCCACATCATATGGGGTGATTGGCGAGAGCCAATAGAACACGTCAGAGGCGGGGCCACCAGTCTATATAAGGACTGCCATTACCCGGGTTGTTGTTCTTTCTCATGCGTGGTGGCCAGAGCGCATTGCGCATGTGTGGCCGCAAGAGCGCATTGCGCAATCGTGGCGGCCAGAGCGCACTGCGCATGCGTGGCGGCCAGAGCGCACTGTGCATGCGTGGCGGCCAGAGCGCACTGCGCATGTGTGGCGGCCAGAGCGCACTGCGCATGCGTGGTAGCCACAGCGCATTGTGCATGCGTGGTGGCTGGAGTACACTGCTCATGCGTGGCGGCCAGAGCGCACTGCGCCGGTTTGGCGGCCAGAGCGCATTGCGCATGCGGGGCTGCCAGAGGGCATTGCGCATGCATGGTGGACCAGAGCGCATTGCACATTCGTGGCGGCCATGAGAGAGTGACCTCTTATGGGGTGATTGGCGGGAGCCAATAGATGAGCCCGACCTCATACGGGGTGATTGGCGAGAGCCAATAGATGAGCACGACCTCTTACGGGGTGATTGGCGGGAGCCAACAGATGAGCGTCACCTCATATGGGGTGATTGGCGAGAGCTAATAGATGAGCGCCACCTCATATGGGGGGATTGGCGACAGCCAATAGACCATGTCAGAGGCGGGGCAACCAGGCTATATAAGGACTGCCATTACCCGGGTTGTTGTTCTATCTCATGCATGGCGGCCAGAGCGCACTGCGCATGCGTGGCGGCCAGAGCACATTGCGCATGAGTGGCGGCCACAGCGGAATGCGCATGCATGGCGGCCAGAGCGCACTGCGCCGGTGTGGCGGCCAGAGCGCATTGCGCATGCGTGGCGGCCATAGCTCATTGCGCATGCGTGGTGGACCTGAGCGCATTGCACATGCGTGGCGGCCATGAGAGAGTCACCTCATATGGGGTGATTGGCGGAAGCAAATAGATGAGGGCGTCCTCATACGGGGTGATTGGCGAGAGCCAATAGATGAGCGCGACCTCATATGGGGTGATTGGCGAGAGCCAATAGATGAGCGCCACCTCATATGGGGTGATTGGCCAGAGCCAATAGAACACGTCAGAGGCGGGGCTACAAGACTATATAAGGACTGCCATTACCCGGGTTGTTGTTCTTTCTCATGTATGGCGGCCAAAGCGCATTGCGCATGCGTGGTGGCCAGAGTGCACTGCGCATGCGTGGGGGCCAGATCGCACCGCGTATGCGTGGCGGCCAGAGCGAATTGCGCCTGCGTGTCTGCCAGAGCGCACTACGCATGCGTGGCGGCCAGAGCGCACTGCGCATGCGTGGTGGACCAGAGCACATTGCGCATGCGTGGCGGCCAGAGCGCATTGCGCATGCGTGGCGGCCATGACAGAGTGACCTCATATGGGGTGATTGGCGGGAGCCAATAGATGAGCGTCACCTCATATGGGGTGATTGGCGAGAGCCAATAGATGAGCGCCATCTCATATGGGGTGATTGGCGAGAGCCAATAGACCACGTCAGAGGCGGGGCAACCAGGCTATATAAGGACTGCCATTACCCGGGTTGTTGTTCTTTCTCATGCGTGGCGGCCAGAGCGCACTGCGCATTCGTGGCGGCCAGAGTGCATGCGCATGCGTGGCGGCCAGAGCGCACTGCGCATGCGTGGCGGCCAGACGCACTGCGCATGCTTGGCGGCCAGAGAGCACTGCGCATGCGTGGCGGACAGAGCGCATTGCGCATGCGTGGCGGCCAGAGCGCACTGCGCATGCGTGGTGGCCAGAGCGAATTGCGCATGCGTGGTGGCCAGAGCGCATTTTGCATGCGTGGCGGCCAGAGCGCATTGCACATGCGTGGCGGCCAGAGCACACTGCGCATGCATGGCGGTCATGACAGAGTGACCTCATATGGGGTGATTGGCGGGAGCCAATAGATGAGCGTGAATTCATACGTGGTGATTGGCGAGAGCCAATAGATGAGCACGACCTCATATGGGGTGATTGGCGAGAGCCAATAGATGAGCGCCACCTCATATGGGGTGATTGGCGAGAGCCAATAGACCACGTCAGAGGTGGGGCAACCAGGCTATATAAGGACTGCCATTACCCGGGTTGTTGTTCTTTCTCATGCGTGGCGGCCAGAGCGCACTGCGCATGCGTGGCGGCCAGACGCACTGCGCATGCGTGGCGGCCAGAGCGCACTGCGCATGCGTGGCGGCCAGAGCGCACTGCGCATGCGTGGCGGCCATAGCGCACTGCGAAGGAGTGGCGGCCAGAGCGCACTGCGCATGCGTGGCGGCTAGAGCGCACTCCGCAGGCGTGGCGGTCAAAGCGCACTGCGCATGCGTGTTGGCCAGAGCGAATTGCGCATGCGTGGAGGCCAGAGCGCACTGCGCATGCGTCGCGGCCAGAGCGCACTGCGCATTTGTGGCGGCCAGAGCGCACTGCGCATGCGTGGCGGCTAGAGCGCATTGCGCATGCGTGGCGGCCAGAGCGCATTGCGCATGCGTGACGGCCATGACAGAGTGACCTCATATGGGGTGATTGGCGGGAGCCAACAGATGAGCATCACCTCATATGGGGTGATTGGAGAGAGCCAATAGATGAGCGCCACCTCATATGGGGTGATTGGCGAGAGCCAATAGACCACGTCAGAGGCGGGGCATCCAGGCTACATAAGGACTGCCATTACCCGGGTTGTTGTTCTTTCTCATGCGTGGCGGCCAGAGCGGACTGCGCATTCGTGGCGGCCAGAGTGCACTGCGCATGCGTGGTGGACCAGAGCGCATTGCACATGCGTGGCGGCCATGAGAGAGTGACCTCATATGGGGTGATTGGCGGTAGCCAATAGATGAGCGCGACCTCATATGGGGTGATTGGCGAGAGCCAATAGAACACGTCAGAGGGGGGGCTACAAGGCTATATAAGGACTGCCATTACCCGGGTTGTTGTTCTTTCTCATGCATGGCGGCCAGAGCGCATTGCGCATGCGTGGCGGCCAGAGCGCACTGCGCATTCGTGGCGGCCAGAGCGCACTGCGCATGCGTGGCGGCCAGAGCGCACCGCGCATGCGTGGGGGCCAGAGCGCATTGCGCATGCGTGGCGGCCAGAGCGCACTGCGCACGCGTGGCGGCCAGAGCGCACTGCGCATGCGTGGCGGTCAGAGCGCATTGCGCATTCGTGGCGGCCAGAGCGCATTGCGCATGCGTGGCGGCCATGAGAGAGTGACCTCATATGGGGTGATTTGCGGGAGCCAATAGATGAGCGTCACCTCATATGGGGTGATAGGGGAGAGCCAATCGATGAGCGCCACCTCATATGTGGTGATTGGCGAGAGCCAATAGAACACGTCAGAGGTGGGGCAACCAGGCTATATAAGGACTGCCATTACCCGGGTTGTTGTCCTTTCTCATGCGTGGAGGCCAGAGCGCATTGCGCATGCGTGGCGTCGAGAGCACATTGCGCATTCGTGGCGGCCAGAGCGCACTGCGCATGCGTGGCGGCCAGAGCGCATTGCGCATTCGTGTCGGTCAAAGCGCATTGCGCATGCGTGGCCGCCATGAGAGAGTGACCTCTTATGGGGTGATTGGCGGGAGCCAATAGATGAGCGTCACCTCATATGGGGTGATTGGCGAGAGCCAATAGACCACGTCAGAGGCGGGGCAACCAGGCTATATAAGGACTGCCATTACCCGGGTTGTTGTTCTTTCTCATGCGTGGCGGCCAAAGCGCACTGCGCATGCGTGGCGGCCAGAGCGCACTGCGCACGCGTGGCGGCCAGAGCGCACTGCGCATGCGTGGCGGTCAGAGCGCATTGCGCATTCGTGGCGGCCAGAGCGCATTGCGCATGCGTGGCGGCCATGAGAGAGTGACCTCATATGGGGTGATTTGCGGGAGCCAATAGATGAGCGTCACCTCATATGGGGTGATAGGGGAGAGCCAATCGATGAGCGCCACCTCATATGGGGTGATTGGCGAGAGCCAATAGAACACGTCAGAGGTGGGGCAACCAGGCTATATAAGGACTGCCATTACCCGGGTTGTTGTCCTTTCTCATGCGTGGAGGCCAGAGCGCATTGCGCATGCGTGGCGTCGAGAGCACATTGCGCATTCGTGGCGACCAGAGCGCACTGCGCATGCGTGGCGGCCAGAGCGCATTGCGCATTCGTGTCGGTCAAAGCGCATTGCGCATGCGTGGCCGCCATGAGAGAGTGACCTCTTATGGGGTGATTGGCGGGAGCCAATAGATGAGCGTCACCTCATATGGGGTGATTGGCGAGAGCCAATAGAACACGTCAGAGGGGGGGCTACAAGGCTATATAAGGACTGCCATTACCCGGGTTGTTGTTCTTTCTCATGCATGGCGGCCAGAGCGCATTGCGCATGCGTGGCGGCCAGAGCGCACTGCGCATGCGTGGCGGCCAGAGCGCACTGCGCATGCGTGGTGGTCAGAGCGCACCGCGCATGCGTGGGGGCCAGAGCGCATTGCGCATGCGTGGCGGCCAGAGCGCACTGCGCACGCGTGGCGGCCAGAGCGCACTGCGCATGCGTGGCGGTCAGAGCGCATTGCGCATTCGTGGCGGCCAGAGCGCATTGCGCATGCGTGGCGGCCATGAGAGAGTGACCTCATATGGGGTGATTTGCGGGAGCCAATAGATGAGCGTCACCTCATATGGGGTGATAGGGGAGAGCCAATCGATGAGCGCCACCTCATATGGGGTGATTGGCGAGAACCAATAGAACACGTCAGAGGTGGGGCAACCAGGCTATATAAGGACTGCCATTACCCGGGTTGTTGTTCTTTCTCATGCGTGGCGGCCAGAGCGCATTGCGCATGCGTGGCGGCCAGAGCGCACTGCACATGCGTGGCGGCCAGAGTGCATTGCGCATTCGTGGCGGTCAAAGCGCATTGCGCATGCGTGGCGTCCATGAGAGAGTGACCTCATATGGGGTGATTGGCGGGAGCCAATAGATGAGCGTCACCTCATATGGGGTGATTGGCGAGAGCCAATAGAACACGTCAGAGGCGGGGCAACCAGGCTATATAAGGACTGCCATTACCCGGGTTGTTGTTCTTTCTCATGCGTGGTGGCCAAAGCGCATTGCGAATGCGTGGCGGCCAGAGCGCATTGCGCATGCGTGGGGGCCAGAGCGCACTGCGAATGCGTGGCGGCCAGAACGCACTGCGCATGTGTGGCGGCCAGAGCGAACAGCGCATGCGTGGCTGCCAGAGCGCATTGCGCATGCGTGCCGGCCACAGCGCACTGCGCATGCGTGGCGGCCAGAGCACACTGCGCATGCGTGGGGTCCAGAGCGCACCGCGTATGCGTGGTGGCCAGAGCGCATTGCGCATGCGTGGCAGCCAGAGCGAATTGCGCATGCGTGGCAGCCAGAGTGCACCACGCATGCGTCGCGGCCAGAGCACACTGCGCATTTGTGGCGGCCAGAGCGCACTGCGCATGCGTGGCGGCAAGAGCGCATTGCGCATGCGTGGCGGCCAGAGCGCATTGCGCATGCGTGGCGGCCAGAGCACACTGCGCATGCATGGCGGCCAGAGCGCACTGCGCATGCGTGGCGGCCAGAGCGCACTGCGCATGCGTGGTGGACGAGAGCGCATTGCACATGCGTGGCGGCCATGAGAGAGTGACCTCATATGGGGTGATTGGCGGTAGCCAATAGATGAGTGCAACCTCATACAGGGTGATTCGCGAGAGCCAATAGATGAGCACGACCTCATATGGGGTGATTGGCGAGAGCCAATAGATGAGCGCCACCTCATATGGGGTGATTGGCGAGAGCCAATAGAACACGTCAGAGGGGGGGCTACAAGGCTATATAAGGACTGCCATTACCCGGGTTGTTGTTCTTTCTCATGCATGGCGGCCAGAGAGCATTGCGCATGCGTGGCGGCCAGAGCGCACTGCGCATGCGTGGCGGCCAGAGCACACTGCGCATGCATGGGGGCCAGAGCGCACCGCGCATGCGTGGCGGCCAGAGCGCATTGCGCATGCGTGGCGGCCAGAGCGCACTGCGCACGCGTGGCGGCCAGAGCGCACTGCGCATGCGTGGCGGTCAGAGCACATTGCGCATTCGTGGCGGCCAGAGCGCATTGCGCATGCGTGGCGGCCATGACAGAGTGACCTCATATGGGGTGATTTGCGTCAGCCAATATATGAGCGTCACCTCATATGGGGTGATAGGCGAGAGCCAATCGATGAGCGCCACCTCATATGGGGTGATTGGCGAGAGCCAATAGAACACGTCAGAGGCGGGGCAACCAGGCTATATAAGGACTGCCATTACCCGGGTTGTTGTTCTTTCTCATGCGTGGCGGCCAGAGCGCATTGCGCATGCGTGGCGGCCAGAGCACATTGCGCATGCGTGGCGGCCAGAGCGCACTGCACATGCGTGGCGGCCAGAGCGCATTGCGCATTCGTGGCGGTCAAAGCGCATTGCGCATGGGTGGCGGCCATGAGAGAGTGACCTCATATGGGGTGATTGGCGGGAGCCAATAGATGAGCGTCACCTCATATGGGGTGATTGGCGAGAGCCAATAGACCACGTCAGAGGCGGGGCAACCAGGCTATATAAGGACTGCCATTACCCGGTTTGTTGTTCTTTCTCATGCGTGGTGGCCAAAGCGCATTGCGAATGCGTGGCGGCCAGAGCGCATTGCGCATGCGTGGCGGCCAGAGCGCACTGCGAATGCGTGGCGGCCAGAACGCACTGCGCATGTGTGGCGGCCAGAGCGAACTGCGCATGCGTGGCGGCCAGAGCGCACTGCGCATGCGTGGCGGCCAGAGCGCACTGCGCATGCGTGGGGGCCAGAGCGCACCGCGTATGCATGGTGTCCAGAGCGCATTGCGCATGCGAGGCAGCCAGAGCGCATTGCGCATGCGTGTCGGCCAGAGCGCACTGCGCATGCGTGGCGGCCAGAGCGCACTGTGCATGCGTGGTGGACCAGAGTGCATTGCGCATGCGTGGCGGCCAGAGCGCATTGCGCATGCGTGGCAGCCAGAGCTCATTGCACATGCGTGGTAGTCCAGAGCGCATTGCGCATGCGTGGTGGCCATGACAGAGTGACCTCATATGGGGTGTTTGGTGGGAGCCAATAGATGAGCGCGATCTCATATGGGGTAATTGGCGGGAGCCAATAGATGAGCGTCACCTCATATGGGGTGATTGGCGAGAGCCAATAGACCACGTCAGAGGAGGGGCAACCAGGCTATATAAGGACTGCCATTACCCGGGTTGTTGTTCTTTCTCATGCATGGCGGCCAAAGCGCACTGCGCATGCGTGGCGGCCAGAGCGCACTGCGCATGCGTGGTGGACCAGAGCTCATTGCGCATGCGTGGCGGCCAGAGCGCATTGCGCATGCGTGGCGGCCATGACAGAGTGACCTCATATGGGGTGTTTGGCGGGAGCCAATAGATGAGCGCGACCTCATATGGGGTGATTGGCGAGAGCCAATCGATGAGCGCCACGTCATATGGAGTGATTGGCGAGAGCCAATAGAACACGTCAGAGGCGGGGCAACCAGTCTATATAAGGACTGCCATTACCCGGGTTGTACTTTCTCATGCGTGGCGGCCAGAGCACATTGCACATGTGTGGCGGCGAGAACGCATTGCGCAATCGTGGCGGCCAGAGCGCACTGCGCATGCGTGGAGGCCAGCGGGCATTGCGCATGCGTGGCGGCCACAGCGCACTGCGCATGCATGGCCCCAGAGTGCACTGCGCATGCGTGGCGGCCAGAGCGCACTGCGCATACGTGGCGGCCAGAGCGCATTGCGCATGCGTGGCGGCCAGAGCGCACTGCGCATGCGGGGCGGCCAGAGCGCACTGCGTAGGCGTGGCAGTCAGAGCGCATTGCGCATGGGATGCGGCCAGAGCGCATTGCGCATGCGTGTCGGCCAGAGCGCACTGCGCATGCGTGGCGGCCAGAGCTCATTGCGCATGCGTGTTGGCCAGAGCGCATTGCGCGTGCGTTGAGGACCAGAGCGCATTGCGCATGCGTAGCGGCCAGAGCGCATTGCGCATGTGTGGTGGCCATGACAGAGTGACCTCATATGGGGTGTTTGGTGGGAGCCAATAGATGAGCGCGACCTCATATGGGGTGATTGGCGAGAGCCAATCGATGAGCGCCACCACATATGGGGTGATTGGCGAGAGCCAATAGAACACGTCAGAGGCGGGGCAACCAGTCTATATAAGGACTGCCATTACCCGGGTTGTTGTTCTTTCTCATGCGTGGCGGCCAGAGCGTATTGCGCATGTGTGGCCGCAAGAGCGTATTGCGCAATCGTGGAGGCCAGAGAGCACTGCGCATGCGTGGCGGCCAGAGCACATTGCGCATGAGTGGCGGCCACAGCGCACTGCGCATGCATGGTGGCCAGAGCGCACTGGACCGGTGTGGCGGCCAGAGCGCACTGCGCATGCGTGTCGGCCAGAGCGCACTGCGCCGGTTTGGCGGCCAGAGCGCATTGCGAATGCGTGGCGGCCATAGCTCATTGCGCATGCGTGGTGGACCAGAGCGCATTGCACATGCGTGGCGGCCATGAGAGAGTCACCTCATATGGGGTGACTGGCAGGAGCAAATAGATGAAGGCGACCTCATACGGGGTGATTGGCGAGAGCCAATAGATGAGCGCGACCTCATATGGGGTGATTGGCGAGAGCCAATAGATGAGCGCCACCTCATATGGGGTGATTGGCCAGAGCCAATAGAACACGTCAGAGGCGGGGCAACAAGGCTATATAAGGACTGCCATTACCCGGGTTGTTGTTCTTTCTCATGTATGGCGGCCAGAGCGCATTGCGCATGCGTGGTGGCCAGAGCGAACTGCGCATTTGTGGCGGCCAGACCGCACTGCGAATGCATGGGGGCCAGAGCGCACCACGTATGCGTTGCGGCCAGAGCGCATTGCGCATGCGTGTCTGCCAGAGCGCACTGCACATGCGTGAAGGCCAGAGCGCACTGCGCATGCGTGGTGGTCCAGAGCACATTGCGCATGCGTGGCGGCCAGAGCGCATTGCTCATGCGTGGCGGCCATGACAGAGTGACCTCAGATGGGGTGATTGGCAGGAGCCAGTAGATGAGCGTCACCTCATATGGGGTGATTGGCGAGAGCCAATAGACCATGTCAGAGGCGGGGCAATCAGGCTATATAAGGACTGCCATTACCCGGGTTGTTGTTCTTTCTCATGCGTGGCGGCCAGGGCGCACTGCGCATGCGTGGCGGCCAGACGCACTGCGCATTCGTGGCGGCCAGAGCGCACTGCGCATGCGTGGCAGACAGAGCGCATTGCGCATGCGTGGCGGCCAGAGCGCACTGCGCATGCGTGGTGGCCAGAGCGAATAGCGCAAGCGTGGCGGCCAGAGCGCATTGCGCATGCGTGGCGGCCAGAGCGCATTGCAAATGCGTGGCGGCCATGAGAGAGTGACCTCATATGGGGTGATTGGCGGGAGCCAATAGATGAGCGCGACCTCATACGCGGTGATTGGCGAGAGCCAATAGATGAGCACGACCTCATATGGGGTGATCGGCGAGAGGCAATAGATGAGCGCCACCTCATATGGGGTGATTGGCGAGAGCCAATAGACCACGTCAGAGGCTGGGCAACCAGGCTATATAAAGACTGCCATTACCCGGGTTGTTGTTCTTTCTCATGCGTGGCGGCCAGAGCGCACTGCGCATGCGTGGCGGCCAGAGCGCACTGCGCATGCGTGGCGGCCACAGCGCACTGCGCATGCGTGGCGGCCACAGCGCACTGCGCATGCGTGGCGGCCACAGCGCACTGCGCATGCGTGGCGGCTAGAGCGCACTGCGCATACGTGGCGGCCAGAGCGCATTGCGCATGTGCGGCGACCAGAGCGCATTGCGCATGCGTGGTGGACCAGAGCACATTGCACATGCGTGGCGGCCAGAGCGCATTGCGCATGCGTGGTGGCCATGACAGAGTGACCTCATATGGGGTGATTGGCGAGAGCCAATCGATGAGCGCCACCTCATATGGGGTGATTGGCGAGAGCCAATAGAACACGTCAGAGGCGGGGCCACCAGTCTATATAAGGACTGCCATTACCCGGGTTGTTGTTCTTTCTCATGCGTGGCGGCCAGAGCGCATTGCGCATGTGTGGCCGCAAGAGCGCATTGCGCAATCGTGCCTGCCAGAGCGCACTGCGCATGCGTGGCTGCCAGAGCGCACTGCGCATGCGTGGCGGCCAGAGCGCACTGCGCATGCGTGGCGGCCAGAGCGCACTGCGCAAGCGTGGCGGCCAGAGCGCACTGCGCATGCGTGGTAGCCACAGCGCATTGTGCATGCGTGGTGGCTGGAGCACACTGCGCATGCGTGGCGGCCAGAGCGCACTGCGCCGGTGTGGCGGCCAGAGCGCATTGCGCATGCGTGGCTGCCAGAGCGCATTGCGCATGCATGGTGGACCAGAGCGCATTGCACATGCGTGGCGGCCATGAGAGAGTGACCTAATATGGGGTGATTGGCGGGAGCCAATAGATGAGCGCGACCTCATACGGGGTGATTGGCTAGAGCCAATAGATGAGCACGACCTCATATGGGGTGATTGGCGGGAGCCAACAGATAGCGTCACCTCATATGGGGTGATTGGCGAGAGCTAATAGATGAGCGCCACCTCATATGGGGGGATTGGCGACAGCCAATAGACCATGTCAGAGGCGGGGCAACCAGGCTATATAAGGACTGCCATTACCCGGGTTGTTGTTCTATCTCATGTATGGCGGCCAGAGCGCACTGCGCATTGTGGCGGCCAGTGCTCACTGCGCATGCGTGGCGGCCAGAGCGCACTGCGCCGGCGTGGCGGACAGAGCGCATTGCGCATGCGTGGTGGCCAGAGCGCATTGCGCATGCGTGGTGGACCAGAGCGCATTGCGCATGCGTGGCAGTCAGAGCGCATTGCGCATGTGTGGTGGCCATGACAGAGTGACCTCATATGGGGTGTTTGGCGGGAGCCAATAGATGAGCGCGACCTCATATGGGGTGATTGGCGAGAGCCAATAGATGAGCGCCACCTCATATGGGGTGATTGGCGAGAGCCATTAGACCACGTCAGAGGCGGGGCAACCAGGCTACATAAGGACTGCCATTACCCGGGTTGTTGTTCTTTCTCATGCGTGGCGGCGAGAGCGCACTGCGCATTCGTGGCGGCCAGAGTGCATTGCGCATGCGTGGTGGACCAGAGCGCATTGCACATGCGTGGCGGCCATGAGAGAGTGACCGCATATGGGGTGATTGGCGGTAGCCAATAGATGAGCGCGACCTCATACGGGGTGATTCGCGAGAGCCAATAGATGAGCACGAACTCATATGGGGTGATTGGCGAGAGCCAATAGATGAGCGCCACCTCATATGGGGTGATTGGCGAGAGCCAATAGAACACGTCAGAGGGGGGGCTACAAGGCTATATAAGGACTGCCATTACCCGGGTTGTTGTTCTTTCTCATGCATGGCGGCCAGAGCGCATTGCGCATGCGTGGCGGCCAGAGCGCACTGCGCATGCGTGGCGGCCAGAGCGCACTGCGCATGCGTGGGGCCAGAGCGCACCGCGCATGCGTGGCGGCCAGAGCGCATTGCGCATGCGTGGCGGCCAGAGCGCACTGCGCACGCGTGGCGGCCAGAGCGCACTGCGCATGCGTGGCGGTCAGAGCGCATTGCGCATGCGTTGCGGCCAGAGCGCACTGCGCACGCGTGGCGGCCAGAGCGCACTGCGCATTCGTGGCGGTCAGAGCGCATTGCGCATTCGTGGCGGGCAGAGCGCATTGCGCATGCGTGGCGGCCATGACAGAGTGACCTCATATGGGGTGATTTGCGGGAGCCAATAGATGAGCGTCACCTCATATGGGGTGATAGGGGAGAGCCAATCGATGAGCGCCACCTCATATGGGGTGATTGGCGAGAGCCAATAGAACACGTCAGAGGCGGGGCAACCAGGCTATATAAGGACTGCCATTACCCGGGTTGTTGTTCTTTCTCATGCGTGGCGGCCAGAGCGCATTGCGCATGCGTGGCGGCCAGAGCACATTGCGCATGCATGGCGGCCAGAGCGCACTGCACATGCGTGGCGGCCAGAGCGCATTGCGCATTCGTGGCGGTCAAAGCGCATTGCGCATTCGTGGCGGCCATGAGAGAGTGACCTCATATGGGGTGATTGGCGGGAGCCAATAGATGAGCGTCACCTCATATGGGGTGATTGGCGAGAGCCAATAGCACACGTCAGAGGCGGGGCAACCAGGCTATATAAGGACTGCCAGTACCCGTGTTGTTGTTCTTTCTCATGCGTGGTGGCCAAAGCGCATTGCGAATGCGTGGCGGCCAGAGCGCATTGCGCATGCGTGGGGGCCAGAGCGCACTGCGAATGCGTGGCGGCCAGAACGCACTGCGCATGTGTGGCGGCCAGAGCGAACAGCGCATGCTTGGCGGCCAGAGCGCATTGCGCATGCGTGCCGGCCAGAGCGCACTGCGCATGCGTGGCGGCCAGAGCGCACTGCGCATGCGTGGGGGCCAGAGCGCACCGCTTATGCGTGGTGGCCAGAGCGCATTGCGCATGCGTGGCAGCCAGAGCGCATTGCGCATGCGTGTCGGCCAGAGCGCACTGCGCATGCGTGGCGGCCACAGCGCACTGTGCATGCGTGTTGGACCAGAGCGCATTGCGCATGCGTGGCAGGAAGAGCGCATTGCGCATGCGTGCCGGCCAGAGCGCACTGCGAATGCGTGGCGGCCAGAGCGCACTGCGCATGCGTGGGGGCCAGAGCGCACCGCTTATGCGTGGTGGCCAGAGCGCATTGCGCATGCGTGTCGGCCAGAGCGCACTGCGCATGCGTGTCGGCCAGAGCGCATTGCGCATGCGTGGGGGCCAGAGCGCACCGCTTATGCGTGGTGGCCAGAGCGCACTGCGCATGCGTGGCAGCCAGAGCGCATTGCGCATGCGTGTCGGCCAAAGCGCATTGCGAATGCGTGGCGGCCAGAGCGCATTGCGCATGCGTGGGGGCCAGAGCGCACCGCTTATGCGTGGTGGCCAGAGCGCACTGCGCATGCGTGGCAGCCAGAGCGCATTGCGCATGCGTGTCGGCCAAAGCGCATTGCGAATGCGTGGCGGCCAGAGCGAACAGCGCATGCGTGGCGGCCAGAGCGCATTGCGCATGCGTGCCGGCCAGAGCGCACTGCGCATGCGTGGCGGCCAGAGCGCACTGCGCATGCGTGGGGGCCAGAGCGCACCGCTTATGCGTGGTGGCCAGAGCGCATTGCGCATGCGTGGCAGCCAGAGCGCATTGCGCATGCGTCGCGGCCAGAGCACATTGCGCATGCGTGGCGGCCAGAGCTCATTGCACTTGCGTGGTAGTCCAGAGCGCATTGCGCATGCGTGGTGGCCATGACAGAGTGACCTCATATGGGGTGTTTGGTGGGAGCCAATAGTTGAGCGCGACCTCATATGGGGTGATTGGCGGGAGCCAATAGATGAGCGTCACCTCATATGGGGTGATTGGCGAGAGCCAATAGACCACGTCAGAGGCGGGGCAACCAGGCTATATAAGGACTGCCATTACCCGGGCTGTTGTTCTTTCTCAGCGTGGCGGCCAAAGCGCACTGCGCATGCGTGGCGGCCAGAGCGCACAGCGCATGCGTAGCGGCCAGAGCGCACTGCGCCGGTG
Organism: Sorex araneus; assembly: GCF_027595985.1. Classification (NCBI taxonomy): domain Eukaryota; kingdom Metazoa; phylum Chordata; class Mammalia; order Eulipotyphla; family Soricidae; genus Sorex; species Sorex araneus. Next base: position 63,322,921 of record NC_073307.1, on the reverse strand, counting down.
TGGCGGCTAGAGCGCACAGCGCATGCGTGGCGGCCAGAGTGCATTGCGCATTCGTGGCGCCAGAGCGAATTGCGCAAGCGTGGCGGCCATGACAGAGTGACCTCATATGGGGTGATTGGCGGGAGCCAATAGATGAGCGTCACCTCATATGGGGTGATTGGCGAGAGCCAATAGATGAGCGCCACCTCATATGGGGTGATTGGCGAGAGCCATTAGACCACGTCAGTGGTGGGGCAACCAGGCTATATAAGGACTGCCATTACCCGGGTTGTTGTTCTTTCACATGCGTGGCGGCCAGAGCGCATTGCGCATGCGTGGCGGCCAGAGCGCATTGCGAAGGAGTGGCGGCCAGAGCGCACTGCGCATGCGTGGCGGCCAGAGCGCACTGCGCAGGCGTGGCAGTCAGAGCGCATTGCGCATGAGATGCGGCCAGAGCTTATTGCGCATGCGTGTCGGCCAGAGCGCACTGCGCATGCGTGGCGGCCAGAGCGCACTGCGCATGCGTGGCGGCCACAGCGCACTGCGCATGCGTGGCGGCCAGAGCGCACTGCGCATGCGTGGCGGCCAGAGCGCATTGTGCATGCGTGGTGGACCAGAGCGCATTGCACATGCGTGGCGGCCAGAGCGCATTGCGCATGCGTGGTGGCCATGACAGAGTGACCTCATATGGGGTGATTGGCGAGAGCCAATCGATGAGCGCCACCTCATATGGGGTGATTGGCGGGAGCCAATAGATGAGCGCGACCTCATACGCGGTGATTGGCGAGAGCCAATAGATGAGCACGACCTCATATGGGGTGATCGGCGAGAGGCAATAGATGAGCGCCACCTCATATGGGGTGATTGGCGAGAGCCAATAGACCACGTCAGAGGCTGGGCAACCAGGCTATATAAAGACTGCCATTACCCGGGTTGTTGTTCTTTCTCATGCGTGGCGGCCAGAGCGCACTGCGCATGCGTGGCGGCCAGAGCGCACTGCGCATGCGTGGCGGCCACAGCGCACTGCGCATGCGTGGCGGCCACAGCGCACTGCGCATGCGTGGCGGCTAGAGCGCACTGCGCATACGTGGCGGCCAGAGCGCATTGCGCATGTGCGGCGACCAGAGCGCATTGCGCATGCGTGGTGGACCAGAGCACATTGCACATGCGTGGCGGCCAGAGCGCATTGCGCATGCGTGGTGGCCATGACAGAGTGACCTCATATGGGGTGATTGGCGAGAGCCAATCGATGAGCGCCACCTCATATGGGGTGATTGGCGAGAGCCAATAGAACACGTCAGAGGCGGGGCCACCAGTCTATATAAGGACTGCCATTACCCGGGTTGTTGTTCTTTCTCATGCGTGGCGGCCAGAGCGCATTGCGCATGTGTGGCCGCAAGAGCGCATTGCGCAATCGTGGCTGCCAGAGCGCACTGCGCATGCGTGGCTGCCAGAGCGCACTGCGCATGCGTGGCGGCCAGAGCGCACTGCGCATGCGTGGCGGCCAGAGCGCACTGCGCAAGCGTGGCGGCCAGAGCGCACTGCGCATGCGTGGTAGCCACAGCGCATTGTGCATGCGTGGTGGCTGGAGCACACTGCGCATGCATGGCGGCCAGAGCGCACTGCGCCGGTGTGGCGGCCAGAGCGCATTGCGCATGCGTGGCTGCCAGAGCGCATTGCGCATGCATGGTGGACCAGAGCGCATTGCACATGCGTGGCGGCCATGAGAGAGTGACCTAATATGGGGTGATTGGCGGGAGCCAATAGATGAGCGCGACCTCATACGGGGTGATTGGCTAGAGCCAATAGATGAGCACGACCTCATATGGGGTGATTGGCGGGAGCCAACAGATAGCGTCACCTCATATGGGGTGATTGGCGAGAGCTAATAGATGAGCGCCACCTCATATGGGGGGATTGGCGACAGCCAATAGACCATGTCAGAGGCGGGGCAACCAGGCTATATAAGGACTGCCATTACCCGGGTTGTTGTTCTATCTCATGTATGGCGGCCAGAGCGCACTGCGCATTGTGGCGGCCAGTGCTCACTGCGCATGCGTGGCGGCCAGAGCGCACTGCGCCGGCGTGGCGGACAGAGCGCATTGCGCATGCGTGGTGGCCAGAGCGCATTGCGCATGCGTGGTGGACCAGAGCGCATTGCGCATGCGTGGCAGTCAGAGCGCATTGCGCATGTGTGGTGGCCATGACAGAGTGACCTCATATGGGGTGTTTGGCGGGAGCCAATAGATGAGCGCGACCTCATATGGGGTGATTGGCGAGAGCCAATCGATGAGCGCCACCTCATATGGGGTGATTGGCGAGAGCCAATAGATGAGCGCCACCTCATATGGGGTGATTGGCGAGAGCCATTAGACCACGTCAGAGGCGGGGCAACCAGGCTACATAAGGACTGCCATTACCCGGGTTGTTGTTCTTTCTCATGCGTGGCGGCGAGAGCGCACTGCGCATTCGTGGCGGCCAGAGTGCATTGCGCATGCGTGGTGGACCAGAGCGCATTGCACATGCGTGGCGGCCATGAGAGAGTGACCGCATATGGGGTGATTGGCGGTAGCCAATAGATGAGCGCGACCTCATACGGGGTGATTCGCGAGAGCCAATAGATGAGCACGAACTCATATGGGGTGATTGGCGAGAGCCAATAGATGAGCGCCACCTCATATGGGGTGATTGGCGAGAGCCAATAGAACACGTCAGAGGGGGGGCTACAAGGCTATATAAGGACTGCCATTACCCGGGTTGTTGTTCTTTCTCATGCATGGCGGCCAGAGCGCATTGCGCATGCGTGGCGGCCAGAGCGCACTGCGCATGCGTGGCGGCCAGAGCGCACTGCGCATGCGTGGGGCCAGAGCGCACCGCGCATGCGTGGCGGCCAGAGCGCATTGCGCATGCGTGGCGGCCAGAGCGCACTGCGCACGCGTGGCGGCCAGAGCGCACTGCGCATGCGTGGCGGTCAGAGCGCATTGCGCATGCGTTGCGGCCAGAGCGCACTGCGCACGCGTGGCGGCCAGAGCGCACTGCGCATTCGTGGCGGTCAGAGCGCATTGCGCATTCGTGGCGGGCAGAGCGCATTGCGCATGCGTGGCGGCCATGACAGAGTGACCTCATATGGGGTGATTTGCGGGAGCCAATAGATGAGCGTCACCTCATATGGGGTGATAGGGGAGAGCCAATCGATGAGCGCCACCTCATATGGGGTGATTGGCGAGAGCCAATAGAACACGTCAGAGGCGGGGCAACCAGGCTATATAAGGACTGCCATTACCCGGGTTGTTGTTCTTTCTCATGCGTGGCGGCCAGAGCGCATTGCGCATGCGTGGCAGCCAGAGCACATTGCGCATGCATGGCGGCCAGAGCGCACTGCACATGCGTGGCGGCCAGAGCGCATTGCGCATTCGTGGCGGTCAAAGCGCATTGCGCATGCGTGGCGGCCATGAGAGAGTGACCTCATATGGGGTGATTGGCGGGAGCCAATAGATGAGCGTCACCTCATATGGGGTGATTGGCGAGAGCCAATAGCACACGTCAGAGGCGGGGCAACCAGGCTATATAAGGACTGCCAGTACCCGTGTTGTTGTTCTTTCTCATGCGTGGTGGCCAAAGCGCATTGCGAATCCGTGGCGGCCAGAGCGCATTGCGCATGCGTGGGGGCCAGAGCGCACTGCGAATGCGTGGCGGCCAGAACGCACTGCGCATGTGTGGCGGCCAGAGCGAACAGCGCATGCTTGGCGGCCAGAGCGAATTGCGCATGCGTGCCGGCCAGAGCGCACTGCGCATGCGTGGCGGCCAGAGCGCACTGCGCATGCGTGGGGGCCAGAGCGCACCGCTTATGCGTGGTGGCCAGAGCGCATTGCGCATGCGTGGCAGCCAGAGCGCATTGCGCATGCGTGTCGGCCAGAGCGCACTGCGCATGCGTGGCGGCCACAGCGCACTGTGCATGCGTGGTGGACCAGAGCGCATTGCGCATGCGTGGCAGCAAGAGCGCATTGCGCATGCGTGCCGGCCAGAGCGCACTGCGAATGCGTGGCGGCCAGAGCGCACTGCGCATGCGTGGGGGCCAGAGCGCACCGCTTATGCGTGGTGGCCAGAGCGCATTGCGCATGCGTGTCGGCCAGAGCGCACTGCGCATGCGTGTCGGCCAGAGCGCATTGCGCATGCGTGGGGGCCAGAGCGCACCGCTTATGCGTGGTGGCCAGAGCGCACTGCGCATGCGTGGCAGCCAGAGCGCATTGCGCATGCGTGTCGGCCAAAGCGCATTGCGAATGCGTGGCGGCCAGAGCGCATTGCGCATGCGTGGTGGCCAGAGCGCACCGCTTATGCGTGGTGGCCAGAGCGCACTGCGCATGCGTGGCAGCCAGAGCGCATTGCGCATGCGTGTCGGCCAAAGCGCATTGCGAATGCGTGGCGGCCAGAGCGAACAGCGCATGCGTGGCGGCCAGAGCGCATTGCGCATGCGTGCCGGCCAGAGCGCACTGCGCATGCGTGGCGGCCAGAGCGCACTGCGCATGCGTGGGGGCCAGAGCGCACCGCTTATGCGTGGTGGCCAGAGCGCATTGCGCATGCGTGGCAGCCAGAGCGCATTGCGCATGCGTCGCGGCCAGAGCACATTGCGCATGCGTGGCGGCCAGAGCTCATTGCACTTGCGTGGTAGTCCAGAGCGCATTGCGCATGCGTGGTGGCCATGACAGAGTGACCTCATATGGGGTGTTTGGTGGGAGCCAATAGTTGAGCGCGACCTCATATGGGGTGATTGGCGGGAGCCAATAGATGAGCGTCACCTCATATGGGGTGATTGGCGAGAGCCAATAGACCACGTCAGAGGCGGGGCAACCAGGCTATATAAGGACTGCCATTACCCGGGTTGTTGTTCTTTCTCAGCGTGGCGGCCAAAGCGCACTGCGCATGCGTGGCGGCCAGAGCGCACAGCGCATGCGTAGCGGCCAGAGCGCACTGCGCCGGTGTGGCGGCTAGAGCGCACAGCGCATGCGTGGCGGCCAGAGTGCATTGCGCATTCGTGGCGCCAGAGCGAATTGCGCAAGCGTGTCGGCCATGACAGAGTGACCTCATATGGGGTGATTGGCGGGAGCCAATAGATGAGCGTCACCTCATATGGGGTGATTGGCGAGAGCCAATAGATGAGCGCCACCTCATATGGGGTGATTGGCGAGAGCCATTAGACCACGTCAGAGGTGGGGCAACCAGGCTATATAAGGACTGCCATTACCCGGGTTGTTGTTCTTTCACATGCGTGGCGGCCAGAGCGCATTGCGCATGCGTGGCGGCCAGAGCGCATTGCGAAGGAGTGGCGGCCAGAGCGCACTGCGCATGCGTGGCGGCCAGAGCGCACTGCGCAGGCGTGGCAGTCAGAGCGCATTGCGCATGAGATGCGGCCAGAGCTTATTGCGCATGCGTGTCGGCCAGAGCGCACTGCGCATGCGTGGCGGCCAGAGCGCACTGCGCATGCGTGGCGGCCACAGCGCACTGCGCATGCGTGGCGGCCAGAGCGCACTGCGCATGCGTGGCGGCCAGAGCGCATTGTGCATGCGTGGTGGACCAGAGCGCATTGCACATGCGTGGCGGCCAGAGCGCATTGCGCATGCGTGGTGGCCATGACAGAGTGACCTCATATGGGGTGATTGGCGAGAGCCAATCGATGAGCGCCACATCATATGGGGTGATTGGCGAGAGCCAATAGAACACGTCAGAGGCGGGGCCACCAGTCTATATAAGGACTGCCATTACCCGGGTTGTTGTTCTTTCTCATGCGTGGTGGCCAGAGCGCATTGCGCATGTGTGGCCGCAAGAGCGCATTGCGCAATCGTGGCGGCCAGAGCGCACTGCGCATGCGTGGCGGCCAGAGCGCACTGTGCATGCGTGGAGGCCAGAGCGCACTGCGCATGTGTGGCGGCCAGAGCGCACTGCGCATGCGTGGTAGCCACAGCGCATTGTGCATGCGTGGTGGCTGGAGCACACTGCTCATGCGTGGCGGCCAGAGCGCACTGCGCCGGTTTGGTGGCCAGAGCGCATTGCGCATGCGGGGCTGCCAGAGGGCATTGCGCATGCATGGTGGACCAGAGCGCATTGCACATTCGTGGCGGCCATGAGAGAGTGACCTCTTATGGGGTGATTGGCGGGAGCCAATAGATGAGCCCGACCTCATACGGGGTGATTGGCGAGAGCCAATAGATGAGCACGACCTCTTATGGGGTGATTGGCGGGAGCCAACAGATGAGCGTCACCTCATATGGGGTGATTGGCGAGAGCTAATAGATGAGCGCCACCTCATATGGGGGGATTGGCGACAGCCAATAGACCATGTCAGAGGCGGGGCAACCAGGCTATATAAGGACTGCCATTACCCGGGTTGTTGTTCTATCTCATGCATGGCGGCCAGAGCGCACTGCGCATGCGTGGCGGCCAGAGCACATTGCGCATGAGTGGCGGCCACAGCGGAATGCGCATGCATGGCGGCCAGAGCGCACTGCGCCGGTGTGGCGGCCAGAGCGCATTGCGCATGCGTGGCGGCCATAGCTCATTGCGCATGCGTGGTGGACCTGAGCGCATTGCACTTGCGTGGCGGCCATGAGAGAGTCACCTCATATGGGGTGATTGGCGGAAGCAAATAGATGAGGGCGTCCTCATACGGGGTGATTGGCGAGAGCCAATAGATGAGCGCGACCTCATATGGGGTGATTGGCGAGAGCCAATAGATGAGCGCCACCTCATATGGGGTGATTGGCCAGAGCCAATAGACCATGTCAGAGGCGGGGCTACAAGACTATATAAGGACTGCCATTACCCGGGTTGTTGTTCTTTCTCATGCATGGCGGCCAGAGTGCATTGCGCATGTGTGGCGGCCAGAGCGCATTGCGCATGCGTGGCGGCCAGAGCGCATTGCGCATACTTGGTAGCCATGACAGAGTGACCTCATATGGGGTGATTGGCGGGAGCCAATAGATGAGCGCGACCTCCTGTGGGGTGATTGTCGAAAGCCAATAGACCACGTCAGAGGCGGGGCAACCAGGCTATATAAGGACTGCCATTACCCGGGTTGTTGTTCTTTCTCATGCGTGGCGGCCAGAGCGCATTGCGCATGCGTGGCGGCCATGACAGAGTGAACTATATAGGGTGATTGGCGGGAGCCAATAGTTGAGCACCACCTCATATGGGGTGATTGGCCATAGCCAATAGAACACGTCAGAGGCGGGGCAACAAGACTATATAAGGACTGCCATTACCCGGGTTGTTGTTCTTTCTCATGTATGGCGGCCAGAGCGCATTGCGCATGCGTGGTGGCCAGAGTGCACTGCGCATGCGTGGGGGCCAGATCGCACCGCGTATGCGTGGCGGCCAGAGCGAATTGCGCATGCGTGTCTGCCAGAGCGCACTGCACATGCGTGGCGGCCAGAGCGCACTGCGCATGCGTGGTGGACCAGAGCACATTGCGCATGCGTGGCGGCCAGAGCGCATTGCGCATGCGTGGCGGCCATGACAGAGTGACCTCATATGGGGTGATTGGCGGGAGCCAATAGATGAGCGTCACCTCATATGGGGTGATTGGCGAGAGCCAATAGATGAGCGCCATCTCATATGGGGTGATTGGCGAGAGCCAAGAGACCACGTCAGAGGCGGGGCAACCAGGCTATATAAGGACTGCCATTACCCGGGTTGTTGTTCTTTCTCATGCGTGGCGGCCAGAGCGCACTGCGCATGCGTGGCGGCCAGACGCACTGCGCATGCTTGGCGGCCAGAGCGCACTGCGCATGCGTGGCGGACAGAGCGCATTGCGCATGCGTGGCGGCCAGAGCGCACTGCGCATGCGTGGTGGCCAGAGCGAATTGCGCATGCGTGGTGGCCAGAGCGCATTTCGCATGCGTGGCGGCCAGAGCGCATTGCACATGCGTGGCGGCCAGAGCACACTGCGCATGCATGGCGGCCATGACAGAGTGACCTCATATGGGGTGATTGGCGGGAGCCAATAGATGAGCGTGAATTCATACGCGGTGATTGGCGAGAGCCAATAGATGAGCACGACCTCATATGGGGTGATTGGCGAGAGACAATAGATGAGCGCCACCTCATATGGGGTGATTGGCGAGAGCCAATAGACCACGTCAGAGGTGGGGCAACCAGGCTATATAAGGACTGCCATTACCCGGGTTGTTGTTCTTTCTCATGCGTGGCGGCCAGAGCGCACTGCGCATGCGTGGCGGCCAGAGCGCACTGCGCATGCGTGGCGGCCAGACGCACTGCGCATGCTTGGCGGCCAGAGCGCACTGCGCATGCGTGGCGGACAGAGCGCACTGCGCATGCGTGACGGCCAGAGCGCACTGTGCATGCGTGGCCGCCAGAGCGCACTGCGCATGCATGTAGGCCATTGCGCATTGCGCATGCGTGGTGACCAGAGCTCACTGCGCATTTGTGGCGGCCAAGGCGCACTGCGCATGCGTGGCGACCAGAGCGCAGTGCGCATGCGTGGGGGCCAGAGCGCACTGCGCATGCGTGTCGGCCAGAGCAGACAGCGCATGCTTGGCTGCCAGAGCGCACTGCGCATGCGTGGCGGCCAGAGAGCATTGCGCATGCGTGGCGGCCAGAGCGCACTGCGCATGCATGGCGGCCAGAGCGCATTGCTCATGCGTTCGGGTCAGAGCGCACTGCGCATGCGTGGGGGCCAGAGCGCACTGCGCATTCATGTCGGCCGAGCACACTTCGCATGCGTGGCGGCCAGAGCGCACTGCGCATGCGTGGCCGCCAGAGCGCACTGCGCATGCGTGTTGACAAAGGCGCACTGCGCATGCGTGGGGGCCAGAGCGCACTGCGCATTCATGTCGGCCAGAGTGCATTGCGCATGCGTGGCGGCCAGAGCGCATTGCGCATGCGTGGCGGCCACAGCGCATTGCGCATACTTGGTAGCCATGACAGAGTGACCTCATATGGGGTGATTGGCGGGAGCCAATAGATGAGCGCGACCTCATGTTTGGTGATTGGCGAGAGCTATAGACCACGTCAGAGTCGGGGCAACCAGGTATATAAGGACTGCCATTACCCGGGTTGTTGTTCTTATGCGTGGCGGCCAGAGCACATTTCGCATGCGTGGCGGCCAGAGCGCATTGCGCATGCGTGGCGGTCATGACAGAATGACCTCATATGGGGTGATTGGCAGGAGGCAATAGATGAGCACCACCTCATATGGGGTGATTGGTGAGAGCCAATAGATGAGCGCCACCTCATATGGGGTGATTGGCGAGAGCCAATAGTTCACGTCAGAGGCGGGGCAACCAGGCTATATAAGGACTGCCATTACCCGGGTTGTTGTACTTTCTCATGCGTGGCGGCCAGAGCACATTGCGAATTGTGGCAGCAAGAGCGAATAGCGCATGCGTGGAGGCCAGTCCCATTGCGCATGCGTGGCGGCCAGAGCGCACTGCGCATGCATGGCGGCCAGAGCGCATTGCGCATGCGTGTGGGTCAGAGCGCATTGCGCATGCGTGGCGGACAGTGCGCACTGCGCATGCATGGCGGCCAGAGCGCATTGCGTATGTGTGGCGGCCAGAGCTCATTGCGCATGCGTGGAAGCCAGAGCACACTGTGCATGCGTGGCGGCCAGAGCGCACTGCGCATGCGTGGAAGCCAGAGCGCAATGCGCATGCTTGGCGGCCAGAGCGCACTTCGCGTGCGTGGCACCCAGAGCGCGCTGCGCATGCGTGGCGGCAGGAGCGCACTGCGCATGCGTGGCGGCCAGATCGCACTGCGCATGCGTGGCCCCAGAGCGCACTGCGCATGCGTGGCGGCCAGAGCGCATTGCTCATGCGTGGTGGCCAGAGCGCACTGCACATACGTGGCGGCCAGAGCGCATTGCGCTTGCTTGGCGGCCAGAGCGCATTGCGCATACGTGGTGGCCATGACAGAGAGACATCATATGGGGTGATTGGCAGAGCCAATAGACCAAGTTAGAGGCCTGGCAACCAGGCTATATAAGGACTGCCATTAACCGGGTTGTTGTTCTTTCTCATGCGTGGCAGCCAGATCTCACTCCGCATGCATGGCGGCCAGAGCGCATTGTGCATGCTTGGGGGCCAGAGCGCACTGCGCATGCGTGGCGGCCAGAGTGCACTGCGCATGCGTCGGGGCCAGAGCGAATTGCGCATGCGTGGCGGCCAGAGCGCATTGCCCATGCGTGGCGCCCAGAGCGAACTGCGCATGCGTGGCGGCCAGAGCGCACTGCGCATGCCTGGCGGCCAGAGTGCACTGCGCATGCGTGTTGGCCAGAGCGCACTGCGCATGCGTGGCGGCCAGAGCGCACTGCGCATGCGTCGGGGCCAGAGCGAATTGCGCATGAGTGGCGGCCAGAGCGCATTGCGCATGCGTGGCGCCCAGAGCGAACTGCGCATGCGTGGCGGCCAGAGCGCACTGCGCATGCCTGGCGGCCAGAGTGCACTGCGCATGCGTGTCGGCCAGAGCGCACTGCGCATGCGTCAGGGCCAGAGCGCATTGCGCATGCATGGCGGCCAGAGCGCATTGCGCATACGTGGTGGCCATGATAGAGACACCTCATATGGGGTGATTGGCGGAGCCAATAGATGAGCGCGACCTCATATGGGGTGATTGGCGAGCGCCAATTCATGAGCGCCACCTCATATGGGGTGATTGGTGAGAGCCAATAGAGCACGTCAGAAGCGGGGCAACCAGGCTATATAAGAACTACCATTACCCGGGTTGTTGTTCTTTCTCATGCGTGGTGGCCAGAGCGCATTGCGCATGTGTGGCAGCCAGAGCGCATTGCGAATGCGATTCGGCCAGAGCGCACTGTGCATGCGTGGTGCCCAGAGCACATTGCGCATGCGTGGAGGTCAAAGCTCATTGCGCATGTGTGGCGGCCAGAGCGCACTGCGAAAGCATGGCTGCCAGAGCGCATTGCGCAAGTGTGGCGGCCAGACCTCATTGCCCATCGTGGCTGCCAGAGCGCACTGCGTATGCGTGGCGGCCAGAGTGCATTGCGTATGCGTGGCGGCCAGAGCGCATTGCGCATGCGTGACGGTCAGAGCGCATTGCGCATGCGTGGCGGCCAGAGCGCATTGCGCATGCGTGGGGGCCAGAGCGCATTGCGCATGCGTGGCGGCCAGAGTGCATTGCGCATGCGTGGCGGCCAGAGCGCATTGCGCATGCGTGGCGGCCAGAGCGCATTGCGCATACTTGGTAGCCATGACAGAGTGACCTCATATGGGGTGATTGGCGGGAGCTAATAGATGAGCGCGACCTCCTGTGGGGTGATTGTCGAAAGCCAATAGACCACGTCAGAGGCGGGGCAACCAGGCTATATAAGGACTGCCATTACCCGGGTTGTTGTTCTTTCTCATGCGTGGCGGCCAGAGCGCATTGCGCATGCGTGGCGGCCATGACAGAGTGAACTATATAGGGTGATTGGCGGGAGCCAATAGTTGAGCACCACGTCATATGGGGTGATTGGTGAGAGCCAATAGATGAGCGCCAACTCATATGGGGACTGCCATTACCCGGGTTGTTGTTCTTTCTCATAGGTGGCGGCCAGAGCGCAATGCGTATGCCTAGCGTCCAGAGCGCACTGCGCATGCGTGGCGGCCAGAGCGCACTGCGCATGTGTGGCCGCTAGAGCACACTGCGCATGCGTGTCGGCCAGAGCAGACAGCGCATGCCTGGCGGCCAGAGCGCACTGCGCATGCGTGGGGGCCAGAGCGCACTGCGCATTCATGTCATCCAGAGCGCACTGCGCATGCGTGGCGGCCAGAGCGCACTGCGCATGCGTGGCGGCCAGAGAGCACTGCTCATGCTTGTTGGCCAAGGCGCACTGCGCATGCGTGGCGACCAGAGCGCACTGCGAATTCGTGGCGACCAAGGCGCACTGCGCATGCGTGGTGGCCAAGGCGCACTGCGCATGCGTGGCGACCAGAGGGCACTGCGCATGCGTGTTGGCCAAGGCGCACTGCGCATGCGTGGCGACCAGAGCGCACTGCGCATGCGTGGCCGCCAGAGCGCACTGTGCATGCGTGTTGGCCAAGGTGCACTGCGCTTGCATGGCGACCAGAGCGCACTGCGCATTCTTGGCGGCCAATGCGCACTGCGCATGTGTGGTGGCCAGGACGCACTGCGCATGCGTGGGGGCCAGAGCGCACTGCGCATGCGTGGCGCCCAGAGCACATTGCGCATGCATGGAGGCCAGAGCTCATTGTGCATGCGTGGTGGCCAGAGCGCACCGCGCTTGCGTGGCGGCCAGAGCACACTGCGCATGCGTGGGGGCCAGACCGCACTGCGCATGCATGGCGGCCAGGGCGCACAGCGCATGCGTGTTGGCCAATGCGCACTGCGCATTCATGTCGCCCAGAGCGCACTGCGCATGCGTGACGGCCAGAGCGCCCTGCGCATGCGTGGCCGCCAGAGCGCACTGCGCATAAGTGTTGGCCAAGGCGCACTGCGCATGCGTGGCGACCAGAGCGTACTGCGCATGCGTGTTGGCCAAGGCGCACTGCGCATGCGTGGCGGCCAGAGCGCACTGCGCATGCGTGTTGGCCAAGGCGCACTACGCATGCGTGACGGCCAGAGCGCACTGTGCATGCGTGGCCGCCAGAGCGCACTGCGCATGCATGTTGGCCATGGCGCACTGCGCATGCGTGGTGACCAGAGCGCACTGCGCTTTTGTGGCGGCCAAGGCGCACTGCGCATGCATGGCGACCAGAGAGCAGTGCGCATGCGTGGGGGCCAGAGCGCACTGCGCATGCGTGTCGGCCAGAGCAGACTGCGTATGCTTGGCTGCCAGAGCGCACTGCGCATGCGTGGCGGCCAGAGAGCATTGCGCATGCGTGGCGGCCAGAGCGCACTGCGCATGCGTGGCGTCCAGAGCGCACTGCGCATGCATGGCGGCCAGAGCGCATTGCTCATGCGTTCGGGTCAGAGCGCACTGCGCATGCGTGGGGGCCAGAGCGCACTGCGCATTCATGTCGGCCGAGCGCACTGCGCATGCGTGGCGGCCAGAGCGCACTGCGCATGCGTGGCAGCCAGAGCGCACTGCGCATGCGTGTTGACAAAGGCGCACTGCGCATGCGTGGGGGCCAGAGCGCACTGCGCATTCATGTCGGCCAGAGTGCATTGCGCATGCGTGGCGGCCAGAGCGCATTGCGCATGCGTGGCGGCCACAGCGCATTGCGCCTACTTGGTAGCCATGACAGAGTGACCTCATATGGGGTGATTGGCGGGAGCCAATAGATGAGCGCGACCTCATGTTTGGTGATTGGCGAGAGCTATAGACCACGTCAGAGGCGGGGCAACCAGGTATATAAGGACTGCCATTACCCGGGTTGTTGTTCGTATGCGTGGCGGCCAGAGCACATTTCGCATGCGTGGCGGCCAGAGCGCATTGCGCATGCGTGGCGGTCATGACAGAGTGACCTCATATGGGGTGATTGGCGGGAGCCAGTAGATGAGCACCACCTCATATGGGGAGATTGGTGAGAGCCAATAGATGAGCGCCACCTCATATGGGGTGATTGGCGAGAGCCAATAGATCACGTCAGAGTCGGGGCAACCAGGTATATAAGGACTGCCATTACCCGGGTTGTTGTACTTTCTCATGCGTGGCGGCCAGAGCACATTGCGAATTGTGGCAGCAAGAGCGAATAGCGCATGCGTGGAGGCCTGTCCCATTGCGCATGCGTGGGGGCCAGAGCGCACTGCGCATGCATGGCGGCCAGAGCGCATTGCGCATGCGTGTGGGCCAGAGCGCATTGCGCATGCGTGGCGGACAGTGCTCACTGCGCATGCATGGCGGCCAGAGCGCATTGCGTATGTGTGGCGGCCAGAGCTCATTGCGCATGCGTGGAAGCTAGAGTACACTGCGCATGCGTGGCGGCCAGAGCACACTGCGCATGCGTGGAAGCCAGAGCGCAATGCGCATGCTTGGCGGCCAGAGCGCACTTCGCGTGCGTGGCACCCAGAGCGCTCTGCGCATGCGTGGCGGCCAGAGCGCATTGCGCATGCGTGGCGGCCAGAGCGCACTGCGCATGCGTGGCGGCCAGAGCGCACTGCGCATGTGTGGCCCCAGAGCGCACTGCGCATGCGTGGCGGCCAGAGCGCATTGCTCATACGTGGCGGCCAGAGCGCATTGCGCTTGCTTGGCGGCCAGAGCGCATTGCGCATACGTGGTGGCCATGACAGAGAGACATCATATGGGGTGATTGGCAGAGCCAATAGACCACGTTAGAGGCCTGGCAACCAGGCTATATAAGGACTGCCATTAACCGGGTTGTTGTTCTTTCTCATGCGTGGCAGCCAGATCTCACTCCGATTGCATGGCGGCCAGAGCGCATTGTGCATGCTTGGGGGCCAGAGCGCACTGCGCATGCGTGGCGGCCAGAGTGCACTGCGCATGCGTGGCGGCCAGAGCGCACTGCGCATGCGTCGGGGCCAGAGCGCATTGCGCATGCGTGGCGGCCAGAGCGCATTGCGCATGCGTGGCACCCAGAGCGAACTGCGCATGCGTGGCGGCCAGAGCGCACTGCGCATGCGGGGCGGCCAGAGTGCACTGCGCATGCGTGTCGGCCAGAGCGCACTGCGCATGCGTCAGGGCCAGAGCGCATTGCTCATGCATGGCTGCCAGAGCGCATTGCGCATGCGTGGCGCCCAGAGCGAACTGCGCATGCGTGGCGGCCAGAGCGCACTGCGCATGCGTGGCGGCCAGAGCGCACTGCGCATGCGTGGCGGCCAGAGCGCACTGCTCATGCGTGGCGGCCAGAGCGCATTGCGCATGCGTGGCGGCCAGAGCGCATTTCGCATGCTTCGCGGCGAGAGCGCATTGCGCATACGTGTTGGCCATGATAGAGAGACCTCATATGGGGTGATTGGCGGGAGCCAATAGATGAGCGCGACCTCAAATGGGGTGATTGGCGAGAGCCAATTGATGAGCTCCACCTCATATGGGGTGATTGGCTAGAGCCAATTGATGAGCGCCACCTCATATGGGGTGATTGGCGAGAGCCAATAGAGTACGTCAGAAGCGGGGCAACCAGGATATATAAGGACTGCCTTACCCGGGTTGTTGTTCTTTCTCATGCGTGGCGGCCAGAGCGCACTGCGCATGCGTGACGACCAGAGCGCATTGCTCATGCGTGGCGGCCAGAGCGCATTGCGCATGCGTGGCGGCCAGAGCGCATTGCGCATGCTTCTCGGCCAGAGCACATTGCGCATACGTGGTGGACATGACAGAGAGACCTCATATGGGGTGATTGGCGAGAGCCAATAGACCATGTCAGAGGCGGGGCAACCAGGTATATAAGGACTGCCATTACCCGGGTTGTTGTTCTTTCTCATGCGTGGCGGCCAGAGCGCATTGCGCATGCATGGCGGCCAGTGCGCATTGCGCATACGTGGTGGCCATGACAGAGAGACCACATATGGGGTGATTGGCGGGAGCCAATAGATGAGCACGACCTCATAGTTGTCATTGGCGAGAGCCAATAGATGAGCGCCACCTCATATGGGGTGATTGGCGAGAGCCAATAGACCACGTCAGAGGCGGGGCAACCAGGCTATATAAGGACTGCCATTACCCGGGTTGTTGTTCTTTCTCATGCGTGGCGGCCAGAGTGCATTGCGCATGCGTGACGGCCAGAGCGCATTGCGCATGCGTGGCTGCCAGAGAGCATTGCGCATGCCTGGCGGCCCGAGCGCACTGCACATGCGTGGCGGCCAGAGCGCACTGCTCATGCGTGTCGGCCGGAGCGCACTGCGCATGTGTGGTGTCCAGAGCGCACTGCGCTTGCGTGGCGGCCAGAGCGCACTGCGCATGCGTGGTGGCCAGAGAGCACTGCGCATGCGTGCCGGCCAGAGCGCACTGTGCATGCGTGGGGGCCAGACTGCTCTGAGCATGCATGGCGGCCACAGCGCACTGCGCATGCGTGGTGGCTAGAGCGCACAGCGCATGCGTGGCGGCCAGAGCGCACTGCGCATGCGTGGCGGCCAGAGAGCACTGCGCATGCGTGGCGGTCAGAGCGCATTGCGCATGCGTGGCGGCCAGAGCGCATTGCGCATACGTGGTGGCCATGATAGAGAGACCTCATATGGGGTGATTGGCGGAGCCAATAGATGAGCGCCACCTCATATGGGGTGATTGGCGAGAGCCAATTGATTAGCGCCACCTCATATGGAGTGATTGGCGAGAGCCAATAGACCACGTCAGAGGCGGGGCAACCAGGCTATATAAGGACTACCATATCCCCGGGTTGTTGTTCTTTCTTTGCGTGGTGGCCAGAGCGCACTGCGCATGTGTGCGGCCAGAGCGCATTGCGAATGCGTGGTGGCCAGAGCGCACTGCGCATGCGTGGTACCCAGAGCACATTGCGCATGCGTGGAGGCCAGAGCTCATTGCGCATGCGTGTCGGCCAGAGCGCACTGCGAATGCATGGCTGCCAGAGCGCATTGCTCATGTGAGGCGGCCAGAGCTAATTGCGCATGCGTGGCGGCCAGAGCTAATTGCGCATGCATGGCGGCCAGTGCGCATTGCGCATACGTGGTGGCCATGACAGAGAGACCACATATGGGGTGATTGGCGGGAGCCAATAGATGAGCACGACCTCATAGGTGTCATTGGCGAGAGCCAATAGATGAGCGCCACATCATATGGAGTGATTGGCGAGAGCCAATAGACCACGTCAGAGGCGGGGCAACCAGGCTATATAAGGACTGCCATTACCCGGGTTGTTGTTCTTTCTCATGCGTGGCGGCCAGAGTGCATTGCGCATGCGTGGTGGCCAGAGCGCATTGCTCATGCGTGGCGTCCAGAGGGCACTGCGCATGCTTGGCAGCCAGAGCTCACTGCGCATGCGTGGGGGCCACAGTGCACTGCGAATGCATGGCTGCCAGAGCGCATTGCGCATGTGAGGCGGCCAGAGCTAATTGCGCATGCGTGGCGGCCAGAGCTAATTGCGCATGCATGGCGGCCAGTGCGCATTGCGCATACGTGGTGGCCATGACAGAGAGACCACATATGGGGTGATTGGCGGGAGCCAATAGATGAGCACGACCTCATAGGTGTCATTGGCGAGAGCCAATAGATGAGCGCCACCTCATATGGAGTGATTGGCGAGAGCCAATAGACCACGTCAGAGGCGGGGCAACCAGGCTATATAAGGACTGCCATTACCCGGGTTGTTGTTCTTTCTCATGCGTGGCGGCCAGAGTGCATTGCGCATGCGTGGGGGCCAGAGCGCATTGCTCATGCGTGGCGTCCAGAGCGCACTGCGCATGCTTGGCGGCCAGAGCGCATTGCGCATGCGTGGCGGCCAGAGCGCATTGCTCATTCGTTGCGGCCAGAGCGCATTGCGTATGCGTGGCGGCCAGAGCACATTGCGCATGCGTGGCGGCCAGAGCGCATTGCGCATACTTGGTAGCCATGACAGAGTGACCTCATATGGGGTGATTGGCGGGTGCCAATAGATGAGCGCTACCTCATGTGGGGTGATTGGCGAGAGCCAATAGACCACGTCAGAGGCGGGGCAACCAGGCTATATAAGGACTGCCATTACCCGGGTTGTTGTTCTTTCTCATGCGTGGAGGCCAGAGCGCATTTCGCATGCGTGGCGGCCAGAGCGCATTGCGCATGCGTGGCGGTCATGACAGAGTGACCTCATATGGCGTGATTGGCGGGAGCCAATAGATGAGCACCACCTCATGTGGGGTGATTGGCGAGAGCCAATAGATCACGTCAGAGGCGGGGCAACCAGGCTATATAAGGACTGCCATTACCCGGGTTGTTGTACATTCTCATGTGTGGCGGCCAGAGCACATTGCGAATTGTGGCAGCCAGAGCGCATTGCGCATGCGTGGAGGCCAAAGCGCATTGCGCATACGTGGCGGCCAGAACACACTGCGCAAGCATGGCGGCCAGAGCGCCTTGCGCATGCGTGAGGGCCAGAGCGCATTTAGCATGCGTGGCGGCCAGAGCGCATTGCGCATGCGTGGCGGCCAGAGCTCATTGCGCATGCGTGGAAGCCAGAGCACACTGCACATGCGTGGCGGCCAGAGCGCACTGTGCATGCGTGGAAGCCCGAGCGCAATGCGCATGCTTGGCGGCCAGAGTGCACTACGCGTGCGTGGCGCCCAGAGCGCATTGCACATGCGTGGCGGCCAGAGCGCATTGCGCATGGGTGGCGGCCAGAGTGCATTGCACATACGTGGTGGCCATGACAGAGAGACATCATATGGGGTGATTGGCGAGAGCCAATGGACCACGTCAGAGGCGGGGCAACCAGGCTATATAAGGACTGCCATTACCCGGGTTGTTGTTCTTTCTCATGCGTGGCAGCCAGAGCGCACTGCGCATGCATGGCGGCCAGAGCGCATTGCGCATGCGTGACGTCCAGAGCGCATTACGCATGCGTGGCGGCCAGAGCGCATTGCGCATACGTGGTGGCCATGACAGAGAGACCTCATATGGGGTGTTTGGCGGGATCCAATAGATGAGCGCGACCTCCTATGGGGTGATTGGCGAGAGCCAATTGATGAGCGCCACCTCATATGGGGTGATTGGCGAGAGCCAATAGAGCACGTCAGAGGCGAGGCAACCAGGCTATATAAGAACTGCCATTACCCGGGTTCTTTTTCTTTCTCATGCGTGACGGCCAGAGCGCATTGCGCATGCGTGGCGGCCAGAGCTCATTGCGCATGCGTGGGGCCAGAGCGCATTGCGCATGCGTGGCGGCCAGAGCGCACTGCGCATGCCTGGCGGCCAGAGCGCACTGCGCATGCTTGGCGGCCAGAGCGCACATCGCATGCGTGGCAGACAAGGCGCACTGCGCATGCGTGGCGGCCAGAGCGCACTGCGCATGCATGGCGACCACAGCGCACTGCGCATTCGTGGCGGCCAAGGCGCACTGCGCATGCGTGGCGGCCAGAGCGCACTGCGCATGCATGGCGACCACAGCGCACTGCGCATTCGTGGCGGCCAAGGCGCACTGCGCATGCGTGGCGGCCAGAGCGCAATGCGCATACTTGGTAGCCATGACAGAGTGACCTCATATGGGGGGATTGGCGGGAGCCAATAGATGAGCGCCACCTCATGTGGGGTGATTGTCGAAAGCCAATAGACCACGTCAGAGGCGGGGCAACCAGGCTATATAAGGACTGCCATTACCCGGGTTGTTGTTCTTTCTCATGTGTGGCGGCCAGAGCGCATTTCGCATGCGTGGGGGCCAGAGCGCACTGCGCATTGGTGGCGGCCAGAGCGCATTGCGCATTCGTGGCGGCCAGAGCGCACTGCGCATGCGTAGTGGCCAGAGCGCACTGCGCATGCATGGCGGCCAGAGCGCATTGCTCATGCGTTGGGGCCAGAGCGCACTGCGCCTGAGTGGGGGCCAGAGCGCAATGCGCATTTATGTTGGCCAGAGCGTACTGCGCATGCATGACGGCCAGAGCGCACTGCGCATGCGTGGACGCCAGAGCGCACTGAGCATGTGTGTTGGCCAAGGCGCACTGTGCATGCGTGGGGGCGAGAGCGCAATGCGCATTCATGTAGGCCAGAGTGCATTGCTCATGCGTGGAGGCCAGAGCGCATTGCGCATGCGTGGCGGCCACAGAGCATTGTGCATACTTGGTAGCCATGACAGAGTGACCTCATATGGGGTGATTGGCGGGAGCCAATAGATGAGCGCGACCTCATGTGGGGTGATTGGCGAGAGCTATAGACCACGTCAGAGGCGGGGCAACCTGGCTATATAAGGACTGCCATTACCCGGGTTGTTGTTCTTTCTCATGCGTGGCGGCTAGAGCGCATTTCGCTTGCGTGGCGGCCAGAGCGCACTGCGCATGCGTGGCGGCCAGAGCGCACTGCGCATGCGTGGCGGCCAGAGCGCACTGAGTATGCGTGGCGGCCAGAGCGCATTGCTCATGCGTGGCGGCCAGAGCGCATTGCGCATGCGTGGCGGCCAGAGCGCATTGCGCATGCTTCTCGGCCATAGCGCATTGCGCATACGTGGTGGACATGACAGAGAGACCTCATATGGGGTGATTGGCGAGATCCAATAGACCACGTCAGAGGCGGGGCAACCAGGCTATATAAGGACTTGCATTACCCGGGTTGTAGTTCTTTCTCATGCGTGGCGGCCAAAGCGCATTGCGCATGCGTGCCGGCCAGTGCGCATTGCGCATACGTGGTGGCCATGACAGAGAGACCACATATGGGGTGATTGGCGGGAGCCAATAGATGAGCACGACCTCATAGGTGTCATTGGCGAGAGCCAATAGATGAGCGCCACCTCATATGGGGTGATTGGCGAGAGCCAATAGACCACGTCAGAGGCGGGGCAACCAGGCTATATAAGGACTGCCATTACCCGGGTTGTTGTTCTTTCTCATGCGTGGCGGCCAGAGCGCACTGCGCATGCCTGGCGGCCAGAGCGCACTGCGCATGCGTGGCGGCCAGAGCGCACTGCGCATGCGTGGGGGCCGGAGCGCACTGCGCATTCATGTTGGCCAGAGCGCACTGCGCATGCGTGACGCCAGAGCGCACTGCGCATGCGTGGCCGCCAGAGCGCACTGCGCATGCGTATTGGCCAAGGCGCACTGCGCATGCGTGGCGACCAGAGCGTGCTGCGCATGCGTGTTGTCCAAGGCGCACTGTGCATGCGTGGCGGCCAGAGCGCACTGCGCATGCGTGTTGGCCAAGGCGCACTGCGCATACATGGCAACCAGAGCGACTGCGCATTCGTGGCGGCCAAGCCGCACTGCGCATGCGTGGCAGCCAGAGCGCACTGCGCATGCGTGTCGGCCAGATCGCATTGCGAATTCGTGGCGGCCAAGGCGCACTGCGCATGCGTGGCGACCAGAGCGAACTGCGCATTCGTGGCGGCCAAGGAGCACTGCGCATGCGTGGCGGCCAGAGCGCACTGCACATGCATGGCGGCCAAGGCTCACTGCGCATGCGTGGCAGACAGAGCGTACTGCGCATGCGTGCCGGCCAGAGCGCATTGCGCATGCGTGGCGGCCAGAGTGCATTGCGCATGCGTGGTGGCCAGAGCGCATTGGGCATGCGTGACGGCCAGAGCGCATTGCGCATACTTGGTAGCCATGACAGAGTGACCTCATATGGGGTGATTGGCGGGAGCCAATAGATGAGCGTGACCTCATGTGCGGTGATTGTCGAAAGCCAATAGACCACGTCAGAGGCGGGGCAACCAGGCTATATAAGGACTGCCATTACCCGGGTTGTTGTTCTTTCTCATGCGTGGTGGCCAGAGCGCATTTCGCATGCGTGGCGGCCATGAGAGAGTGACCTATATGGGGTGATTGGCGGGAGCCAATAGATGAGCACCACCTCATATGGGGTGATTGGTGAGAGCCAATAGATGAGCGCCACCTCATATGGGGACTGCCATTACCCGGGTTGTTGTTCTTTCTCATGCGTGGCAGCCAGAGCGCACTGCTCATGCCTGGCAACCAGAGCGCACTGCGCATGCTTGGGGCCAGAGCGCACTGCGCATTCATGTCGGCCAGAGCGAACTGCGCATGCTTGACGGCCAGAGCGCACTGCGCATGTGTGGCCGCCAGACCGCACTGTGCATGCGTGTTGGCCAAGGCGCACTGCGCATGCATGGCGACCAGAGCGCACTGCGCATTCTAGGCGGCCCATGCGCACTGCGCATGTGTGGCGGCCAGAGCGCACTGCGCATGCGTGGCGGCCAGAGCGCATTGCGCATGCATGGCTGCCAGAGCGCATTGCGCATGCCTGGCGGCCAGAGCGCACCGCGCTTGCGTGGCGGCCAGAGCGCACTGCGCATGCGTGGAGGCCAGACCGCACTGCGCATGCATGGCGGCCACAGCGCACTGCGCATGGGTGACGGCCAGAGCGCACTGCGCATGCGTGTTGGCCAAGGTACACGGCGCATTCATGTCGGCCAGAGCGCACTGCGCATGCGTGACGGCCAGAGCTCCCTGCACATGCGTGGCCGCCAGAGCGCACTGCGCATGCGTGTTTGCCAAGGCGCACTGCGCATGCGTGGCTACCAGAGCATACTGCGCATGCGTGTTTGCCAAGGCGCACTGCGCATGCATGGCGGCCAGAGCGCACTGCGCATGCGTGTTGGCCAAGGCGCACTGCGCATGCGTGGCGACCAGAGCGACTGCGCATTCGTGGCGGCCAAGGCGCACTGCGCAGGCGTGGCGACCAGAGCGCACTGCGCATTCGTGGCGGCCAAGGCACACTGCGCTTGCGTGGTGGCCAGAGCGCACTGCGCATGCGTGCGGGTCAGTACGCACTGCGCATGCATGTCGGCCAGAGCGCACTGCGCTTGCGTGTCGGCCATAGCAGACAGCGCATGCGTGGCGGCCAGAGCGCACTGCGCATGCGTGGCGGCCAGAGCGCACTGCGCATGCATGGCGGCCAGAGCGCATTGCTCATGCGTTCGGGCCAGAGCGCACTGCGCCTGAGTGGGGGCCAGAGCGCAATGCGCATTCATGTCGGCCAGAGCGTACTGCGCATGCGTGACGGCCAGAGTGCACTGCGCATGCGTGGCCGCCAGAGCGCACTGCGCATGCGTGTTGGCCAAGGCGCACTGCGCATGCATGGCGGCCAGAGCGCATTGCTCATGCGTTCGGGCCAGAGCGCACTGCGCCTGAGTGGGGGCCAGAGCGCACTGCGCATTCATGTAGGCCAGAGTGCATTGCGCATGCGTGGAGGCCAGAGCGCATTGCGCATGCGTGGCGGCCACAGAGCATTGCGCATACTTGGTAGCCATGACAGAGTGACCTCATATGGGGTGATTGGCGGGAGGCAATAGATGAGCGCGGCTGTGGGGAGCCGTGGACGAGAAGTCTTAGGCCCCTCTCCCCCACAGCTTGTGATCTCTGCATGACCTCCGCCTGCCTCAATAGAGGGACTGAAAACAGACGTTCACGAGCCCCCGCTAACAGGATATTGAGCCACAATGAAAACAGTTAGGGCTGACAGCTCTGTCCCTGCTCTCACTCTGATCAAATAGTCAAGGATGTGTAAGTTAATGATTATACGCACAAGCCCCCTATCTTCACTGCCCATCTGCTGTGTACGTTGTGTACGTGACCTACGAGTTTCTCAATCCCCCTGCAAAGAATATAAGCATCAACTCTGCCTTGAATAAACGCTCTAGACCCACACGAGTCTTGAGTCATTCCCTAACCCTTTCACCTTTACAGGTCCCTCAGGAGAGACTTTCACCCGTCCCAGTCGAGCTCTCCCGGAGACGGGCTACAGTAGCTGCTGGCCAGCTTCTCACCTGTCCTCCACAGAAGACAGAGCACGACACGCGACCTCATGTGGGGTGATTGGCGAGAGCTATAGACCACGTCAGAGGCGGGGCAACCAGGCTATATAAGGACTGCCATTACCCGGGTTGTTGTTCTTTCTCATGCGTGGCGGCCAGAGCGCATTGCAAATTGTGGCAGACAGAGCGCATTGCGCGTGCATGGCGGCCAGAGCGCATTGCTCATGCGTTCGGGCCAGAGCGCACTGCGCATGCGTGGGGGCCAGAGCGCACTGCGCATGCGTGTCGCCCAGAGCACATTGCGCATGCGTGGAGGCCAGAGCTCATTACGCATGCGTGGCGGTCAGAGCGCACTGCGCATGCGTGGCGGCCAGAGCTCATTGCTCATGCGTGGCGGCCAGAGCGCACTGCGCATGCTTGGCGGCCAGAGCACACTGCGCATGCATGGGGGCCACAGCGCATTGCGTATGCGTGGCGGCCAGAGCGCATTGCGCATGCGTGGCAGCCAGAGCGCTTTGCGCATACTTGGTAGCCATGACAGAGTGACCTCATATGGGGTGATTGGCGGGAGCCAATAGATGAGCTTCGACCTCATGTGGGGTGATTGGCGAGAGCCAATAGACCACGTCAGAGGCGGGGCAACCAGGCTATATAAGGACTGCCATTACCCGGGTTGTTGTTCTTTCTCATGCGTGGCGGCCAGAGCGCATTTCGCATGCGTGGCGTCCAGAGCGCATTGCGCATGCGTGGCGGTCATGACAGAGTGACCTCATATGGGGTGATTGGCGGGAGCCAATAGATGAGCACCACCTCATATGGGGTGATTGGTGAGAGCCAATAGATGAGGGCCACCTCATATGGGGTGATTGGCGAGAGCCAATAGATCACGTCAGAGGCGGGGCAACCAGGCTATATAAGGACTGCCATTACCCGGGTTGTTGTATTTTCTCATGCGTGGCGGCCAGAGCACATTGCGAATTGTGGCAGCCAGAGCGCATTGCGCATGCGTGGAGGCCAAAGCGCATTGCGCATACGTGGCGGCAAGAGCACACTGCGTATGCATGGCGGCCAGAGCGACTTGCTCATGCGTGGGGGGAGAGCGCATTTCGCATGCGTGGCGGCCAGAGCGCATTGCGCATGCGTGGCGGCCAGAGCTCATTGCGCATGCGTTGAAGCCAGAGCACACTGCGCATGCGTGGCGGCCAGAGCGCACTGTGCATGCGTGGAAGCCCGAGCGCAATGCGCATGCTTGGCGGCCAGAGTGCACTGCGCTTGCGTGGCGCCCAGAGCGCATTGCACATGCGTGGCGGCCAGAGCGCATTGCGCATACGTGGTGGCCATGACAGAGAGACATCATATGGGGTGATTGGCGAGAGCCAATGGACCACGTCAGAGGCGGGGCAACCAGGCTATATAAGGACTGCCATTAACCGGGTTGTTGTTCTTTCTCATGCGTGGCAGCCAGAGCGCACTGCGCATGCGTGGCGGCCAGAGCGCATTGCGCATGCGTGACGTCCAGAGCGCATTACGCATACGTGGCGGCCAGAGCGCATTGCGCATGCGTGGCGGCCAGAGCGCATTGCGCATGCGTGGCGGCCAGAGCTCATTGCGCATGCGTGGCGGCCAGAGCGCATTGCGCATACGTGGTGGCCATGACAGAGAGACCTCATATGGGGTGATTGGCGGGAGCCAATAGATGAGCGCGACCTCATAGGAGTGATTGGCGAGAGCCAATAGACCATGTCAGAGGCGGGGCAACCAGGCTATATAAGGACTGCCATTACCCGGGTTGTTGTTCTTTCTCATGCGTGGTGGCCAGAGCGCATTAGCATGCGTGTCGGCCAGAGCGCATTGCGCATGCCTGGCGGCCAGAGCGCACTGCGCATGCGTGGCGGCCAGAGCGCACATCGCATGCGTGGCGGCCAAGGCGCACTGCGCATGCGTGGCGACCAGAGCGAACTGCGCATTCGTGGCGGCCAAGGCGCACTGCGCATGCGTGGCCGTCAGAGCGCACTGCACATGCATGGCGGCCAAGGCGCACTGCGCATGTGTGGCGGCCAGAGCGCACTGCGCATTCGTGGCGGCCAGAGCGCATTTCGCATGCGTGGCGGCCAGAGTGCATTGCGCATGCGTGGCGGCCAGAGCGCATTGTGCATGCGTGGCGGCCAGAGCGCATTGCACATACTTGGTAGCCATGACAGAGTGACCTCATATGGGGTGATTGGCGGGAGCCAATAGATGAGCGCGACCTCATGTGGGGTGATTGTCGAAAGCCAATAGAGCACGTCAGAGGCGGGGCAACCAGGCTATATAAGGACTGCCATTACCCGGTTTTGTTGTTCTTTCTCATGCGTGGTGGCCAGAGCGCATTTCGCATGCGTGGCGGCCATGACAGAGTGACCTATATGGGGTGATTGGCGGGAGCCAATAGATGAGCACCACCTCATATGGGGTGATTGGTGAGAGCCAATAGATGAGCGCCACCTCATATGGGGAATGCCATTACCCGGGTTGTTGTTCTTTCTCATGCGTGGCGGCCAGAGCGCACTGCGCATGCCTGGCGGCCAGAGCGCACTGCGCATGCATGGGGGCCAGAGCGCACTGCGCATTCATGTCAGCCAGAGCGAACTGCGCATACATGACGGCCAGAGCGCACTGCACATGCGTGGCCGCCAGAGCGCACTGTGCATGCGTGTTGGACAAGGCGCACTGCGCATGCATGGCGACCAGAGCGCACTGCGCATTCTTGGCGGCCAATGCGCACTGCGCATGTGTGGCGGCAGGAGCGCACTGCGCATGCGTGGGGGCCAGAGCGCACTGCGCATGCGTGGCGCCCAGAGCACATTGCGCATGCATGGAGGCCAGAGCTCATTGCGCATGCGTGGTGGCCAGAGTGCACCGCGCTTGCGTGGCAGCCAGAGCGCACTGCGCATGCGTGGGGGCCAGACCGCACTGCCCATGCATGGCGGCCACAGCGCACTGCACATGGGTGACGGCCAGAGCGCACTGCGCATGCGTGTTGGCCAAGGCGCACTGCGCATTCATGTCGGCCAGAGCGCACTGCGCATGCGTGACGGCCAGAGCGCCCCGCGCATGCGTGGCCGCCAGAGCGCACTGCGCATGCGTGTTGGCCAAGGCGCACTGAGCATGCGTGGCGGCCAGAGCGCACTGCGCATGCGTGTTGGCCAAGGCGCACTGCGCATGCGTGGCGACCAGAGCGACTGCGCAAGCATGGCGGCCAAGGCGCACTGCGCATGCGTGGCGACCAGAGCGCACTGCGCATTCGTGGCGGCCAAGGCACACTGCGCTTGCGTGGCGGCCAGAGCGCACTGCGCATGTGTGGCGGCCAGAGAGCACTGCGCATGCGTGGCGGCCAGAGCGCACTGCGCATGCGTGGCGGCCAGAGCGCACTGCGCATGCATGGCGGCCAGAGCTCATTGCTCATGCATTCGGGCCAGAGCGCATTGCGCATGTGTGGCGGCCAGAGCTCATTGCGCAAGCGTGGCGGCTAGAGCGCACTGCGCATGCGTGGTGGCCAGAGCGCACTGCGCATGCGTGGCGGCCAGAGCGCACTGCGCATGCGTGGGGCCAGAGCGCATTGCGCATGCCTGGCGGCCAGAGCGCACTGCGCATACCTGGCGGCCAGAGCGCACTGCGCATGCTTGGCGGCCAGAGCGCACATCGAATGCGTGGCGGCCAAGGCGCACTGCGCATGCGTGGCGACCAGAGCGCACTGCGCATGCATGGCGACCAGAGCGCACTGCGCATTCGTGGCGGCCAAGGCGCACTGCGCATGCGTGGCGGCCAGAGCGCACTGCGCATTCGTGGCGGCCAGAGCGCATTGCGCATGCGTGGGGGCCAGAGCGCACTGCGCATTCGTGGCGGCCAGAGCGCAATGCGCATACTTGGTAGCAATGACAGAGTGACCTCATATGGGGTGATTGGCGGGAGCCAATAGATGAGCGCCACCTCATGTGGGGTGATTGTCGAAAGCCAATAGACCACGTCAGAGGCGGGGCAACCAGGCTATATAAGGACTGCCATTACCCGGGTTGTTGTTCTTTCTCATGTGTGGCGGCCAGAGCGCATTTCGCATGCGTGGGGGGCAGAGCGCACTGCGCATTCGTGGCGGCCAGAGCGCATTGCGCATGCGTGGCGGCCAGAGCTCATTGCGCATGCGTGGGGGCCAGAGCGCATTGCGCATGCGTGGCGACCAGAGCGCACTGCGCATGCGTGGCGGCCAGAGCGCATTGCGCATGCGTGGGGGCCAGAGCGCACTGCGCATGCGTGGCGGCCAGAGCGCACTGCGCATGCGTGTCGGCCAGAGCAGACAGCGCATGCGTGGCGGCCAGAGCGCACTGCGCATACGTGGCGGCCAGAGCGCACTGCGCATGCGTGGCGGCCAGAGAGCACTGCGCATGCGTGTTGGCAAAGGCGCACTGCGCATGCGTGGCGACCAGAGCGCACTGCGCATTCGTGGCGGCCATGGCGCACTGCGCATGCGTGGCGGCCAGAGCGCACTGCGCATGCGTGGCGGCCAGAGTGCACTGCGCATGCATGGCGGCCAGAGCGCATTGCTCATGCGTCCGGTCCAGAGCGCACTGCGCCTGAGTGGGGGCCAGAGCGCAATGCGCATTCATGTCGGCCAGAGCGTACTGCGCATGCGTGACGGCCAGAGCGCACTGCGCATGCGTGGCCGCCAGAGCGCACTGCGCATGCGTGTTGGCCAAGGCGCACTGCGCATGCGTGGGGGCCAGAGCGCACTGCGCGTTCATGTAGGCCAGAGTGCATTGCGCATGCGTGGAGGCCAGAGCGCATTGCGCATGCGTGGTGGCCACAGAGCATTGCGCATACTTGGTAGCCATGACAGAGTGACCTCATATGGGGTGATTGGCGGGAGGCAATAGATGAGCGCGACCTCATGTGGGGTGATTGGCGAGAGCTATAGACCACGTCAGAGGCGGGGCAACCAGGCTATATAAGGACTGCCATTACCCGGGTTGTTGTTCTTTCTCATACATGGCGGCCAGAGCGCATTTCGCATGCGTGGCGGCCAGAGCGCACTGCGCATGCGTGGCGGCCAGAGCGCACTGCGCATGCGTGGCGGCCAGAGCGCATTGCGCATGCGTGGCGGCCAGAGCGCATTGCGCATGCTTCTCGGCCAGAGCACATTGCGCATACATGGTGGACATGACAGAGAGACCTCATATGGGGTGATTGGCGAGAGCCAATAGACCACGTCAGAGGCGCGGCAACCAGGCTATATAAGGACTGCCATTACCCGGGTTGTTGTTCTTTCTCATGCGTGGCGGCCAGAGCGCATTGCGCATGCATGGCGGCCAGTGCGCATTGCGCATACGTGGTGGCCATGACAGAGAGACCACATATGGGTTGATTGGCGGGAGCTAATAGATGAGCACGACCTCATAGGTGTCATTGGCAAGAGCCAATAGATGAGCGCCACCTCATATGGTGTGATTGGCGAGAGCCAATAGACCACGTCAGAGGCGGGGCAACCAGGCTATATAAGGACTGCCATTACCCGGGTTGTTGTTCTTTCTCATGCGTGGCGGCCAGAGTGCATGGCGCATGCGTGACGGCCAGAGCGCATTGCGCATGCGTGGCTGCCAGAGCGCATTATGCATGCGTGGCGGCCAGAGCGCATTGCGCATACGTGGTGGCCATGACAGAGAGACCTCATATGGGGTGTTTGGCGGGATCCAATAGATGAGCGCGACCTCCTATGGGGTGATTGGCGAGAGCCAATTGATGAGCGCCACCTCATATGGGGTGATTGGCGAGAGCCAATAGAGCACGTCAGAGGCGGGGCAACCAGGCTATATAAGAACTGCCATTACCCGGGTTCTTGTTCTTTCTCATGCGTGGCGGCCAGAGCGAATTTCGCATGCGTGGCGGCCATGACAGAGTGACCTATATGGGGTGATTGGCGGGAGCCAATATATGAGCACCACCTCATATGGGATGATTGGTGAGAGCCAATAGATGAGCGCCACCTCATATGGGGACTGCCATTACCCGGGTTGTTGTTCTTTCTCATGCGTGGCGGCCAGAGCGCACTGCGCATGCCTGGCGGCCAGAGCGCACTGCGCATGCGTGGCGGCCAGAGCGCACTGCGCATGCGTGGGGGCCGGAGCGCACTGCGCATTCATGTTGGCCAGAGCGCACTGCGCATGCGTGACGCCAGAGCGCACTGCGCATGCGTGGCCGCCAGAGCGCACTGCGCATGCGTGTTGGCCAAGGCGCACTGCGCATGCGTGGCGACCAGAGCGTACTGCGCATGCGTGTTGGCCAAGGCGCACTGCGCATGCGTGGCGGCCAGAGCGCACTGCGCATGCGTGTAGGCCAAGGCGCACTGCGCATACATGGCGACCAGAGCGACTGCGCATTCGTGGCGGCCAAGGCGCACTGCGCATGCGTGGCGGCCAGAGCGAACTGCGCATTCGTGGCGGCCAAGGAGCACTGCGCATGCGTGGCGGCCAGAGCGCACTGCACATGCATGGCGGCCAAGGCTCACTGAGCATGCGTGGCGGACAGAGCGCACTGCGCATGCGTGCCGGCAGACGCATTGCGCATGCGTGGCGGCCAGAGTGCATTGCGCATGCGTGGCGGCCAGAGCGCATTGGGCATGCGTGACGGCCAGAGCGCATTGTGCATACTTGGTAGCCATGACAGAGTGACCTCATATGGGGTGATTGGCTGGAGCCAATAGATGAGCGCGACCTCATGTGGGGTGATTGTCGAAAGCCAATAGACCACGTCAGAGGCGGGGCAACCAGGCTATATAAGGACTGCCATTACCCGGGTTGTTGTTCTTTCTCATGCGTGGTGGCCAGAGCGCATTTCACATGCGTGACGGCCATGACAGAGTGACCTATATGGGGTGATTGGCGGGAGCCAATAGATGAGCACCACCTCATATGGGGTGATTGGTGAGAGCCACTAGATGAGCGCCACCTCATATGGGGACTGCCATTACCCGGGTTGTTGTTCTTTCTCATGCGTGGCAGCCAGAGCGCACTGCTCATGCCTGGCGGCCAGAGCGCACTGCGTATGCGTGGGGGCCAGAGCGCACTGCAGATGGGTGACGGCCATAGCGCACTGCGCATGCGTGTTGGCCAAGGCGCACTGCGCATGCGTGGCCGCCAGGGCGCACTGCGCATGCGTGTTGGCCAAGGCGCACTGCGCATGCGTGGCGACCAGAGCGTACTGCGCATGCGTGTTGGCCAAGGTGCACTGCGCATGCGTGGCGACCAGAGCGCACTGCGCATGCGTGGCCGCCAGAGCGCACTGTGCATGCGTGTTGGCCAAGGCGCACAGCGCATGCATGGCGACCAGAGCGCAATGCGCATTCTAGGCGGCCAATGCGCACTGCGCATGTGTGGTGGCCAGAGTGCACTGCGCATGCGTGAGGGCCAGAGCGCACTGCGCATTCGTGGCGCCCAGAGCACATTGCGCATGCATGGAGGCCAGAGCTCATTGCGCATGCGTGGTGGCCAGAGCGCACCGCGCTTGCGTGGCGGCCAGAGCGCACTGCGCATGAGTTGGGGCCGACCGCACTGCGCATGCATGGCGGCCACAGCGCACTGCAGATGGGTGACGGCCAGAGCGCACTGCGCATGCGTGTTGGCCAAGGCGCAGTGCGCATGCGTGGCCGCCAGGGCGCACTGCGCATGCGTGTTGGCCAAGGCGCACTGCGCATGCGTGGCGACCAGAGCGTACTGCGCATGCGTGTTGGCCAAGGTGCACTGCGCATGCGTGGCGACCAGAGCGCACTGCGCATGCGTGTTGGCCAAGGCGCACTGCGCATGCGTGGCGACCAGAGCGACTGCGCATTCGTGGCGGCCAAGGCGCACTGCGCATGCGTGGCGACCAGAGCGCACTGCGCATTCGTGGCGGCCAAGGCACACTGCGATTGCGTGGCGTCCAGAGCGCACTGCGCTTGCGTGTCGGCCATAGCAGACAGCGCATGCGTGGCGGCGAGAGCGCACTGCGCATGCGTGGCGGCCAGAGCGCACTGCGCATGCATGGCGGCCAAAGCGCATTGCTCATGCGTTCGGGCCAGAGCGCACTGCGCCTGAGTGGGGGCCAGAGCGCAATGCGCATTCATGTCGGCCAGAGCGTACTGCGCATGCGTGACGGCTAGAGCGCACTGCGCATGCGTGGCCGCCAGAGCGCACTGCGCATGCGTGTTGGCCAAGGCGCACTGCGCATGCATGGCGGCCAGAGCGCATTGCTCATGCGTTCGGGCCAGAGCGCACTGCGCCTGAGTGGGGGCAAGAGCGCACTGCGCATTCATGTAGGCCAGAGTGCATTGCGCATGCGTGGAGGCCAGAGCGCATTGCGCATGCGTGGCGGCCACAGAGCATTGCGCATACTTGGTAGCCATGACAGAGTGACCTCATATGGGGTGATTCGTGAGAGCCAATAGATGAGCGCGACCTCATGTGGGGTGATTGGCGAGAGCTATAGACCACGTCAGAGGCGGGGCAACCAGGCTATATAAGGACTGCCATTACCCGGGTTGTTGTTCTTTGTCATACGTGGCGGCCAGAGCGCATTTCGCATGCGTGGCGGCCAGAGCTCACTGCGCATGCGTGGCGCCCAGAGCGCATAGCGCATGCGTGGCGCCCAGAGCGCACTGCGCATGCGTGGCGGCCAGAGCCTACTGCGCATGCGTGGCGTCCAGAGAGCACTGCGCATGCGTGGCGGCCAGAGCGCACTGCGCATGCGTGGCGGTCAGAGCGCATTGCTCATGCGTGGCGGCCAGAGCGCACTGCGCATGCTTGGCGGCCAGAGCGCATTGCGCATGCGTTGGGGCCAGAGCGCATTTCGCATGCGTGGCGGCCAGAGCGCATTGCGCATGCGTGGCGGCCAGAGCTCATTGCGCATGCGTTGAAGCCAGAGCACACTGCGCATGCGTGGCGGCCAGAGCGCACTGTGCATGCGTGGAAGCCCGAGCGCAATGCGCATGCTTGGCGGCCAGAGTGCACTGCGCTTGCGTGGCGCCCAGAGCGCATTGCACATGCGTGGCGGCCAGAGCGCATTGCGCATACGTGGTGGCCATGACAGAGAGACATCATATGGGGTGATTGGCGAGAGCCAATGGACCACGTCAGAGGCGGGGCAACCAGGCTATATAAGGACTGCCATTAACCGGGTTGTTGTTCTTTCTCATGCGTGGCAGCCAGAGCGCACTGCGCATGCGTGGCGGCCAGAGCGCATTGCGCATGCATGACGTCCGGAGCGCATTACGCATACGTGGCGGCCAGAGCGCATTGCGCATGCGTGGCGGCCAGAGCGCATTGCGCATGCGTGGCGGCCAGAGCTCATTGCGCATGCGTGGCGGCCAGAGCGCATTGCGCATACGTGGTGGCCATGACAGAGAGACCTCATATGGGGTGATTGGCGGGAGCCAATAGATGAGCGCGACCTCATAGGAGTGATTGGCGAGAGCCAATAGACCATGTCAGAGGCGGGGCAACCAGGCTATATAAGGACTGCCATTACCCGGGTTGTTGTTCTTTCTCATGCGTGGTGGCCAGAGCGCATTAGCATGCGTGGCGGCCAGAGCGCACTGCGCATGCCTGGCGGCCAGAGCGCACTGCGCATGCGTGGCGGCCAGAGCGCACATCGCATGCGTGGCGGCCAAGGCGCACTGCGCATGCGTGGCGACCAGAGCGAACTGCGCATTCGTGGCGGCCAAGGCGCACTGCGCATGCGTGGCCGTCAGAGCGCACTGCACATGCATGGCGGCCAAGGCGCACTGCGCATGTGTGGCGGCCAGAGCGCACTGCGCATTCGTGGCGGCCAGAGCGCATTTCGCATGCGTGGCGGCCAGAGTGCATTGCGCATGCGTGGCGGCCAGAGCGCATTGTGCATGCGTGGCGGCCAGAGCGCATTGCACATACTTGGTAGCCATGACAGAGTGACCTCATATGGGGTGATTGGCGGGAGCCAATAGATGAGCGCGACCTCATGTGGGGTGATTGTCGAAAGCCAATAGAGCACGTCAGAGGCGGGGCAACCAGGCTATATAAGGACTGCCATTACCCGGTTTTGTTGTTCTTTCTCATGAGTGGTGGCCAGAGCGCATTTCGCATGCGTGGCGGCCATGACAGAGTGACCTATATGGGGTGATTGGCGGGAGCCAATAGATGAGCACCACCTCATATGGGGTGATTGGTGAGAGCCAATAGATGAGCGCCACCTCATATGGGGAATGCCATTACCCGGGTTGTTGTTCTTTCTCATGCGTGGCGGCCAGAGCGCACTGCGCATGCCTGGCGTCCAGAGCGCACTGCGCATGCATGGGGGCCAGAGCGCACTGCGCATTCATGTCAGCCAGAGCGAACTACGCATGCATGACGGCCAGAGCGCACTGCACATGCGTGGCCGCCAGAGCGCACTGTGCATGCGTGTTGGACAAGGCGCACTGCGCATGCATGGCGACCAGAGCGCACTGCGCATTCTTGGCGGCCAATGCGCACTGCGCATGTGTGGCGGCAGGAGCGCACTGCGCATGCGTGGGGGCCAGAGCGCACTGCGCATGCGTGGCGCCCAGAGCACATTGCGCATGCATGGAGGCCAGAGCTCATTGCGCATGCGTGGTGGCCAGAGTGCACCGCGCTTGCGTGGCAGCCAGAGCGCACTGCGCATGCGTGGGGGCCAGACCGCACTGCCCATGCATGGCGGCCACAGCGCACTGCACATGGGTGACGGCCAGAGCGCACTGCGCATGCGTGTTGGCCAAGGCGCACTGCGCATTCATGTCGGCCAGAGCGCACTGCGCATGCGTGACGGCCAGAGCGCCCCGCGCATGCGTGGCCGCCAGAGCGCACTGCGCATGCGTGTTGGCCAAGGCGCACTGAGCATGCGTGGCGGCCAGAGCGCACTGCGCATGCGTGTTGGCCAAGGCGCACTGCGCATGCGTGGCGACCAGAGCGACTGCGCAAGCATGGCGGCCAAGGCGCACTGCGCATGCGTGGCGACCAGAGCGCACTGCGCATTCGTGGCAGCCAAGGCACACTGCGCTTGCGTGGCGGCCAGAGCGCACTGCGCATGTGTGGCGGCCAGAGAGCACTGCGCATGCGTGGCGGCCAGAGCGCACTGCGCATGCGTGGCGGCCAGAGCGCACTGCGCATGCATGGCGGCCAGAGCGCATTGCTCATGCATTCGGGCCAGAGCGCATTGCGCATGTGTGGCGGCCAGAGCTCATTGCGCAAGCGTGGCGGCTAGAGCGCACTGCGCATGCGTGGTGGCCAGAGCGCACTGCGCATGCGTGGCGGCCAGAGCGCACTGCGCATGCGTGGGGCCAGAGCGCATTGCGCATGCGTGGCGGCCAGAGCGCACTAGCATAACTGGCGGCCAGATCGCACTGCGCATGCTTGGCGGCCAGAGCGCACATCGAATGCGTGGCGGCCAAGGCGCAGTGCGCATGCGTGGCGACCAGAGCGCACTGCGCATGCATGGCGACCAGAGCGCACTGCGCATTCGTGGCGGCCAAGGCGCACTGCGCATGCGTGGCGGCCAGAGCGCACTGCGCATTCGTGGCGGCCAGAGCGCATTGCGCATGCGTGGGGGCCAGAGCGCACTGCGCATTCGTGGCGGCCAGAGCGCAATGCGCATACTTGGTAGCAATGACAGAGTGACCTCATATGGGGTGATTGGCGGGAGCCAATAGATGAGCGCCACCTCATGTGGGGTGATTGTCGAAAGCCAATAGACCACGTCAGAGGCGGGGCAACCAGGCTATATAAGGACTGCCATTACCCGGGTTGTTGTTCTTTCTCATGTGTGGCGGCCAGAGCGCATTTCGCATGCGTGGGGGACAGAGCGCACTGCGCATTCGTGGCGGCCAGAGCGCATTGCGCATGCGTGGCGGCCAGAGCGCATTGCGCATGCGTGGGGGCCAGAGCGCACTGCGCATTCGTGGCGGCCAGAGTGCATTGCGCATGCGTGGGGGCCAGAGCGCATTGCGCATGCGTGGCGACCAGAGCGCACTGCGCATGCGTGGCGGCCAGAGCGCATTGCGCATGCGTGGGGGCCAGAGCGCACTGAGCATGCGTGGCGGCCAGAGCGCACTGCGCATGCGTGTCGGCCAGAGCAGACAGCGCATGCGTGGCGGCCAGAGCGCACTGCGCATACGTGGCGGCCAGAGCGCACTGCGCATGCGTGGCGGCCAGAGAGCACTGCGCATGCGTGTTGGCAAAGGCGCACTGCGCATGCGTGGCGACCAGAGCGCACTGCGCATTCGTGGCGGCCATGGCGCACTGTGCATGCGTGGCGGCCAGAGGCACTGCGCATGCGTGGCGGCCAGAGTGCACTGCGCATGCATGGCGGCCAGAGCGCATTGCTCATGCGTCCGGTCCAGAGCGCACTGCGCCTGATTGGGGGCCAGAGCGCAATGCGCATTCATGTCGGCCAGAGCGTACTGCGCATGCGTGACGGCCAGAGCGCACTGCGCATGCGTGGCCGCCAGAGCGCACTGCGCATGCGTGTTGGCCAAGGCGCACTGCGCATGCGTGGGGGCCAGAGCGCACTGCGCGTTCATGTAGGCCAGAGTGCATTGCGCATGCGTGGAGGCCAGAGCGCATTGCGCATGCGTGGTGGCCACAGAGCATTGCGCATACTTGGTAGCCATGACAGAGTGACCTCATATGGGGTGATTGGCGGGAGGCAATAGATGAGCGCGACCTCATGTGGGGTGATTGGCGAGAGCTATAGACCACGTCAGAGGCGGGGCAACCAGGCTATATAAGGACTGCCATTACCCGGGTTGTTGTTGTTTCTCATACATGGCGGCCAGAGCGCATTTCGCATGCGTGGCGGCCAGAGCGCACTGCGCATGCGTGGCGGCCAGAGCGCACTGCGCATGCGTGGCGGCCAGAGCGCATTGCGCATGCGTGGCGGCCAGAGCGCATTGCGCATGCTTCTCGGCCAGAGCACATTGCGCATACATGGTGGACATGACAGAGAGACCTCATATGGGGTGATTGGCGAGAGCCAATAGACCACGTCAGAGGCGGGGCAACCAGGCTATATAAGGACTGCCATTACCCGGGTTGTTGTTCTTTCTCATGCGTGGCGGCCAGAGCGCATTGCGCATGCATGGCGGCCAGTGCGCATTGCGCATACGTGGTGGCCATGACAGAGAGACCACATATGGGTTGATTGGCGGGAGCTAATAGATGAGCACGACCTCATAGGTGTCATTGGCGAGAGCCAATAGATGAGCACCACCTCATATGGGGTGATTGGCGAGAGCCAATAGACCACGTCAGTGGCGGGGCAACCAGGGTATATAAGGACTGCCATTACCCGGGTTGTTGTTCTTTCTCATGCGTGGCGGCCAGAGTGCATGGCGCATGCGTGACGGCCAGAGCGCATTGCGCATGCGTAGCAGCCAGAGCGCATTATGCATGCGTGGCGGCCAGAGCGCATTGCGCATACGTGGTGGCCATGACAGAGAGACCTCATATGGGGTGTTTGGCGGGATCCAATAGATGAGCGCGACCTCCTATGGGGTGATTGGCGAGAGCCAATTGATGAGCGCCACCTCATATGGGGTGATTGGCGAGAGCCAATAGAGCACGTCAGAGGCGGGGCAACCAGGCTATATAAGAACTGCCATTACCCGGGTTCTTGTTCTTTCTCATGCGTGGCGGCCAGAGCGAATTTCGCATGCGTGGCGGCCATGACAGAGTGACCTATATGGGGTGATTGGCGGGAGCCAATATATGAGCACCACCTCATATGGGATGATTGGTGAGAGCCAATAGATGAGCGCCACCTCATATGGGGACTGCCATTACCCGGGTTGTTGTTCTTTCTCATGCGTGGCGGCCAGAGCGCACTGCGCATGCCTGGCGGCCAGAGCGCACTGCGCATGCGTGGCGGCCAGAGCGCACTGCGCATGCGTGGGGGCCGGAGCGCACTGCGCATTCATGTTGGCCAGAGCGCACTGCGCATGCGTGACGCCAGAGCGCACTGCGCATGCGTGGCCGCCAGAGCGCACTGCGCATGCGTGTTGGCCAAGGCGCACTGCGCATGCGTGGCGACCAGAGCGTACTGCGCATGCGTGTTGGCCAAGGCGCACTGCGCATGCGTGGCGGCCAGAGCGCACTGCGCATGCGTGTTGGCCAAGGCGCACTGCGCATACATGGCGACCAGAGCGACTGCGCATTCGTGGCGGCCAAGGCGCACTGCGCATGCGTGGCGGCCAGAGCGAACTGCGCATTCGTGGCGGCCAAGGAGCACTGCGCATGCGTGGCGGCCAGAGCGCACTGCACATGCATGGCGGCCAAGGCTCACTGAGCATGCGTGGCGGACAGAGCGCACTGCGCATGCGTGCCGGCAGACGCATTGCGCATGCGTGGCGGCCAGAGTGCATTGCGCATGCGTGGCGGCCAGAGCGCATTGGGCATGCGTGACGGCCAGAGCGCATTGTGCATACTTGGTAGCCATGACAGAGTGACCTCATATGGGGTGATTGGCTGGAGCCAATAGATGAGCGCGACCTCATGTGGGGTGATTGTCGAAAGCCAATAGACCACGTCAGAGGCGGGGCAACCAGGCTATATAAGGACTGCCATTACCCGGGTTGTTGTTCTTTCTCATGCGTGGTGGCCAGAGCGCATTTCACATGCGTGACGGCCATGACAGAGTGACCTATATGGGGTGATTGGCGGGAGCCAATAGATGAGCACCACCTCATATGGGGTGATTGGTGAGAGCCAATAGATGAGCGCCACCTCATATGGGGACTGCCATTACCCGGGTTGTTGTTCTTTCTCATGCGTGGCAGCCAGAGCGCACTGCTCATGCCTGGCGGCCAGAGCGCACTGCGTATGCGTGGGGGCCAGAGCGCACTGCGCATTCACGTAGGCCAGAGCGAACTTCGAATGCTTGACGGCCAGAGCGCACTGCGCATGCGTGGCCGCCAGAGCGCACTGTGCATGCGTGTTGGCCAAGGCGCACAGCGCATGCATGGCGACCAGAGCGCAATGCGCATTCTAGGCTGCCAATGCGCACTGCGCATGTGTGGTGGCCAGAGTGCACTGCGCATGCGTGAGGGCCAGAGCGCACTGCGCATTCGTGGCGCCCAGAGCACATTGCGCATGCATGGAGGCCAGAGCTCATTGCGCATGCGTGGTGGCCAGAGCGCACCGCGCTTGCGTGGCGCCAGAGCGCACTGCGCATGAGTTGGGGCCAACCGCACTGCGCATGCATGGCGGCCACAGCGCACTGCAGATCGGTGACGGCCAGAGCGCACTGCGCATGCGTGTTGGCCAAGGCGCACTGCACATGCGTGGCCGCCAGGGCGCACTGCGCATGCGTGTTGGCCAAGGCGCACTGCGCATGCGTGGCGACCAGAGCGTACTGCGCATGCGTGTTGGCCAAGGTGCACTGCGCATGCGTGGCGACCAGAGCGCACTGCGCATGCGTGTTGGCCAAGGCGCACTGCGCATGCGTGGCGACCAGAGCGACTGCGCATTCGTGGCGGCCAAGGCGCACTGCGCATGCGTGGCGACCAGAGCGCACTGCGCATTCGTGGCGGCCAAGGCACACTGCGATTGCGTGGCGTCCAGAGCGCACTGCGCTTGCGTGTCGGCCATAGCAGACAGCGCATGCGTGGCGGCCAGAGCGCACTGCGCATGCGTGGCGGCCAGAGCGCACTGCGCATGCATGGCGGCCAAAGCGCATTGCTCATGCGTTCGGGCCAGAGCGCACTGCGCCTGAGTGGGGGCCAGAGCGCAATGAGCATTCATGTCGGCCAGAGCGTACTGCGCATGCGTGACGGCTAGAGCGCACTGCGCATGCGTGGCCGCCAGAGCGCACTGCGCATGCGTGTTGGCCAAGGCGCACTGCGCATGCATGGCGGCCAGAGCGCATTGCGCATGCGTGGCGGCCACAGAGCATTGCGCATACTTGGTAGCCATGACAGAGTGACCTCATATGGGGTGATTGGTGAGAGCCAATAGATGAGCGCGACCTCATGTGGGGTGATTGGCGAGAGCTATAGACCACGTCAGAGGCGGGGCAACCAGGCTATATAAGGACTGCCATTACCCGGGTTGTTGTTCTTTGTCATACGTGGCGGCCAGAGCGCATTTCGCATGCGTGGCGGCCAGAGCGCACTGCGCATGCGTGGCGCCCAGAGCGCATAGCGCATGCGTGGCGCCCAGAGCGCACTGCGCATGCGTGGCGGCCAGAGCGCACTGCGCATGCGTGGCGTCCAGAGAGCACTGCGCATGCGTGGCGGCCAGAGCGCACTGCGCATGCGTGGCGGTCAGAGCGCACTGCGCTTGCGTGGCGGCCAGAGCGCACTGCGCATACGTGGCGGCCAGAGCGCATTGCTCATTCGTTGCGGCCAGAGCGCATTGCGTATGCGTGGCGGCCAGAGCGCATTGCGCATGCGTGGCGGCCAGAGCGCATTTCGCATACTTGGTAGCCATGACAGAGTGACCTCATATGGGGTGATTGGCGGGAGCCAATAGATGAGCGCGACCTCATACGGGGTGATTGGCGAGAGCCAATAGATCACGTCAGAGGCGGGGCAACCAGGCTATATAAGGACTGCCATTACCCGGGTTGTTGTACTTTCTCATGCGTGGCAGCCAGAGCACATTGCGAATTGTGGCAGCCAGAGCCTATTGCGCATGCGTGGAGGCCAAAGCGCATTGCGCATACGTGGCGGCCAGAGCACACTGCGCATGCATGGTGGCCAGAGCGCCTTGCGCATGCGTGGGGGCCAGAGCGCATTTCGCATGCGTGGCGGCCAGAGCGCATTGCGCATGCGTGGCGGCCAGAGCTCATTGCGCATGCGTTGAAGCCAGAGCACACTGCGCATGCGTGGCGGCCAGAGCGCACTGTGCATGCGTGGAAGCCCGAGCCCAATGCGCATGCTTGGCGGCCAGATTGCACTGCGCGTGCGTGGCGCCCAGAACGCATTGCACATGCGTGGCGGCCAGAGCGCATTGCGCATGGGTGGCGGCCAGAGCGCATGCGCATGCTTCTCGGCCAGAGCACATTGCGCATACGTGGTGGCCATGACAGAGAGACATCATATGGGGTGATTGGCGAGAGCCAATGGACCACGTCAGAGGATGGGCAACCAGGCTATATAAGGACTGCCATTAACCGGGTTGTTGTTCTTTCTCATGCGTGGCAGCCAGAGCGCATTGCACATGCGTGGCGGCCAGAGCGCATTGCGCTTGCGTGACGTCCAGAGCGCATTACGCATGCGTGGCGGCCAGAGCGCATTGCGCATACGTGGTGGCCATGACAGAGAGACCTCATATGGGGTGTTTGGCGGGATCCAATAGATGAGCGCGACCTCCTATGGGGCGATTGGCGAGAGCCAATTGATGAGCGCCACATCATATGGGGTGATTGGCGAGAGCCAATAGAGCACGTCAGAGGCGGGGCAACCAGGCTATATAATGACTGCCATTACCCGGGTTGTTGTTCTTTCTCATGCGTGGCGGCCAGAGCGCATTTCGCATGCGTGGTGGCCATGACAGAGTGACCTATATGGGGTGATTGGCGCGAGCCAATATATGAGCACCACCTCATATGGGGTGATTGGTGAGAGCCAATAGATGAGCGCCAGCTCTTATGGGGACTGCCATTACCCGGGTTGTTTTTCTTTCTCATGCGTGGCGGCCAGAGCGCACTGCGGATGCCTAGCGGCCAGAGCACTCTGCGCATGCGTGGCGGCCAGAGCGCACTCCACATGCGTGGGGGCCAGAGCGCACTGCGCATTCATGTCGGCCAGAGCGCAGTGCGCATGCGTGGCTGCCAGAGCGCACTGTGCATGCGTGTTGGACAAGGCGCACTGCGCATGCATGGCGACCAGAGCGCACTGCGCATTCGTGGCGGCCAAGGCACACTGCGCTTGCGTGGCGGCCAGAGCGCACTGCGCATGTGTGGCGGCCAGAGAGCACTGCGCATCCGTGGCGGCCAGAGCGCACTGCGCATGCGTGGCGGCCAGAGCGCACTGCGCATGCATGGCGTCCAGAGCTCATTGCTCATGTATTCGGGCCAGAGAGCATTGCGCATGTGTGGCGGCCAGAGCTCATTGCGCATGCGTGGCGGCGAGAGCGCACTGCGCATGCGTGGTGGCCAGAGCGCACTGCGCATGCTGGCGGCCAGAGCACACTGCGCATGCGTGGGGCCAGAGCGCATTGCACATGCGTGGCGGCCAGAGCGCACTGCGCATACCTGGCGGCCAGAGCGCACTGCGCATGCTTGGCGGCCAGAGCGCACATCGAATGCGTGGTGGCCAAGGCGCACTGCGCATGCGTGGCGGCCAGAGCGCACTGCGCATGCATGGCGACCAGAGCGCACTGCGCATTCGTGGCTGCCAAGGTGCACTGCGCATGCGTGGCGGCCAGAGCGCACTGCGCATTCGTGGCGGCCAGAGCTCATTGCGCATGCGTGGCGGCCAGAGCGCAATGCGCATACTTGGTAGCCATGACAGAGTGACCTCATACGGGGTGATTGGCGGGAGCCAATAGATGTGCGCCACCTCATGTGGGGTGATTGTCGAAAGCCAATAGACCACGTCAGAGGCG
The DNA here is from genome assembly GCF_027595985.1 of Sorex araneus. Classification (NCBI taxonomy): domain Eukaryota; kingdom Metazoa; phylum Chordata; class Mammalia; order Eulipotyphla; family Soricidae; genus Sorex; species Sorex araneus. The sequence goes on along the minus strand of NC_073307.1, from coordinate 63,281,070 downwards.
GGGCAACCAGGCTATATAAGGACTGCCATTACCCGGGTTGTTGTTCTTTCTCATGCGTGGTGGCCAGAGCGCATTTCGCATGCGTGGCGGCCATGACAGAGTGACCTATATGGGGTGATTGGCGGGAGCCAATAGATGAGCACCACCTCATATGGGGTGATTGGTGAGAGCCAATAGATGAGCGCCACCTCATATGGGGAATCCCATTACACGGGTTGTTGTTCTTTCTCATGCGTGGCGGCCAGAGCGCATTGCGCATACTTGGTAGCCATGACAGAGTGACCTCATATGGGGTGATTGGCGGGAGCCAATAGATGAGCGCGACCTCATGTGGGGTGATTGTCGAAAGCCAATAGACCACGTCAGAGGCGGGGCAACCAGGCTATATAAGAACTGCCATTACCCGGGTTCTTGTTCTTTCTCATGCGTGGCGGCCAGAGCGCATTGCGCATGCGTGGCCGCCAGAGCGCACTGTGCATGCGTGTTGGACAAGGCGCACTGCGCATGCATGGCGAACAGAGCGCACTGCGCATGCGTGGCCGCCAGAGCGCACTGTGCATGCGTGTTGGACAAGGCGCACTGCGCATGCATGGCGACCAGGGCGCACTGCGCATGTGTGGCGGCCAGAGCGCACTGCGCATGCGTGGGGGCCAGAGCGCACTGCGCATGTGTGGCGCCCAGAGCACATTGCGCATGCATGGAGGCCAGAGCTCATGGCGCATGCGTGGTGGCCAGAGCGCACCGCGCTTGCGTGGCGGCCAGAGCGCACTGCGCATGCGTGGGGGCCAGACCGCACTGCGCATGCATGGCGGCCACAGCGCACTGCGCATTGTTGACGGCCAGAGCACACTGCGCATGCGTGTTGGCCAAGGCGCACTGCACATTCATGTCGGCCAGAGCGCACTGCGCATGCGTGACGGCCAGAGCGCTCTGCGCATGCGTGGCCGCCAGAGCGCACTGCGCATGCGTGTTGGCCAAGGCGCACTGCGCATGCGTGGCGGCCAGAGCGCAGTGCGCATAGGTGTTGGCCAAGGCGCACTGCGCATGCGTGGAGACCAGAGCGACTGCGCATGCATGGCGGCCAAGGCGCACTGCGCATGCTTGGCGACCAGAGCGCACTGCGCATTCGTGGCTGCCAAGGCACACTGCCCTTGCGTGGCGGCCAAAGCGCACTGCGCATGTGTGGCAGCCAGAGAGCACTGCGCATTCGTGGCGGCCAGAGCGCACTGCGCATGCGTGGCGGCCAGAGCGCATTGCGCATGCGTGGGGGCCAGAGCGCACTGCGCATTCGTGGCGGCCAGAGCGCACTGCGCATGAGTGGGGGCTAGAGCGCACTGCGCATGCGTGGCGGCCAGAGCGCACTGCGCATGCGTGGCGGCCAGAGAGCACTGCGCATGCGTGTTGGCCAAGGCGCACTGCGCATGCGTGGCGACCAGAGCGCACTGCGCATTCGTGGCTGCCATGGCGCACTGCACATGCGTGGCGGCCAGAGCGCACTGCGCATGCGTGGCGGCCAGAGCGCACTGCGCATGCGTGGTGGCCAGAGCGCATTGCTCATGCGTCCGGTCCAGAGCGCACTGCGCCTTAGTGGGGGCCAGAGCGCAATGCGCATTCATGTCGGCCAGAGCGTACTGCGCATGCGTGACGGCCAGAGCGCACTGCGCATGCGTGGCCGCCAGAGCGTACTGCGCATGCGTGTTGGCCAAGGCGCACTGAGCATACGTGGGGGCCAGAGCGCACTGCGCATTCATGTAGGCCAGAGTGCATTGCGCATGCGTGGAGGCCAGAGCGCATTGCGCATGCGTGGTGGCCACAGAGCATTGCGCATACTTGGTAGCCATGACAGAGTGACCTCATATGGGGTGATTGGCGGGAGCCAATAGACCACGTCAGAGGCGGGGCAACCAGGCTATATAAGGACTGCCATTACCCGGGTTGTTGTTCTTTCTCATGCGTGGCGGCCAGAGCGCATTGCGCATGCATGGCGGCCAGTGCGCATTGCGCATACGTGGTGGCCATGACAGAGAGACTACATATGGGGTGATTGGCGGGAGCTAATAGATGAGCACGACCTCATAGGTGTCATTGGCGAGAGCCAATAGATGAGCGCCACCTCATATGGGGTGATTGGTGAGAGCCAATAGACCACGTCAGAGGCGGGGCAACCAGGCTATATAAGGACTGCCATTACCCGGGTTGTTGTTCTTTCTCATGCGTGGCGGCCAGAGTGCATTGCGCATGCGTGACGGCCAGAGCGCATTGCGCAAGCGTGGCTGCCAGAGCGCATTGCGCATGCCTGGTGGCCCGAGCGCACTGCGCATGCGTGGCGGCCAGAGCGCACTGCTCATGCGTTTTGGCCGGAGCGCACTGTGCATGCGTGGGGGCCAGACCGCACTGAGCATGCATGGCGGTCACAGCGCACTGCGCATGCGTGGCGGCTAGAGCGCACAGCGCATGCATGGCGGCCAGAGCGCACGGCGCATGCGTGGCGGCCAGAGAGCACTGCGCATGCGTGGCGGTCAGAGCGCATTGCGCATGCGTGGCGGCCAGAGCGCATTGCGCATACGTGGTGGCCATGATAGAGAGACCTCATATGGGGTGATTGGCGGAGCCAATAGATGAGCGCGACCTCATATGGGGTGATTGGCGAGAGCCAATTGATGAGCGCCACCTCATATGGTGTGATTGGCGAGAGCCAATAGAGCACGTCAGAAGCAGGGCAACCAGGCTATACAAGAACTACCATATCCCCGGGTTGTTGTTCTTTCTCATGCGTGGTGGCCAGAGCGCATTGCGCATGTGTGCGGCCAGAGCGCATTGCGAATGCGTGGCGGCCAGAGCGCACTGCGCATGCGTGGTGCCCAGAGCCCATTGCGCATGCGTGGAGGCCAGAGCTCATTGCGCATGCGTGGCGGCCAGAGCGCACTGCGAATGCATGGCTGCCAGAGCGCATTGCGCATGTGTGGCGGCCAGAGCTAATTGCGCATGCGTGGCGGCCAGAGCTAATTGCGCATGCATGCGGCCAGAGCGCATTGCGCATACTTGGTAGCCATGACAGAGTGACCTCATATGGTGTGATTGGCGGGAGCCAATAGATGAGCCCGACCTCATGTGGGGAGATTGGCGAGAGCCAATAGACCACGTCAGAGGCGGGGCAACCAGGCTATATAAGGACTGCCATTACCCGGGTTGTTGTTCTTTCTCATGCGTGGCGGCCAGAGCGCATTTCGCATGCGTGGCGGCCAGAGCGCATTGCGCATGCGTGGCGGTCATGACAGAGTTACCTCATATGGGGTGATTGGCGGGAGCCAATAGATGAGCACCACCTCATATGGGGTGATTGGTGAGAGCCAATAGATGAGCGCCACCTCATATGGGGTGATTGGCGAGAGCCAATAGATCACGTCAGAGGCGGGGCAACCAGGCTATATAAGGACTGCCATTACCCGGATTGTTTTCCTTTCACATGCGTGGCGGCCAGAGCACATTGCGAATTGTGGCAGCCAGATCGATTTGCGCATGCGTGGAGGCCAAAGCGCATTGCGCATACGTGGCGGCCAGAACACACTGCGCATGCATGGCGGCCAGAGCGCCTTGCGCATGCGTGGGGGCCAGAGCGCTTTTCACATGCGTGGCGGCCAGAGCACATTGCGCATGCGTGGCGGCCAGAGCTCATTGCGCATGCGTGGAAGCCAGAGCACACTGCGCATGCGTGGCGGCCAGAGCGCACTGTGCATGCGTGGAAGACGGAGCGCAATGCGCATGCTTGGCGGCCAGAGTGCACTGCGCGTGCGTGGCGCCCAGAGCGCATTGCACATGCGTGGCGGCCAGAGCGCATTGCGCATGGGTGGCGGCCACAGCGCATGCGCATGCTTCTCGGCCAGAGCACATTGCGCATACGTGGTGGCCATGACAGAGAGACATCATATGGGGTGATTGGCGAGAGCCAAAGGACCACGTCAGAGGCGGGGCAACCAGGCTATATAAGGACTGCCATTACCCGGGTTGTTGTTCTTTCTCATGCGTGGCAGCCAGAGCGCACGGCACATGCGTGGCGGCCAGAGCGCATTGCGCATGCGTGACGTCCAGAGCGCATTACGCATGCGTGGCGGCCAGAGCGTATTGCGCATACGTGGTGGCCATGACAGAGAGACCTCATATGGGGTGTTTGGCGGGATCCAATAGATGAGCGCGACCTCCTATGGGGTGATTGGCGAGAGCCAATTGATGAGCGCCACCTCATATGGGGTGATTGGCGAGAGCCAATAGAGCACGTCAGAGGCGGGGCAACCAGGCTATATAAGAACTGCCATTACCCGGGTTCTTGTTCTTTCTCATGCGTGGCGGCCAGAGCGAATTTCGCATGCGTGGCGGCCATGACAGAGAGACCTATATGGGGTGATTGGCGGGAGCCAATATACGAGCACCGCCTCATATGGGGTGATTGGTGAGAGCCAATAGATGAGCGCCACCTCATATGGGGACTGCCATTACCCGGGTTGTTGTTCTATCGCATGCTTGGCGGCCAGAGCGCACTGCGCATGCGTGGCGGCCAGAGCGCACTGCGCATGCGTGGGAGCCGGAGCGCACTGCGCATTCATGTTGGCCAGAGCGCACTGCGCATGCGTGACGCCAGAGCGCACTGCGCATGCGTGGCCGCCAGAGCGCACTGCGCATGCGTGTTGGCCAAGGCGCACTGCGCATGCGTGGCGACCAGATCGTACTGCGCATGCGTGTTGGCCAAGGCGCACTGCGCATGCGTGGCGGCCAGAGCGCACTGCGCATGCGTGTTGGCCAAGGCGCACTGCGCATGCGTGGCGGCCAGAGCGAACTGCGCATTCGTGGCGGCCAAGGAGCACAGCGCATGCGTGGCGGCCAGAGCGCACTGCACATGCATGGCGGCCAAGGCTCACTGAGCATGCGTGGCGGACAGAGCGAACTGCGCATGCGTGCCGGCAGTGCGCATTGCGCATGTGTGGCGGCCAGAGTGCATTGCGCATGCGTGGCGGCCAGAGCGCATTGGGCATGCGTGACGGCCAGAGCGCATTGCGCATACTTGGTAGCCATGACAGAGTGACCTCATATGGGGTGATTGGCGGGAGGCAATAGATGAGCGCGACCTCATGTGGGGTGATTGGCGAGAGCTATAGACCACGTCAGAGGCGGGGCAACCAGGCTATATAAAGACTGCCATTACCCGGGTTGTTGTTCTTTCTCATACGTGGCGGCCAGAGCACATTTCGCATGCGTGGCGGCCAGAGCGCACTGCGCATGCGTGGAGCCCAGAGCGCACTGCGCATGCGTGGCGGCCAGAGCGCACTGCGCATGCGTGGCGGCCAGAGCGCACTGCGCATGCTTGGCGGCCAGAGCGCACTGCGCATGCGTGGCGGCCAGAGCGCATTGCTCATGCGTGGCAGCCAGAGCGCACTGCGCATGCTTGGCAGCCAGAGCGCACTGCGCATGCGTGGGGGCCACAGCGCACTGCGCATGCGTGGCGGCCAGAGCGCACTGCGCATGCGTGGCGGCCAGAGCGCATTTCTCATTCGTTGCGGCCAGAGCGCATTGCGTATGCATGGCGGCCAGAGCGCATTGCGCATGCGTGGAGGCCAGAGCGCATTTCGCATACATGGTAGCCATGACAGAGTGACCTCATATGGGGTGATTGGCGGGAGCCAATAGATGAGTGCGACCTCATGTGGGGTGATTGGCGAGAGCCAATAGATCACGTCAGAGGCGGGGCAACCAGGCTATATAAGGACTGCCATTACCCGGGTTGTTGTACTTTCTTATGCGTGGCAGCCAGAGCACATTGCTAATTGTGGCAGCCAGAGCCTATTGCGCATGCGTGGAGGCCAAAGCGCATTGCGCATACGTGGCGGCCAGAGCACACTGCGCATGCATGGCGGCCAGAGCGCCTTGCGCATGCGTGGGGGCCAGAGCGCATTTCGCATGCGTGGCGGCCAAAGCGCATTGCGCATACGTGGCGGCCAGAGCACACTGCGCATGCATGGCGGCCAGAGCGCACTGCGCATTAGTGGCGGCCAAGGCGCACTTCGCATGCGTGGCGACCAGAGCGCACTGCGCATGCGTGGCGGCCAGAGCGCACTGCGCGTGCCTGGTGGCCAGCGTGCACTGCGCATGTGTGGCGGCCAGAGCGCACATCGCATGCGTGGCAGCGAAGGCGCACTGCGCATGCGTGGCGACCAGAGCGCACTGCGCATTCGTGGCGGCCAAGGCGCACTGCGCATGCGTGGCGGCCAGAAGCACTGCGCATGCGTGGCGGCCAAGGCACACTGCGCTTGCGTAGTGGCCAGAGCGCACTGCGCATTCGTGGCGGCCAGAGCGCATTGCGCATGCGTTGCGGCCAGAGCGCATTGCGCAGGCGTGGGGGCCAGAGCGCACTGCGCATTCGTGGCGGCCAAGGCGCACTGCGCATGCGTGAGGGCCAGAGCGCACTGCGCATGCGTGGCGGCCAGAGCGCATGGCGAATTATTGTCGGCCAGAGCAGACAGCGCATGCGTGGCGGCCAGAGCGCACTGCCCATGCGTGGCGGCCAGAGCGCACTGCGCATGCCTGGCGGCCAGAGCGCATTGCGCATGCCTGGGGGCCAGAGCGCATTGCGCATGCGTGGCGGCCAGAGCTCATTGCGCATACTTGGTAGCCTTTACAGAGTGACCTCATATGAGGTGATTGGCGGGAGCCAATAGATGACCGCGACCTCATTTGGGGTGATTGTCGAAAGCCAATGGACTACGTCAGAGGCGGGGCAACCAGACTCTATAAGGACTGCCATTACCCGGGTTGTTGTTCTTTCTCACGCGTGGCGGCCAGAGCGCATTTCACATGCGTGGCGGCCATGACAGAGTGACCTATATGGGTTGATTGGTGAGAGCCAATAGATGAGCGCCACCTCATATGGGGACTGCCATTACCCGGGTTGTTGTACTTTCTCATGTGTGGCGGCCAGAGCGCACTGCGCATGCCTAGAGGCCAGAGCGCAATGCGCAAGCGTGGCGGCCAGAGCGCACTGCGCATGCGTGGGGGCCAGAGCGCACTGCGCATTCATGTCGGCCAGAGCGCACTGCGCATGCGTGACGGCCAGTGCGCACTGCGCATGCTTGGCTGCCAGAGCGCACTGCGCATGCGTGTTGGCCAAGGCGCACTACGCATGCGTGGCGACCAGAGCGCAATGCGCATTCGTGGCGGCCAAGGCGCACTCGCTCGCGTGGCGGTCAGAGTGGACTGCACATGCTTGGGGCCAGAGTGCACTGCGCATGCGTGGCGGCCAGAGCGAACTGCGCATTCGTGTCGGCCAGAGCAGACAGCGCTTGCCTGGCGGCCAGAGCGCACTGCGCATGTGTGGCGGCCATAGAGCACTGCGCATGCGTGACGGCCAGAGCATACTGCGCATGCGTGGCGGCCACAGAGCATTGCGCATACTTGGTAGCCATGACAGAGTGACCTCATATGGGGTGATTGGCGGGAGGCAATAGATGAGCGTGACCTCATGTGGGGTGATTGGCGAGAGCTATAGACCACGTCAGAGGCGGGGCAACCAGGCTACATAAGGACTGCCATTACCCGGGTTGTTGTTCTTTCTCATGCGTGGCGGCCAGAGCGCATTTCGCATGCGTGGCGGCCAGAGCGCACTGCGCATGCGTGGCGCCCAGAGCGCACTGCGCATGCATGGCGGCCAGAGTGCACTGCGCATGCGTGGCGGCCAGAGCGCACTGCGGATGCGTGGCGGCCAGAGCGCATTGCTCATGCGTGGCGGCCAGAGCGCATTACGCATGCGTGGCGGCCAGAGCGCATTGCGCATGCTTCTCGGCCAGAGCGCATTGCGCATACGTGGTGGACATGACAGAGAGACCTCATATGGGGTGATTGGCGAGAGCCAATAGACCACATCAGAGGCGGGGCAACCAGGCTATATAAGGACTGCCATTACCCGGGTTGTTGTTCTTTCTCATGCTTGGCGGCCAGAGCGCATTGCGCATGCGTGTCGGCCAGTGCGCATTGCGCATACGTGGTGTCCATGACAGAGATACCACATATGGGGTGATTGGCGGGAGCCAATAGATGAGCACGACCTCATAGGTGTCATTGGCGAGAGCCAATAGATGAGCGCCACCTCATATGGGGTGATTGGCGAGAGCCAATAGACCACGTCAGAGGCGGGGCAACCAGGCTATATAAGGACTGCCATTACCCGGGTTGTTGTTCTTTCTCATGCGTGGCGGCCAGAGTGCATTGCGCATGCGTGACGGCCAGAGCGTATTGCGCATGCGTGGCTGCCAGAGCGCATTGCGCATGCCTGGCGGCCCGAGCGCAAGGCGCATGCGTGGCGGCCAGAGCGCACTGCTCCTGCGTGTCGGCCGGAGCGCACTGCGCAAGCGTGGTGTCCAGAGCGCACTGCGCTTGCGTGGCTGCCAGAGCGCACTGCGCATGCGTTGTGGCCAGAGTGCACTGCGCATGTGTGGCGGCCAGAGCGCACTGCGCATGCGTGGGGGCCAGACCGCACTGAGCATGCATGGCGGCCACAGCGCACTGCGCATGCGTGGCGGCCAGAGCGAACAGCGCATGCGTGGCGGCCAGAGCGCACTGCACATGCGTGGCGGCCAGAGAGCACTGCGCATGCGTGGCGGCCAGAGCGCATTGCGCATGCGTGGAGGCCAGAGCGCATTGCGCATACGTGGTGGCCATGACAGAGAGACCTCATATGGGGTGATTGGAGGAGCCAATAGATGAGCGCGACCTCAAATGGGGTGATTGGCGAGAGCCAATTGATGAGCGCCACCTTCTATGGTGTGATTGGCGAGAGCCAATAGAGCACGTCAGAAGCGGGGCAAGCAGGCTATATAAGAAATACCATATCCCCGGGTTGTTGTTCTTTCTCATGCGTGGTGGCCAGAGCGCATTGCGCATGTGTGCGGCCAGAGCGCATTGCGAATGCTTGGCGGCCAGAGCGCACTGCGCATGCGTGGTGCCCAGAGCACATTGCGCATGCGTGGAGGCCAGAGCTCATTGCGCATGCGTGGCGGCCAGAGCGCACTGCGAATGCATGGCTGCCAGAGCGCATTGCGCATGTGTGGCGGCCAGAGCTACTTGCGCATGCGTGGCGGCCAGAGCGCATTGCTCATGCGTTCGGTCCAGAGCGCACTGCGCCTGATTGGGGGCCAGAGCGCAATGCGCATTCATGTCGGCCAGAGCGCACTGCGCATGCGTGTTGGCCAAGGTGCACTGCGCATGCGTGGGGGCCAGAGCGCACTGTGCATTCATGTAGGCCAGAGTGCATTGCGCATGCGTGGAGGCCAGAGAGCATTGCGCAAGCGTGGCGGCCACAATGCATTGCGCATACTTGGTAGCCATGACAGAGTGACCTCATATGGGGTGATTGGCGGGAGGCAATAGATGACCGCGACCTCATGTGGGGTGATTGGCGAGAGCTATAGACCACGTCAGAGGCGGGGCAACCAGGCTATATAAGGACTGCCATTACCCGGGTTGTTGTTCTTTCTCATACGTGGCGGCCAGAGCGCATTTCGCATGCGTGGCGGCCAGAGAGCTCTGCGCATGCGTGGCGGCCAGAGCGCACTGCGCATGCGTGGCGGCCAGAGCGCACTGCGCATGCGTGGCGGCCAGAGCGCATTGCGCATACGTGGTGGCCATGACAGAGAGACCACATATGGGGTGATTGGCGGGAGCCAATAGATGAGCACGACCTCATAGGTGTCATTGGCGAGAGCCAATAGATGAGCGCCACCTCATATGGGGTGATTGGCGAGAGCCAATAGACCACGTCAGAGGCGGGGCAACCAGGCTATATAAGGACTGCCATTACCCGGGTTGTTGTTCTTTCTCATGCGTGGCGGCCAGAGTGCATTGCGAATGCGTGACGGCCAGAGCGCATTGCGCATGCGTGGCTGCCAGAGCGCATTGCGCATGCCTGGCGGCCCGAGCGCACTGCGCATGCGTGGCGGCCAGAGCGCACTGCTCATGCGTGTCGGCCGGAGCGCACTGCGCATGGGTGGCGCCCAGAGCGCATTGGGCATTTGTGGCGGCCATGGCTCACGCGCATGCGTGGAAGCCAGAACACACTGCGCATGCGTGGCGGCCAGAGCGCACGGCGCATGCTTTGCGGCCAGAGCGCACGGCGCATGCGTGGCGGCCAGAGCGCACTGCGCATGCGAGGGGCCAGAGCGCATTTATCATGCGTGGCGGCCCAGCGCGCACTGCGCATGAGTGGCGGCCAGAGCGCACTGCGCATGCGTGGCCCCAGAGCGCACTGCGCATGCGTGGCGGCTAGAGCGCATTGCTCATGAGTGGCGGCCAGAGCGCATTGCGCATACATGGTGGCCATGACAGAGAGACCTCATATGGGGTGATTGGCGAGAGCCAATAGACCACGTCAGAGGCGGGGCAACCAGGCTATATAAGGACTGCCATTACCCGGGTTGTTGTTCTTTCTCATGCGTGGTGGCCAGAGCGCATTTCGCATGCTTGGCGGCCATGACAGAGTGACCTATATGGGGTGATTGGCGGGAGCCAATAGATGAGCACCACCTCATATGGGGTGATTGGTGAGAGCCAATAGATGAGCGCCACCTCATATGGGGACTGCCATTACCCGGGTTGTTGTTCTTTCTCATGCGTGGCGGCCAGAACGCACTGCGCATGCCTGGCGGCCAGAGCGCACTGCGCATGCGTGGCGGCCAGAGCGCACTGCGCATGCGTGGGGGCCAGAGCGCACTGCGCATTCATGTCGGCCAGAGCGCACTGCGCATGCGTGTTGGCCAAGGCGCACTGCGCATGCGTGGCGACCAGAGCGTACTGCGCATGCGTGTTGGCCACGGCGCACTGCGCTTGCGTGGCGACCAGAGCGCACTGCGCATTTGTGGCGGCCAAGTCACACTGCACTTGCGTGGCGGCCAGAGCGCACTGCGCATGCGTGGGGGTCAGTGCGCACTGCGCATGCGTGGCGGCCAGAGCGCACTGCGCTTGCGTGTCGGCCAGAGCAGACACCGTATGCGTGGCGGCCAGAGCGCACTGTGCATGCGTGGCGGCCAGAGCGCACTGCGCATGCATGGCGGCCAGAGCGCATTGCTCATGCGTTCGGGCCAGAGCGCACTGCGCCTGATTGGGGGCCAGAGCGCAATGCGAATTCATTTCGGCGAGAGCGTACTGCGCATGTGTGACGGCCAGAGCGCACTGCGCATGCGTGGCCGCCAGAGCGCACTTCGCAAGTGTGTTGGCCAAGGCGCACTGCGCATGCGTGGGGGCCTGAGCGCACTGCGCATTCATGTAGGCCAGAGTGCATTGCGCATGCGTGGAGGCCAGAGCGCATTGCGCATGCGTGGCGGCCACAGAGCATTGCGCATACTTGGTAGCCATGACAGAGTGACCTCATATGGGGTGATTGGCGGGAGCCAATAGATGAGCGCGACCTCATGTGGGGTGATTGGCGAGAGGTATAGACCACGTCAGAGGCGGGGCAACCAGGCTATATAAGGACTGCCATTACCCGGGTTGTTGTTCTTTCTCATGCGTGGCGGCCAGAGCGCATTTCGCATGCGTGGCGGCCAGAGCGCACTGCGCATGCGTGGCGCCCAGAGCGCACTGCGCATGCGTGGCGGCCATAGCGCACTGCGCATGCATGGCGGCCAGAGAGCACTGCGCATGCGTGGCGGCCAGAGCGCATTGCTCATGCGTGGCGGCCAGAGCGCATTGCGCATGCGTGGCGGCCAGAGCGCATTGCGCATGCTTCTCGGCCAGAGCGCATTGCGCATACGTGCTGGACATGACAGAGAGACCTCATATGGGGTGATTGGCGAGAGCCAATAAACCACGTCAGAGGCGGGGCAACCAGGCTATATAAGGACTGCCATTACCCGGGTTGTTGTTCTTTCTCATGCGTGGCGGCCAGAGCGCATTGCGCATGCGTGTCGGCCAGTGCGCATTGCGCATACGTGGTGGCCATGACAGAGATACCACATATGGGGTGATTGGCGGGAGCCAATAGATGAGCACGACCTCATAGGTGTCATTGGCGAGAGCCAATAGATGAGCGCCACCTCATATGGGGTGATTGGCGAGAGCCAATAGACCACGTCAGAGGCGGGGCAACCAGGCTATATAAGGACTGCCATTACCCGGGTTGTTGTTCTTTCTCATGCGTGGCGGCCAGAGTGCATTGCGCATGCGTGACGGCCAGAGCGCATTGCGCATGCGTGGCTGCCAGAGCGCATTGCGCATGCCTGGCGGCCCGAGCGCACTGCGCATGCGTGGCGGCCAGAGCGCACTGCTCCTGCATGTCGGCCGGAGCACACTGCGCATGCGTGTTGTCCAGAGCGCACTGCGCTTGCGTGGCGGCCAGAGCGCACTGCGCATGCATGGCGGCCAGAGCGCACTGCGCATGCGTGGCGGCCAGAGCGCACTGCGCATGCGTGGGGGCCAGACCGCACTGAGCATGCATGGCGGCCACAGCGCACTGCGCATGCGTGGCGGCCAGAGCGCACAGCGCATGCGTGGCGGCCAGAGCGCACTGCGCATGCGTGGCGGCCAGAGAGCACTGCGCATGCGTGGGGGCCAGAGCGCATTTCGCATGCGTGGCGGCCAGAGCGCATTGCGCATACGTGGTGGCCATGACAGAGAGACCTCATATGGGGTGATTGGCGGAGCCAATAGATGAGCGCGACCTCATATGGGGTGATTGGCGAGAGCCAATTGATGAGCGCCACCTCATATGGTGTGATTGGCGAGAGCCAATAGAGCACGTCAGAAGCAGGGCAACCAGGCTATATAAGAACTACCATATCCCCGGGTTGTTGTTCTTTCTCATGCGTGGTGGCCAGAGCGCATTGCGCATGTGTGCGGTCAGAGCGCATTGCGAATGCTTGGCGGCCAGAGCGCACTGCGCATGCGTGGTGCCTAGAGCATATTGCGCATGCGTGGCGGCCAGAGCTCATTGCGCATGCGTGGCGGCCAGAGCGCATTGCGCATGCGTGACGTCCACAGCGCATTACGCATGCGTGGCGGCCAGAGCGCATTGCGCATACGTGGTGGCCATGACAGAGAGACCTCATATGGGGTGTTTGGCGGGATCCAATAGATGAGCGCGACCTCCTATGGGGTGATTGGCGAGAGGTAATTGATGAGCGCCACCTCATATGGGGTGATTGGCGAGAGCCAATAGACCACGTCAGAGGCGGGGCAACCAGGCTATATAAGGACTGCCATTACCCGGGTTGTTGTTCTTTCTCATGCTTGGCGGCGAGAGCGCATTGCGCATGCGTGGCGGCCAGAGCGCAATGCGCATTCGTGGCGGCCATGGCGCACTGCGCATGCGTGGCGGCCAGAGCGCACAGCGCATGCGTGGCGGCCAGAGCGCACTGCGCATGCATGGCGGCCAGAGCGCATTGCTCATGCGTTCGGTCCAGAGTGCACTGCGCCTGATTGGGGGCCAGAGCGCAATGCGCATTCATGTCGGCCAGAGCGTACTGCGCATGCGTGACGGCCAGAGCGCACTGCGCATGCGTGGCAGCCAGAGCGCACTGCGCATGCGTGGCAGCCAGAGCGCATTGCGCATGCGTGGCGGCCAGTGCGCACTGCGCATGCGTGGCGCCCAGGGCGCACTGCGCATGCGTGGCAGCCAGAGTGCACTGCGCATACGTGGCGGCCAGAGCACACTGCGCATGCGTGGCGGCCAGAGCGCATTGCTCATGCGTGGCAGCCAGAGCGCATTGCGCATGCGTAGCGGCCAGAGCGCATTGCGCATGCTTCGCGGCCAGAGCGCATTGCGCATACGTGGTGGACATGACAGAGAGACCTCATATGGGGTGATTGGCGAGAGCCAATAGACCACGTCAGAGGCGGGGCAACCTGGCTATATAAGGACTGCCACTACCCGGTTTGTTGTTCTTTCTCATGCGTGGCGGCCAGAGCGCATTGCGCATGCGTGGCGGCCAGTGCGCATTGAGCATACGTGGTGGCCATGACAGAGAGACCACATATGGGGTGATTGGCGGGAGCCAATAGATGAGCGCGACCTCAAAGGTGTCATTGGCGAGAGCCAATTGATGAGCGCCACTTCATATGGGGTGATTGGCGAGAGCCAATAGAGCACGTCAGAAGCGGGGAAACCAGGCTATATAAGAACTACCATTACCCGGGTTGTTGTTCTTTCTCATGCGTGGTGGCCAGAGCGCATTGCGCATGTGTGGCAGCCAGAGCGCATTGCGAATGCGATTCGGCCAGAGCGCACTGTGCATGCGTGGTGCCCAGAGCACATTGCGCATGCGTGGAGGTCAAAGCTCATTGCGCATGTGTGGCGGCCAGAGCGCACTGCGAAAGCATGGCTGCCAGAGCACATTGCGCAAGTGTGGCGGCCAGACCTCATTGCCCATCGTGGCTGCCAGAGCGCACTGCGTATGCATGGCGGCCAAGGCGCACTGCGCATGCGTGGCGGCCAGAGCGCATAGCGCATGCGTGGCGGCCAGAGCGCATTGCGCATGTGTGGCGGCCAGAGCGCATTGCGCATGTGTGGCGGCCAGAGCTCAATGCGAATGCGTGGCGCCCAGAGCGCAATGCGCATGCGTGGCGGCCAGAGCGCACTGCGCATGCGTGGCGGCCAGAGCGCACTGCACATGCGTGGGGGCCAGAGCGCATTTCGAATGCGTGGCGGCCAGAGCGCACTGTGCATGCCTGGCGGCCAGAGCGCACTGCGCATGCGTGGCTGCCAGAGCGCACATCGCATGCGTGGCAGCCAAGGCGCACTGCGGATGCGTGGTGACCAGAGCGCACTGAGCATTCGTGGCGGCCAAGGCGCACTGCGCATGCGTGGCGGCCAGAGCGCACTGCGTATGCATGGCGGCCAAGGCGCACTGCGCATGCGTGGCGGCCAGAGCGCATAGCGCATGCGTGGCGGCCAGAGCGCATTGCGCATGTGTGGCGGCCAGAGCGCATTGCGCATGCGTGGGGGCCAGAGCGCATTCCGCATGCGTGGCTGCCAAGGCGCACTGCGCATGCGTGGCGACCAGAGCGCACTGCGCATTCGTGGCGGCCATGGCGCACTGCGCATGCGTGGCGGCCAGAGCGCACTGCGCATTCGTGGCGGCCAGAGCGCATTTATCATGCGTGGCGGCCCAGCGCGCGCTGCGCAAGCGTGGCGGCCAGAGCGCACTGCGCATGCGTGGCCCCAGAGCGCACTGCGCATGCGTGGCGGCCAGAGCGCATTGCTCATGCGTGGCGGCCAGAGAGCATTGCGCATCGTTGCAGCCAGAGCGCATTGTGCATGCTTGGCGGCCAGAGCGCATTGCGCATACATGGTGGCCATGACAGAGAGACCTCATATGGGGTGATTGGCGAGAGCCAATAGACCACGTCAGAGGCGGGGCAACCAGGCTATATAAGGACTGCCATTACCCGGGTTGTTGTTCTTTCTCATGCGTGGCGGCCAGAGCGCATTGCACATGTGTGCGGCAGAGCGCATTGCGAATTCTTGGCGGCCAGAGCGCATTGCGCATGCGTGGTGGCCAGAGCGCACTGAGCATTGGTGGCGCCCAGAGCGCATTGCGCATGTGTGGCGGCCATGGCTCATGCGCATGCGTGGAAGCCAGAGCACACTGCGCATGCGTGGCGGCCAGAGCGCACTGCGCATGCGTTGCGGTCAGAGCGCACTGCGCATGCGTGGCGGCCAGAGCGCAATGCGCATGCGAGGGGCCAGAGCGCATTGCGCATGCGTGGCGGCCAGAGCGCACTGCGCATGCATGGCGCCCAAAGCACACTGCGCATGCGTGGCGGCCAGAGCGCACTGCGCATGCGTGGCGGCCAGAGCGCACTGCGCATGCGTGGCCCCACAGCGCACTGCGCATGCGTGGCGGCCAGAGCGCATTGCGCATACATGGTGGCCATGACAGAGAGACCTCATATGGGGTGATTGGCGAGAGCCAATAGACCACGTCAGAGGCGGGGCAACCAGGCTATATAAGGGCTGCCATTACCCGGGTTGTTGTTCTTTCTCATGCGTGGTGGCCAGAGCGCATTTCGCATGCGTGGCGGCCATGACAGAGTGACCTATATGGGGTGATTGGCGGGAGCCAATAGATGAGCACCACCTCATATGGGGTGATTGGTGATAGCCAATAGATGAGCGCCACCTCATATGGGGACTGCCATTACCCGGGTTGTTGTTCTTTCTCATGCGTGGCGGCCAGAGCGCACTGCGCATGCCTGGCCGCCAGAGAGCACTGCGCATGCGTGGCAGCCAGAGCGCACTGCGCATGCATGGGGGCCAGAGCGCACTGCGCATTCATGTCGGCCAGAGCGCACTGCGCATGCGTGTTGGCCAAGGCGCACTGCGCATGCGTGGCGACCAGAGCGTATTGCGCATGCGTGTTGGCCAAGGCGCACAGCGCATGCGTGGCGGCCAGAGCGCCCCGCGCATGCGTGTTGGCCAAGGCGCACTGCGCATGCGTCGCGACCAGAGCACAGCCCATTCGTGGCGGCCAAGGCGCACTGCGCATGCGTGGCGGCCACAGAGCATTGCGCATACTTGGTAGCCATGACAGAGTGACCTCATATGGGGTGATTGGCGGGAGGTAATAGATGAGCGTGACCTCATGTGGGGTGATTGGCGAGAGCTATAGACCACGTCAGAGGCGGGGCAACCAGGCTATATAAGGACTGCCATTACCCGGGTTGTTGTTCTTTCTCATGCGTGGCGGCCAGAGCGCATTTCGCATGCGTGGCGGCCAGAGCGCACTGCGCATGCGTGGCGCCCAGAGCGCACTGCGCATGCATGGCGGCCAGAGTGCACTGCGCATGCGTGGCGGCCAGAGCGCACTGCGGATGCGTGGCGGCCAGAGCGCATTGCTCATGCGTGGCGGCCAGAGCGCATTGCGCATGCGTGGCGGCCAGAGCGCATTGCGCATGCTTCTCGGCCAGAGCGCATTGCGCATACGTGGTGGACATGACAGAGAGACCTCATATGGGGTGATTGGCGAGAGCCAATAGATCACGTCAGAGGCGGGGCAACCAGGCTATATAAGGACTGCCATTAACCGGGTTGTTGTTCTTTCTCATGCTTGGCGGCCAGAGCGCATTGCGCATGCGTGTCGGCCAGTGCGCATTGCGCATACGTGGTGGCCATGACAGAGATACCACATATGGGGTGATTGGCGGGAGCCAATAGATGAGCACGACCTCATAGGTGTCATTGGCGAGAGCCAATAGATGAGCGCCACCTCATATGGGGTGATTGGCGAGAGCCAATAGACCACGTCAGAGGCGGGGCAACCAGGCTATATAAGGACTGCCATTACCCGGGTTGTTGTTCTTTCTCATGCGTGGCGGCCAGAGTGCATTGCGCATGCGTGACGGCCAGAGCGCATTGCGCATGCGTGGCTGCCTGAGCGCATTGCGCAAGCCTGGCCGCCCGAGCGCAAGGCGCATGCGTGGCGGCCAGAGCGCACTGCTCCTGCGTGTCGGCCGGAGCGCACTGCGCTTGCGTGGTGTCCAGAGCGCACTGCGCTTGCGTGGCTGGCAGAGCGCACTGCGCATGCGTTGTGGCCAGAGTGCACTGCGCATGCGTGGCGGCCAGAGCGCACTGCGCATGCGTGGGGGCCAGACCGCACTGAGCATGCATGGCGGCCACAGCGCACTGCGCATTCGTGGCGGCCAGAGCGAACAGCGCATGCGTGGCGGCCAGAGCGCACTGCACATGCGTGGCGGCCAGAGAGCACTGCGCATGCGTGGCGGCCAGAGCGCATTGCGCATGCGTGGAGGCCAGAGCGCATTGCGCATACGTGTTGGCCATGACAGAGAGACCTCATATGGGGTGATTGGAGGAGCCAATAGATGAGCGCGACCTCAAATGGGGTGATTGGCGAGAGCCAATTGATGAGCGCCACCTTATATGGTGTGATTGGCGAGAGCCAATAGAGCACGTCAGAAGCGGGGCAAGCAGGCTATATAAGAAATACCATATCCCCGGGTTGTTGTTCTTTCTCATGCGTGGTGGCCAGAGCGCATTGCGCATGTGTGCGGCCAGAGCGCATTGCGAATGCTTGGCGGCCAGAGCGCACTGCGCATGCGTGGTGCCCAGAGCACATTGCGCATGCGTGGAGGCCAGAGCTCATTGCGCATGCGTGGCGGCCAGAGCGCACTGCGCATGCGTGGAGGCCAGAGCGCACTGCGCATTCGTGGCGGCCAGAGCGCATTGCGCATGCGTGGGGGCCAGAGCGCACTGCGCATTCGTGGCGGCCAGAGCGCATTGCGCATGCGTGGGGGCCAGAGCACACTGCGCATTCGTGGCGGCCAGAGCGCAATGCGCATACTTGGTAGCCATGACAGAGTGACCTCATATGGGGTGATTGGCGGGAGACAATAGATGAGCGCCACATCATGTGGGGTGATTGTCGATAGCCAATAGACCACGTCAGAGGCGGGGCAACCAGGCTATATAAGGACTGCCATTACCCGGGTTGTTGTTCTTTCTCATGCGTGGCGGCCAGAGTGCATTACGAATTGTGGCAGACAGAGCGCATTGCGCATGCATGGCGGCCAGAGCGCATTGCTCATGCGTTCGGGCCAGAGCGCACTGCGAATGCGTGGTGGCCAGAGCGAACTGCGCATTCATGTCGGCCAGAGCGCACTGCGCATGCTTGACGGCCAGAGCGCACTGCGCATGCATGGCCGCCAGAGCGCACTGCACATGCATGGCGGTCATGACAGAGTGACCTCATATGGGGTGATTGGCGGGAGCCAATAGATGAGCGCGACCTCATGTGGGGTGATTGGCGAGAGCTATAGACTACGTCAGAGGCGGGGCAACCAGGCTATATAAGGACTGCCATTACCCGAGTTGTTGTTCTTTCTCATGCGTGGCGGCCAGAGCGCACATCGCATGCGTGGCGGCCAAGGCGCACTGCGCATGCGTGGCGACGAGAGCGAACTGCGCATTCGTGGCGGCCAAGGCGCACTGCGAATGCGTGGCGGCCAGAGCGCACTGCACATGCATGGCGGCCAAGGCTCACTGCGCATGCGTGGCCGCCAGAGCGCACTGCGCATGCGTGTTGGCCAAGGCTCACTGCGCATGCGTGGCGACCAGAGCGTACTGCGCATGCGTGGAGGCCAGAGCGCACTGCGCATGGGTTGCGCCCAGACCGCATTGCGCATGTGTGGTGGCCATGGCTCATGCGCATGCGTGGCGGCCAGAGAGCACTGCGCATGCGTGAAGGCCAGAGCGCACTGCGCATGCGTGGCGGCCAGAGAGCACTGCGCATGCGTGGCGGCCAGAGCGCATTGCGCATGCGTGGCGGCCAGAGCGCATTGCGCATGCATGGCGCCCAAAGCACACTGCGCATGCGTGGCGGCCAGAGCGCACTGCGGATGCGTGGCGGCCAGAGCACATTGCTCATGCGTGGCGGCCAGAGCGCATTGCGCATGCGTGGCGGCCAGAGCGCATTGCGCATGCTTCTCGGCCAGAGCGCATTGCGCATACGTGGTGGACATGACAGAGAGACCTCATATGGGGTGATTGGCGAGAGCCAATAGACCACGTCAGAGGCGGGGTAACCAGGCTATATAAGGACTGCCATTACCCGGGTTGTTGTTCTTTCTCATGCTTGGCGGCCAGAGTGCATTGCGCATGCGTGTCGGCCAGTGCGCATTGCGCATACGTGGTGGCCATGACAGAGATACCACATATGGGGTGATTGGCGGGAGCCAATAGATGAGCACGACCTCATAGGTGTCATTGGCGAGAGCCAATAGAGGAGCGCCACCTCATATGGGGTGATTGGCGAGAGCCAATAGACCACGTCAGAGGCGGGGCAACCAGGCTATATAAGGACTGCCATTACCCGGGTTGTTGTTCTTTCTCATGCGTGGCGGCCAGAGTGCATTGCGCATGCGTGACGGCCAGAGCGCATTGCGCATGCGTGGCTGCCAGAGCGCATTGCGCAAGCCTGGCGGCCCGAGCGCAAGGCGCATGCGTGGCGGCCAGAGCGCACTGCTCCTGCGTGTCGGCCGGAGCGCACTGCGCATGCGTGGTGTCCAGAGCGCACTGCGCTTGCGTGGCTGGCAGAGCGCACTGCGCATGCGTTGTGGCCAGAGTGCACTGCGCATGCGTGGCGGCCAGAGCGCATTGCTCATGCGTGGCGTCCAGAGTGCACTGCCTATGCGTGGCGGCCAGAGCGCACTGCCAATGCGTGGCGGCCAGAGCGCACTGCACATGCGTGGCGGCCAGAGAGCACTGCGCATGCGTGGCGGCCAGAGCGCACTGCGCATGCGTGGTGTCCAGAGCGCACTGCGCTTGCGTGGCTGGCAGAGCGCACTGCGCATGCGTTGTGGCCAGAGTGCACTGCGCATGCGTGGGGGCCAGACCGCACTGAGCATGCATGGCGGCCACAGCGCACTGCGCATTCGTGGCGGCCAGAGCGAACAGCGCATGCGTGGCGGCCAGAGCGCACTGCACATGCGTGGCGGCCAGAGAGCACTGCGCATGCGTGGCGGCCAGAGCGCATTGCGCATGCGTGGAGGCCAGAGCGCATTGCGCATACGTGGTGGCCATGACAGAGAGACCTCATATGGGGTGATTGGAGGAGCCAATAGATGAGCGCGACCTCAAATGGGGTGATTGGCGAGAGCCAATTGATGAGCGCCACCTTATATGGTGTGATTGGCGAGAGCCAATAGAGCACGTCAGAAGCGGGGCAAGCAGGCTATATAAGGACTGCCATTACCCGGGTTGTTGTTCTTTCTCATGCGTGGCGGACAGAGTGCATTGCGAATTGTGGCAGACAGAGCGCATTGCGCATGCATGGCGGCCAGAGCGCATTGCTCATGCGTTCGGGCCAGAGCGCACTGCGAATGCGTGGTGGCCAGAGCGAACTGCGCATTCATGTCGGCCAGAGCGCACTGCGCATGCTTGACGGCCAGAGCGCACTGCGCATGCATGGCCGCCAGAGCGCACTGCACATGCATGGCGGTCATGACAGAGTGACCTCATATGGGGTGATTGGCGGGAGCCAATAGATGAGCGCGACCTCATGTGGGGTGATTGGCGAGAGCTATAGACCACGTCAGAGGCGGGGCAACCAGGCTATATAAGGACTGCCATTACCCGAGTTGTTGTTCTTTCTCATGCGTGGCGGCCAGAGCGCACATCGCATGAGTGGCGGCCAAGGCGCACTGCGCATGCGTGGCGACGAGAGCGAACTGCGCATTCGTGGCGGCCAAGGCGCACTGCGAATGCGTGGCGGCCAGAGCGCACTGCACATGCATGGCGGCCAAGGCTCACTGCGCATGCGTGGCCGCCAGAGCGCACTGCGCATGCGTGTTGGCCAAGGCGCACTGCGCATGCGTGGCGACCAGAGCGTACTGCGCATGCGTGGAGGCCAGAGCGCACTGCGCATGGGTTGCGCCCAGACCGCATTGCGCATGTGTGGTGGCCATGGCTCATGCGCATGCGTGGCGGCCAGAGAGCACTGCGCATGCGTGAAGGCCAGAGCGCACTGCGCATGCGTGGCGGCCAGAGAGCACTGCGCATGCGTGGCGGCCAGAGCGCATTGCGCATGCGTGGCGGCCAGAGCGCATTGCACATACGTGGTGGCCATGATAGAGAGACCTCATATGGGGTGATGGCGGAGCCAATAGATGAGCGCGACCTCATATGGGGTGATTGGCGAGAGCCAATTGATGAGCGCCACCTCATATGGTGTGATTGGCGAGAGCCAATAGAGCACGTCAGAAGCGGGGCAACCAGGCTATATAAGAAGTACTATATACCTGGGTTGTTGTTCTTTCTCATTCGTGGTGGCCAGAGCGCATTGCGCATGTGCGCGGCCAGAGCGCATTGCGAATTCTTGGCGGCCAGAGCGCATTGCGCATGCGTGGCGGCCAGAGCGCACTGCGCATGGGTGGCGCCCAGAGCGCATTGCGCATGTGTGGCGGCCATGGCCCATGCGCATGCATGGAAGCGAGAGCACACTGTGCATGTGTGGCGGCCAGAGCGACTGCGCATGCGTTGCGGCCAGAGCGCACTGCGCATGCGTGGCGGCCAGAGCGCACTGCGCATGCGAGGGGCCAGAGCGCATTTCGCATGCGTGGCAGCCAGAGCGCACTGCGCATGCATGGCGCCCGGAGCGCACTGCGCATGCGTGGCGGCCAGAGCGCACTGCGCATGCTTGGCGGCCAGAGCGCACTGCGCATGCGTGGCCCCAGAGCGCACTGCGCATGCGTGGCGGCCAGAGCGCATTGCTCATGCGTGGCGGCCAGAGAGCATTGCGCATCGTTGCGGCCAGAGCGCATTGTGCATGCTTGGCGGCCAGAGCGCATTGCGCATACATGGTGGCCATGACAGAGAGACTTCATATGGGGTGATTGGCGAGAGCCAATAGACCATGTCAGAGGCGGGGCAACCAGGCTATATAAGGACTGCCATTACCCGGGTTGTTGTTCTTTCTCATGCGTGGCGGCCATAGCGCATTTCGCATGCGTGGCGGCCATGACAGAGTGACCTATATGGGGTGATTGGCGGGAGCCAATAGATGAGCACCACCTCATATGGGGTGATTGGTGAGAGCCAATAGATGAGCGCCACGTCATATGTGGACTGCCATTACCCGGGTTGTTGTTCTTTCTCATGCGTGGCGGCCAGAGCGCACTGCGCATGCCTGGCGGCCAGAGCGCACTGCGCATGCGTGGCGGCCAGAGCGCACTGCGCATGCGTGGGGGCCAGAGCGCACTGCGCATGCATGTCGGCCAGAGCGCACTGCGCATGCGTGTTGGCCAAGGCGCACTGCGCATGCGTGGCGACCAGAGCGTACTGCACATGCGTGTTGGACAAAGCGCACTGCGCTTGCGTGGCGACCAGAGCGCACTGCGCATTCGTGGCGGCCAAGGCACACTGCGCTTGCGTGGCGGCCAGATCTCACTGCGCATGCGTGGGGGTCAGTGCGCACTGCGCATGCATGGCGGCCAGAGCGCACTGCGCTTGCGTGTCGGCCAGAGCAGACAGCGCATGCGTGGAGGCCAGAGCGCATTGCGCATGCGTGGCGGCCACAGAGCATTGCGCATACTTGGTAGCCATGACAGAGTGACCTCATATGGGGTGATTGGCGGGAGGCAATAGATGAGCGCGACCTCATGTGGGGTGATTGGCGAGAGCTATAGACCACGTCAGAGGCGGGGCAACCAGGCTATATAAGGACTGCCATTACCCGGGTTGTTGTTCTTTCTCATGCGTGGCGGCCAGAGCGCATTTTGCATGCGTGGCGGACAGAGCGCACTGCGCATGCGTGGCGCCTAGAGCGCACTGCGCATGCGTGGCGGCCATAGCGCACTGCGCATGCATGGCGGCCAGAGCGCACTGCGCATGCGTGGCGGCCAGAGCGCATTGCTCATGCGTGGCGGCCGGAGCGCATTGTGCATGTGTGGCGGCCAGAGCGCATTGCGCATGCTTCGCGGCCAGAGCGCATTGCGCATACGTGGTGGACATGACAGAGAGACCTCATATGGGGTGATTGGCGAGAGCCAATAGACCACGTCAGAGGTGGGGCAACCAGGCTATATAAGGACTGCCATTACCCGGGTTGTTGTTCTTTCTCATGCGTGGCGGCCAGAGCGCATTGCGCATGCGTGGCGGCCAGTGCGCATTGCGCATACGTGGTGGCCATGACAGAGAGACCACATATGGGGTGATTGGCGGGAGCCAATAGATGAGCACGAACTTATAGGTGTCAATGGCGAGAGCCAATAGATGAGCGCCACCTCATATGGGGTGATTGGCGAGAGCCAATAGACCACGTCAGAGGCGGGGCAACCAGGCTATATTAGGACTGCCATTACCCGGGTTGTTGTTCTTTCTCATGCGTGGGGGCCAGAGTGCATTGCTCATGCGTGGCGGCCAGAGCGCACTGCGCATGCGTGGCGGCCAGAGCGCATTGCGCATGCGTGGCGGCCAGAGCGCACTGGGCATGTGTGGGTGCCAGAGCGAACTCCGCATGTGTGGTGGCCAGAGCGCACAGCGCATGCGTGGCGGCCAGAGCGCACTGCACATGCGTGGCGGCCAGACCGCACTGTGCATGCGTGGCGGCCACAGCGCACTGTTCATTCGTGGCGGCCAGATCGCACCGCGCATGCGTGGCAGCCAGAGCGCACTGCGCATGCGTGGGGGCCAGACCGCACTGCGCATGCATGGCGGCCACAGCGCACTGCGCATGCGTGGCGGCCAGAGCGCACATCGCATGCGTGGCGGCCAGAGCGCACTGCGCATGCGTGGCGGCAAAAGAGCACTGCGCATGCGTGGCGGCCAGAGCGCATTGCGCATGCGTGGCGGCCAGAGCGCATTGCGCATACGTGGTGGCCATGATCGAGAGACCTCATATGGGGTGATTGCGGGAGCCAATAGATGAGCGCGACCTCCTATGGGGTGATTGGCGAGAGCCAATTGATGAGCGCCACCTCATATGGGGTGATTGGCGAGACCCAATAGACCACGTCAGAGGCGGGGCAACCAGGCAATATAAGGACTGCCATTACCCGGGTTGTTGTTCTTTCTCATGCGTGGCGGCCAGAGTGCATTGCGCATGCGTGGCGGCCAGAGCGCATTGCGCATTCATGGCTACCAGAGCGCATTGCGCATGCGTGGCGGCCAGAGCTCACAGCGCATGCGTGGGGGCCAGAGCGCACTGCGCATGCGTGGGGGCCAGAGCGCACAGCGCATGCGTGGCGGCCAGAGCGCACTGCGCATGCGTGGCGGCCAGAGCGCACTGCGCATGCGTTGTGGCCAGAGCGCACCGCGCTTGTGTGGCGGCCAGAGCGCACTGCGCATGCGTGGGGGCCAGACCGCACTGCGCATGGATGGTGGCCAGAGCGCATTGTGCATGCGTGGCGACCATAGCGCACTGCGCATGCGTGGTGGCCAGAGCGCATTGCGCATGCGTGGGGGCCAGAGCGCACTGCACATTCGTGGCGGCCAGAGCGCATTGCGCATGCGTGGGGGCCAGAGCGCACTGCGTATTCGTGGCGGCCAGAGCGCATTGCGCATGCGTGGGGGCCAGAGCGCACTGCGCATTAGTGGCGGCCAAGGCGCACTGCGCATGCGTGGCGACCAGAGCGCACTGCGCATGCGTCGGGGCCAGAGCGCACTGCGCATTCGTGGCGGCCAGAGCGCACTTGCGCATGCGTGGAGGCCAGAGCGCACTGCGCATGCTTGGCGGCCAGAGAGCACTGCGCATGCGTGTCGGCCAGAGCAGACAGCGCATGCGTGGCGGCCAAGGCGCACTGCGCATGCGTGGCGGCCAGAGCGCACTGCGCATTCGTGTTGGCCAAGGCGCAATGCGCATTCGTGGCGGCCAGAGCGCACTGCGCATGCATGTTGGCCAAGGCGCACTGCGCATGCTTGGCGACCATAGCGACTGCGCATTCGTGGCGGCCAAGAAGCACTGCGCTTGCGTGGCGGCCAGAGCGCATTGCGCATGCGTGGCGGCCAGAGCGCACTGCGCATGTGTGGTGGCCAGAGCGCACTGCGCATGCATGTTGGCCAGAGCAGACAGCGCATGCGTGGCGGCCAGAGCGCACTGCGCATGTGTGGCAGCCAGAGCACACTGCGCATGCGTGGTGTCCAGAGCGCACTGCGCATGTGTGGCGGCCAGAGCGCACTGCGCATGCGTGGGGGCCAGAGCGCACTGCGCATGCGTGGCGGACAGAGCGCACAGCGCATGCGTGACGGCCAGAGCGCACTGCGCATGCTTGGCGGCGAGAGCGCACTGTGCATGCGTGGTGGCCAGAGCGCAACGCGCTTGCGTGGCGTCCAGAGCCAACTGCGCATGCGTGGGAGCCAGACCGCACTGTGCATGCGTGGCGGCCACACCGCACTGCTCATGCGTGACGGCCAGATCGCACAGCGCATGCGTGGCGGCCACAGCGCACTGTGCATGCGTGGTGGCCAGAGAGCACTGCGCATGCGTGGCGGCCAGAGCGCATTGCGCATGCGTGGCGGCCAGAGCGCATTGCGCATACGTGGTGGCCATGATCGAGAGACCTCATATGGAGTGATTGGCGGGAGCCAATAGATGAGCGCGACCTCATGTGCGGTGATTGTCGAACGCCAATAGACCACGTCAGAGGCGGGGCAACCAGGCTATATAAGGACTGCCATTACGCGGGTTGTTGTTCTTTCACATGCGTGGCGGCCAGAGCGCACTGCGCATGCGTGGGGGCCTGAGCGCACTGCACATGCGTGGCGGCCAAAGCGCACTGCGCATGCGTGGCGGCCAGAGCGCACATCGCATGCGTGGCAGTGAAGGCGCACTGCGCATGCGTGGCGACCAGAGCGCACTGCGCATTCGTGGCGGCCAAGGCGCACTGCGCATGCGTGGCGGCCAGAGCGCACTGCGCATGCGTGGCGGCCAAGGCACACTGCGCTTGCGTAGTGGCCAGAGCGCACTGCGCATTCGTGTCGGCCAGAGCGCATTGCGCATGCGTTGCGGCCAGAGCGCATTGCGCATGCGTGGGGGCAAGAGCGCACTGCGCATTCGTGGCGGCCAAGTCGCACTGCGCATGCGTGGCGGCCAGAGCGCACTGCGCATGCGTGGGGGCCAGAGCGCACTGCGCATGCGTGGCGGCCAGAGCGCACGGCGCATTCGTGTCGGCCAGAGCAGACAGCGCATGCGTGGCGGCCAGAGCGCACTGCACATCCGTGGCGGCCAGAGAGAGCTGCGCATGCGTGTTGGCCAAGGAGCACTGCGCATGCGTGGCGACCAGAGCGCACTGCGCATTCGTGGTGGCCAAGGCGCACTGCGCATGCGTGGCGGCCAGAGCGCACTGCGCATGCCTGGCGGCCAGAGCGCATTGCGCATGCGTGGGGGCCAGAGCGCATTGCGCATGCGTGGCGGCCAGAGCGCATTGCGCATAATTGGTAGCCATGAGAGAGTGACCTCATATGAGGTGATTGGCGGGAGGCAATAGATGACCGCGACCTCATGTGGGGTGATTGTCGAAAGCCAATGGACCACGTCAGAGGCGGGTCAACCAGGCTATATAAGGACTGCCATTACCCGGGTTGTTGTTCTTTCTCATGCGTGGCGGCCAGAGCGCATTTCGCATGCGTGGCGGCCATGACAGAGTGACCTATATGGGGTGATTGGTGAGAGCCAATAGATGAGCGCCACCTCATATGGGGACTGCCATTACCCGGGTTGTTGTTCTTTCTCATGCGTGGCGGCCAGAGCGCACTGCGCATGCGTGGCGGCCAGAGCGCATTGCGCATGCGTGGCGGCCAGAGCGCACTGGGCATGCGTGGGTGCCAGAGCGAACTCCGCATGTGTGGCGGCCAGAGCGCACAGCGCATGCGTGGCGGCCAGAGCGCACTGCACATGCGTGGGGGCCAGACCGCACTGCGCATGCATGGCGGCCACAGCGCACTGTGCATGCGTGGCGGCCACAGCGCACTGTTCATGCGTGGCGGCCAGATCGCACTGCGCTTGCGTGGCAGCCAGAGCGCACTGCGCATGCGTGGGGGCCAGACCGCACTGCGCATGCATGGCGGCCACAGCGCACTGCGCATGCGTGGCGGCCAGAGCGCACATCGCATGCGTGGCGGCCAGAGCGCACTGCGCATGCGTGGCGGCGAGAGAGCACTGCGCATGCGTGGCGGCCAGAGCGCATTGCGCATGCGTGGCCGCCAGAGCGCATTGCGCATACGTGGTGGCCATGATCGAGAGACCTCATATGGGGTGATTGGCGGGAGCCAATAGATGAGCGCGACCACATATGGGGTGATTGGCGAGAGCCAATTGATGAGCGCCACCTCATATGGGGTGATTGGCGAGAGGCAATAGACCACGTCAGAGGCGGGGCAACCAGGCTATATAAGGACTGCCATTACCCGGGTTGTTGTTCTTTCTCATGCGTGGCGGCCAGAGTGCATTGCGCATGCGTGGCGGCCAGAGCGCATTGCGCATGCATGGCTACCAGAGCGCATTGCGCATGCGTGGCGGCCAGAGCTCACAGCGCATGCGTGGGGGCCAGAGCGCACTGCGCATGCGTGGGGGCCAGAGCGCACAGCGCATGCGTGGCGGCCAGAGCGCACTGCGCATGCGTGGCGGCCAGAGCGCACTGCGCATGCGTTGTGGCCAGAGCGCACCGCGCTTGTGTGGCGGCCAGAGCGCACTGCGCATGCGTGGGGGCCAGACCGCACTGCGCATGGATGGCGGCCAGAGCGCATTGTGCATGCGTGGCGACCAGAGCGCACTGCGCATGCGTGGTGGCCAGAGCGCATTGCGCATGCGTGGGGGCCAGAGCGCACTGCACATTCGTGGCGGCCAGAGTGCATTGCGCATGCGTGGGGGCCAGAGCGCACTGCGTATTCGTGGCGGCCAGAGCGCATTGCGCATGCGTGGGGGCCAGAGCGCACTGCGCATTAGTGGCGGCCAAGGCGCACTGCGCATGCGTGGCGACCAGAGCGCACTGCGCATGCGTCGGGGCCAGAGCGCACTTGCGCATGCGTGGCGGCCAGAGCGCACTGCGCATGCGTGGCGGCCAGAGAGCACTGCGCATGCGTGTCGGCCAGAGCAGAAAGCGCATGCGTGGCGGCCAAGGCGCACTGCGCATGCTTGGCGGCCAGACCGCACTGGGCATGCGTGGGTGCCAGAGCGAACTCCGCATGTGTGGTGGCCAGAGCGCACAGCGCATGCGTGGCGGCCAGAGCGCACTGCACATGCGTGGCGGCCAGACCGCACTGTGCATGCGTGGCGGCCACAGCGCACTGTTCATGCGTGGCGGCCAGATCGCACCGCGCATGCGTGGCAGCCAGAGCGCACTGCGCATGCGTGGGGGCCAGACCGCACTGCGCATGCATGGCGGCCACAGCGCACTGCGCATGCGTGGCGGCCAGAGCGCACATCGCATGCGTGGCGGCCAGAGCGCACTGCGCATGCGTGGCGGCGAAAGAGCACTGCGCATGCGTGGCGGCCAGAGCGCATTGCGCATGCGTGGCGGCCAGAGCGCATTGCGCATACGTGGTGGCCATGATCGAGAGACCTCATATGGGGTGATTGGCGGGAGCCAATAGATGAGCGCGACCTCATATGGGGTGATTGGCGAGAGCCAATTGATGAGCGCCACCTCATATGGGGTGATTGGCGAGACCCAATAGACCACGTCAGAGGCGGGGCAACCAGGCTATATAAGGACTGCCATTACCCGGGTTGTTGTTCTTTCTCATGCGTGGCGGCCAGAGTGCATTGCGCATGCGTGGCGGCCAGAGCGCATTGCGCATGCATGGCTATCAGAGCGCATTGCGCATGCGTGGCGGCCAGAGCTCACAGCGCATGCGTGGGGGCCAGAGCGCACTGCGCATGCGTGGGGGCCAGAGCGCACAGCGCATGCGTGGCGGCCAGAGCGCACTGCGCATGCGTGGCGGCCAGAGCGCACTGCGCATGCGTTGTGGCCAGAGCGCACCGCGCTTGTGTGGCGGCCAGAGCGCACTGCGCATGCGTGGGGGCCAGACCGCACTGCGCATGGATGGCGGCCAGAGCGCATTGTGCATGCGTGGCGACCAGAGCGCACTGCGCATGCGTGGTGGCCAGAGCGCATTGCGCATGCGTGGGGGCCAGAGCGCACTGCACATTCGTGGCGGCCAGAGCGCATTGCGCATGCGTGGCGACCAGAGCGCACTGCGCATGCGTGGTGGCCAGAGCGCATTGCGCATGCGTGGCGGCCAGAGCGCACTGCGCATGCTTGGCGGCCAGAGAGCACTGCGCATGCGTGTCGGCCAGAGCAGACAGCGCATGCGTGGCGGCCAAGGCGCACTGCGCATGCGTGGCTGCCAGAGCGCACTGCGCATTCGTGTTGGCCAAGGCGCAATGCGCATTCGTGGCGGCCAGAACGCACTGCGCATGCGTGTTGGCCAAGGCGCACTGCGCATGCTTGGAGACCATAGCGACTGCGCATTCGTGGCGGCCAAGAAGCACTGCGCTTGCGTGGCGGCCAGCGCATTGCGCATGCGTGGGGGCCAGAGCGCACTGCGCATTTGTGGTGGCCAGAGTGCACTGCGCATGCATGTTGGCCAGAGCAGACAGCGCATGCGTGGCGGCCAGAGCGCACTGCGCATGTGTGGCAGCCAGAGCGCACTGCGCATGCGTGGTGTCCAGAGCGCACTGCGCTTGTGTGGCGGCCAGAGCGAACTGCGCATGCGTGGGGGCCAGAGCGCACTGCGCATGCGTGGCGGACAGAGCGCACAGCGCATGCGTGACGGCCAGAGCGCACTGCGCATGCGTGGCGGCCAGAGTGCACTGCGCATGCTTGGCGGCGAGAGCGCACTGTGCATGCGTGGTGGCCCGAGCGCAACGCGCTTGCGTGGCGTCCAGAGCCAACTGCGCATGCGTGGGAGCCAGACCGCACTGTGCATGCGTGGCGGCCACACCGCACTGCTCATGCGTGACGGCCAGATCGCACAGCGCATGCGTGGCGGCCACAGCGCACTGTGCATGCGTGGTGGCCAGAGAGCACTGCGCATGCGTGGCGGCCAGAGCGCATTGCGCATGCGTGGCGGCCAGAGCGCATTGCGCATACGTGGTGGCCATGATCGAGAGACCTCATATGGGGTGATTGGCGGGAGCCAATAGATGAGCGCGACCTCATGTGCGGTGATTGTCGAACGCCAATAGACCACGTCAGAGGCGGGGCAACCAGGCTATATAAGGACTGCCATTACGCGGGTTGTTGTTCTTTCTCATGCGTGGCGGCCAGAGCGCACTGCGCATGCGTGGGGGCCTGAGCGCACTGCACATGCGTGGCGGCCAAAGCGCACTGCGCATGCGTGGCGGCCAGAGCGCACATCGCATGCGTGGCAGTGAAGGCGCACTGCGCATGCGTGGCGACCAGAGCGCACTGCGCATTCGTGGCGGCCAAGGCGCACTGCGCATGCGTGGCGGCCAGAGCGCACTGCGCATGCGTGGCGGCCAAGGCACACTGCGCTTGCGTAGTGGCCAGAGCGCACTGCGCATTCGTGTCGGCCAGAGCGCATTGCGCATGCGTTGCGGCCAGAGCGCATTGCGCATGCGTGGGGGCCAGAGCGCACTGCGCATTCGTGGCGGCCAAGTCGCACTGCGCATGCGTGGCGGCCAGAGCGCACTGCGCATGCGTGGGGGCCAGAGCGCACTGCGCATGCGTGGCGGCCAGAGCGCACGGCGCATTCGTGTCGGCCAGAGCAGACAGCGCATGCGTGGCGGCCAGAGCGCACTGCACATCCGTGGCGGCCAGAGAGCACTGCGCATGCGTGTTGGCCAAGGCGCACTGCGCATGCGTGGCGACCAGAGCGCACTGCGCATTCGTGGTGGCCAAGGCGCACTGCGCATGCGTGGCGGCCAGAGCGCACTGCGCATGCCTGGCGGCCAGAGCGCATTGCGCATGCGTGGGGGCCAGAGCGCATTGCGCATGCGTGGCGGCCAGAGCGCATTGCGCATAATTGGTAGCCATGAGAGAGTGACCTCATATGAGGTGATTGGCGGGAGGCAATAGATAACCGCGACCTCATGTGGGGTGATTGTCGAAAGCCAATGGACCACGTTAGAGGCGGGTCAACCAGGCTATATAAGGACTGCCATTACCCGGGTTGTTGTTCTTTCTCATGCGTGGCGGCCAGAGCGCATTTCGCATGCGTGGCGGCCATGACAGAGTGACCTATATGGGGTGATTGGTGAGAGCCAATAGATGAGCGCCACCTCATATGGGGACTGCCATTACCCGGGTTGTTGTTCTTTCTCATGCGTGGCGGCCAGAGCGCACTGCGCATGCGTGGCGGCCAGAGCGCATTGCGCATGCGTGGCGGCCAGAGCGCACTGGGCATGCGTGGGTGCCAGAGCGAACTCCGCATGTGTGGCGGCCAGAGCGCACAGCGCATGCGTGGCGGCCAGAGCGCACTGCACATGCGTGGCGGCCAGACCGCACTGTGCATGCGTGGCGGCCACAGCGCACTGTTCATGCGTGGCGGCCAGATCGCACCGCGCTTGCGTGGCAGCCAGAGCGCACTGCTCATGCGTGGGGGCCAGACCGCACTGCGCATGCATGGCGGCCACAGCGCACTGCGCATGCGTGGCGGCCAGAGCGCACATTGGATGCGTGGCGGCCAGAGCGCACTGCGCATGCGTGGCGGCGAGAGAGCACTGCGCATGCGTGGCGGCCAGAGCGCATTGCGCATGCGTGGCGGCCAGAGCGCATTGCGCATACGTGGTGGCCATGATCGAGAGACCTCATATGGAGTGATTGGCGGGAGCCAATAGATGAGCGCGACCACATATGGGGTGATTGGCGAGAGCCAATTGATGAGCGCCACCTCATATGGGGTGATTGGCGAGAGCCAATAGACCACGTCAGAGGCGGGGCAACCAGGCTATATAAGGACTGCCATTACCCGGGTTGTTGTTCTTTCTCATGCGTGGCGGCCAGAGTGCATTGCGCATGCGTGGCGGCCAGAGCGCATTGCGCATGCATGGCTACCAGAGCGCATTGCGCATGCGTGGCGGCCAGAGCTCACAGCGCATGCGTGGGGGCCAGAGCGCACTGCGCATGCGTGGGGGCCAGAGCGCACAGCGCATGCGTGGCGGCCAGAGCGCACTGCGCATGCGTGGCAGCCAGAGCGCACTGCGCATGCGTTGTGGCCAGAGCGCACCGCGCTTGTGTGGCGGCCAGAGCGCACTGCGCATGCGTGGGGGCCAGACCGCACTGCGCATGGATGGCGGCCAGAGCGCATTGTGCATGCGTGGCGACCAGAGTGCACTGCGCATGCGTGTTGGCCAGAGCGCATTGCGCATGCGTGGGGGCCAGAGCGCACTGCACATTAGTGGCGGCCAGAGCGCATTGCGCATGCGTGGGGGCCAGAGCGCACTGCGTATTCGTGGCGGCCAGAGCGCATTGCGCATGCGTGGAGGCCAGAGCGCACTGCGCATTAGTGGCGGCCAAGGCGCACTGCGCATGCGTGGCGACCAGAGCGCACTGCGCATGCGTCGGGGCCAGAGCGCACTGCGCATTCGTGGCGGCCAGAGCGCACTTGCGCATGCGTGGCGGCCAGAGCGCACTGCGCATGCGTGGCGGCCAGAGAGCACTGCGCATGCATGTCGGCCAGAGCAGAAAGCGCATGCGTGGCGGCCAAGGCGCACTGCGCATGCTTGGCGGCCAGAGCGCACTGCGCATTCGTAAGGGCCAGAGTGCACTGCGCATGCGTGGCCGCCAGAGCGCACTGCGCATGCGTGTTGGCCAAGGCACACTGCGCATGCGTGGCGACAGAGCGCACTGCGCATTCGTGGCGGCCAAGGCGCACTGCGCATGGGTGTTGGCCAAGGCGCACTGCGAATGCGTGGCGACGAGAGCACACTGCGCTTGCGTGTTGGCCAAGGCGCAATGCGCATTCGTGGCGGCCAGAGCGCACTGCGCATGCGTATTGGCCAAGGCGCACTGCGCATGCTTTGCGACCAGAGCGACTGCGCATTCGTGGCGGCCAAGAAGCACTGCGCATGCGTGGCGGCCAGAGCGCATTGCGCATGCGTGGGGGCCAGAGCGCACTGCGCATGTGTGGTGGCCAGAGCGCACTGCGCATGCATGTTGGCCAGAGCAGACAGCGCATGCGTGGCGGCCAGAGCGCACTGCGCATGTGTGGCAGCCAGAGCGCACTGCGCATGCGTGGTGTCCAGAGCGCACTGCGCTTGTGTGGCGGCCAGAGCGCACTGCGCATGCGTGGCGGACAGAGCGCACAGCGCATGCGTGACGGCTAGAGCGCACTGCGCATGCGTGGCGGCCAGAGCGCACTGCGCATGCGTGGCAGCGAGAGCGCACTGTGCATGCGTGGTGGCCAGAGCGCAACGCGCTTGCGTGGCGGCCAGAGCCAACTGCGCCTGCGTGGGTGCCAGACCGCACTGTGCATGCATGGCGGCCACACCGCACTGCTCATGCGTGACGGCCAGATCGCACAGCGCATGCGTGGCGGCCAGAGCGCACTGCACATGCGTGGCGGCCAGAGCGCACTGCGCATGCGTGTCGGCCAGAGCAGACAGCGCTTGCGTGGCGGCCAGAGCGCACTGCGCATGCGTGGCGGACAGAGAGCACTGCGCATGCGTGTTGGCCAAGCCGCACTGCGCATGCGTGGCGACCAGAGCGCACTGCGCATTCGTGGCGGATAAGGCGCACTGCGCATGCGTGGTGGCCAATGCGCACTGCGCATGCGTGGCTGCCATAGCGCACTGCGCATGCGTGTTGTCCAAGGCGCACTGCGCATGCGTGGCGACCAGAGCGCACTGCGCATTCATGGTGGCCAAGGCGCACTGCGCATGCGTGGCGGCCAGAGCGCACTGCGCATGGATGGCGGCCAGAGCGCTCTGCGCAAGCGTGGCGGCCAGAGCGCACATCCCATGCGTGGCGGCCAAGGCGCACTGCGCATGCGTGGCAACGAGAGCGCACTGCGCATTCGTGGCAGCCAAAGCGCACTGCGCATGCGTGGCGGCCAGAGCGCACTGCGCATGCATGGCGGCCAAGGCGCATTGCGCAGGCGTGGGGGCCAGAGCGCATTGCTCATGCGTGGCGGCCAGAGTGCATTGCGCATGCGTGGCGGCCAGAGCGCATTGCGCACGCGTGGCGGCCAGAGCGCATTGCGCATACTTGGTAGCCATGACAGAGTGACCTCATATGGGGTGATTGGCGGGAGCCAATACATGAGCGCGACCTCATGTGGGGTGATTGTCGAAAGCCAATAGACCACGTCAGAGGCCGGGCAATCAGGCTATATAAGGACTGCCATTACCCGGGTTGTTGTTCTTTCTCATGCATGGCGGCCAAAGCGCATTTCGCATGCGTGGTTGCCATGACAGAGTGACCTATATGAGGTGATTGGCGGGAGCCAATAGATGAGCACAACCTCATATGTGGTGATTGGTGAGAGCCAATAGATGAGCGCCACCTCATATGGGGATTGCCATTACCCGGGTTGTTGTTCTTTCTCATGCGTGGCGGCCAGAGCGCACTGCGTATGCCTAGCGGCCACAGCGCACTGCGCATGCGTGGCGGCCAGAGCGCACTGTGAATGCGTGGTGGCCAGAGCGCACTGCGCATTCATGTCGGCCAGAGCGCACTGCGCATGCGTGACAGCCAGAGCGCACTGCGCATGCGTGGCGGCCAAGGCGCACTGCGCATGCGTGGCGGCCAGAGCGCACTGCGCATGCGTGTGGGCCAGAGTGCACTGAGCATGCGTGGCCGCCAGAGCGCACTGCGCATGCGTGTTGGCCAAGGCGCACTGCGCATGCGTGGCGACCAGAGCGCACTGCGCATTCGTGGCGGCCAAGGCGCACTGCGCATGCGTGGTGGCCAGAGCGCACTGTGCATGCATGGTGGCCAGAGCGCACCGCGCTCGCGTGGCGGCCAGAACCAACTGCGCATACGTGGGGGCCAGACCGCACTGTGCATGCGTGGCGGCCACAGCGCACTGCGCATGCGTGGCGGCCAGAGCGCACTGCTCATGCGTGTTGGCCAAGGCGCACTGCGCATGCTTGGCGATCAGAGCGACTGCGCATTCGTGGCGGCCAAGAAGCACTGCGCTTGCGTGGCGGCAAGAGCGCATTGCGCATGCGTGGGGGCCAGAGCGCACTGCGCATGCGTGCTTGCCAGAGCGCACTGCGCATGCGTGTCGCCCAGAGCAGACAGCGCATGCGTGGCTGCCAGAGCGCACTGCGCATGTGTGGCGGCCAGAGCGCACTGCGCATGCGTGGTGTCCAGAGCGCACTGCGCTTCTGTGGCGGCCAGAGCGCACTGCGAATGCGTGGGGGACAGAGCGCAGTGCGCATGCGTGGCGGACAGAGCGCACAGCGCATGCGTGGCGGCCAGAGCGCACTGCGCATGCGTGGCAGCGAGAGCGCATTGTGCATGCATGGTGGCCAGAGCGCACCGCGCTCGCGTGGCGGCCAGAGCCAACTGCGCATACGTGGGGGCCAGACCGCACTGTGCATGCGTGGCGGCCACAGCGCACTGCTCATGCGTGGCGGCCAGAACGCACAGCTCATGCGTGGCGGCCAGAGCGCACTGCGCATGCGTGGTGGCCAGAGAGCACTGCGCATGCGTGGCGGCCAGAGCGCATTGCGCATACGTGGTGGCCATGATAGAGAAACCTCATATGGGGTGATTGGCGGGAGCCAATAGATGAGCGCGACCTCATATGGGGTGATTGGCAAGAGCCAATAGATGAGCGCCACCTCATATGGGGTGATTGGCGAGAGACAATAGAGCACGTCAGAAGCGGGGCAACCAGGCTATATAAGAACTACCATTACCCGGGTTGTTGTTCTTTCTCTTGCGTGGTGGCCAGAGCGCATTGCGCATGTGTGGCGGCCAGAGATCACTGCGCATGCGTGTTGGCCAAGGCGCACTGCGCATGCGTGGCGACCAGAGCGCACTGCGCATTCGTGGCGGCCAAGGCGCACTGCGCATTCGTGGCGGCCAGAGCGCACTGCGCATGCGTGGGGGCCAGAGCGCATTGCGTATGGATGGCGGCCAGAGCGCATTGCGCATACTTGGTAGCCATGACAGAGTGACCTCATATGAGGTGATTGTCGGGAGCCAATAGATGAGCGCGACCTCATGTGGGGTGATTGTCGAAAGCCAATAGACCACGTCAGAGGCGGGGCAACCAGGCTATATAAGGACTGCCATTACCCGGGTTGTTGTTCTTTCTCATGCGTGGCGGCCAGAGCACATTTCGCATGCGTGGCGGCCATGACAGAGTGACCTATATGGGGTGATTGGCTGGAGCCAATAGATGAGCACCACCTCATGTGGGGTGATTGGTGAGAGCCAATAGATGAGCGCCACCTCATATGGGGACTGCCATTACCCAGGTTGTTGTTCTTTCTCATGCGTGGCGGCCAGAGCGCACTGCGCATGCCTAGTGGCCAAAGCGCAATGCACAAGCGTGGCGGCCAGAGCGCACTGCGCATGCGTGGGGGCCAGAGCGCACTGCGCATTCATGTCGGCCAGAGCGCACTGCGTACGCGTGACGGCCAGAGCACACTGCGCATGCGTGGCCGCCAGAGCGCACTGCGCATGCGTGTTGGCCAAGAAGCACTGCGCATGTGTGGCGACCAGAGCGCACTGCGCATTCGTGGCGGCCAAGGCGTACTGCGCATGTGTGGCGGCTAGAGCGCACTGCGCATGTGTGGGGGCCAGAGCGCACTGCGCATGCGTGGCGGCCAGAGCGCACTGCGCATGCGTGTCGGCCAGAGCAGACAGCGCATGCGTGTCGGCCAGAGCGCACTGCGCATGCATGGCGGCCAGAGAGCACTGCGCATGCGTGTTGGCCAAGGTGCACTGCGCATGCGTGGCGACCAGAGCGCACTGCGCATTCGTGGTGGCCAAGGCTCACTGCGCATGCGTGGTGGCCAAGGCGCACTGCGCATGCGTGGTGACCAGAGCGCACTTCGCATGCGTGTTGGCCAGGGCACACTGCGCATGAGTGGCTGCCAGAGCGCACTGCGCATGCGTGTTGTCCAAGGCGCACTGCGCATGTGTGGCGGCCAGAGCGCACTGCGCATGCATGGCGGCCAGAGCGCTCTGCGCATGCGTGGCGGCCAGAGCGCACTGCGCATGCATGGCGGCCAAGGCGCACTGCGCATGTGTGGCGGCCAGAGCGCACTGCGCATTCCTGGCCCCCAGAGCGCATTGCGCATGCGTGGGGGCCAGAGCGCATTGCACATGCGTGGCGGCCAGAGTGCATTCCGCATGCGTGGCGGCCATAGCGCATTGTGCACGCATGGCGGCCAGAGCGCATTGTGCATACTTGGTAGCCATGACAGAGTGACCTCATATGGGGTGATTGGCGGGAGCCAATAGATCAGCGCGACCTCAAGGGGTGATTGTCGAAAGCCAATAGACCACGTCAGAGGCCGGGCAACCAGGCTATATAAGGACTGCCATTACCCGGGTTGTTTTTCTTTCTCATGCGTGGCAGCCAGAGCGCATTTCGCATGCATGGTGGCCATGCCAGAGTGACCTATATGGGGTGATTGGCGGGAGCCAATAGATGAGCACCACCTCATATGGGGTGATTGGTGAGAGCCAATAGATGAGCGCCACCTCATATGGGGACTGCCATTACCCGGGTTGTTGTTCTTACTCATGCGTGGGGGCCAGAGCGCACCGCGCATTCATGTCGGCCAGAGCGCACTGCGCATGCGTGATGGCCAGAGCGCACTGCGCATGCGTAGCCGCCAGAGCGCACTGCGCATGCGTGTTGGCCAAGGCGCACTGCGCATGCGTGGCGACTAGAGCGCACTGCGCATTCGTGGCGGCCAAGGCGCACTGCGCATGCGTGGCGGCCAGAGCGCACTGCGCATGCGTGGGGGCCAGAGCGCACTGCGCATGCGTGGCGCCCAGAGCACATTGCGCATGCGTGGAGGCCAGAGCTCATTGCGCATGCGTGGCGGCCAGAGCGCACTGCGCATGCATGGCGGCCAGAGCACATTGCGCATGTGTGGCGGCCAGAGCTCATTGCGCATGCGTGGCGGCCAAAGCACTGCACATGCGTGTCGGCCAGAGCGCACTGCGCATGCGTTGCGTCCAGAGCGCACTGCGCATGCGTGGGGGCCAGAGCGCATTGCGCCTGCGTGGCGGCCAAAGCGCACAGCGCATGCCTGGCGGCCAGAGCGCTCTGCGCATGCGTGGCGGCCAGAGCGCACATCGCATGTGCGGCGGCCAAGGCGCACTGCGCATGCGTGGCGACCAGAGCGCACTGCGCATTCGTGGCGGCCAAGGCGCACTGCGCATGAGTGGTGGCCAAGGCGCACTGCGCATGCGTGGCAACCAGAGCGCACTGCTCATGCATGGCGGCCAAGGCGCACAGCGCTTGCGCGGCGGCAAGAGCGCACTGCGCATGCGTGGGGGCCAGAGCGCACTGCGCATGCGTGGCGGCCAGAGCGCACTGCGCATGCGTGGCGGCCAAGCGCACTGCGCATGCGTGGGGGCCAGAGCGCACTGCGCATGCGTGGCGGCCAGAGCGCACTGTGATTGCGTGGCGGCCAGAGAGCACTGCGCATGCGTGTTGGCAAAGGCGCACTGCACATGCGTGGCGACCAGAGTGCACTGCGCATTCGTGGCAGCCAAGGCGCACTGCGCATGAGTGGTGGCCAAGGTGCACTGCGCATGCGTGGCAACCAGAGCGCACTGCAAATGCGTGTTGGCCAAGGCGCACTGCGCATTTGTGGCGACCAGAGCGCACTGCGCATTCGTGGTAGCCAAGGCACACTGCGCATGCGTGGCGGCCAGAGCGCACTGCGCATGCGTGTTGTCCAAGGCGCACTGCGCATGCGTAGCGGCCAGAGTGCACTGCGCATGCGTGTTGGCCAATGCGCACTGCGCATGCGTGGCGGCCAGAGCGCACTGCGCATGCCTGTTGGCCAAGGCGCACTGCGCATGCGTGGCGACCAGAGCGACTTCGCATTCGTGGCGGCCAAGGCGCACTGCGCATGTATGGCGACCAGAGCGCACTGCGCATCCGTGGCGGCCAACGCGCACTGCGCTTGCGTGACGGCCAGAGCGCACTGCGCATGCGTGGGGGCCAGAGCGCACTGCACATGCGTGGCGGCCAGAGCGCACTGAGCATGCGTGGCGGCCAAGTGCACTGCGCATGCGTGGAGGCCAGAGCGCACTGCGCATGCGTGGCAGCCAGAGCGCACATCGCATGCGTGGCAGCGAAGGCGCACTGCGCATGCGTGGCGACCAGAGCGCACTGCGCATTCGTGGCGGCCAAGGCGCACTGCGCATGCGTGGCGGCCAGAGCGCACTGCGCATGCGTGGCGGCCAAGGCACACTGCGCTTGCTTAGTGGCCAGAGCGCACTGCGCATTCGTGGCGGCCAGAGCGCATTGCGCATGCGTTGCGGCCAGAGCGCATTGCGCATGCGTGGGGGCCAGAGCGCACTGCGCATTCGTGGCGGCCAAGGCGCACTGCGCATGCGTGGCGGCCAGAGCGCACGGCGCATTCGTGTCGGCCAGAGCAGACAGCGCATGCGTGGCGGCCAGAGCGCACTGCACATCCGTGGCGGCCAGAGAGCACTGCGCATGCGTGTTGGCCAAGGCGCACTGCGCATGCGTGGCAACCAGAGCGCACTGCGCATTCGTGGTGGCCAAGGCGCACTGCGCATGCGTGGCGGCCAGAGCGCACTGCGCATGCCTGGCGGCCAGAGCGCATTGCGCATGCGTGGCGGCCAGAGCGCATTGCGCATAATTGGTAGCCATGAGAGAGTGACCTCATATTAGGTGATTGGCGGGAGGCAATAGATGACCGCGACCTCATGTGGGGTGATTGTCGAAAGCCAATGGACCACATCAGAGGCGGGTCAACCAGGCTATATAAGGACTGCCATTACCCGGGTTGTTGTTCTTTCTCATGCGTGGCGGCCAGAGCGCATTTCGCATGCGTGGCGGCCATGACAGAGTGACCTATATGGGGTGATTGGTGAGAGCCAATAGATGAGCGCCACCTCATATGGGGACTGCCATTACCCGGGTTGTTGTTCTTTCTCATGCGTGGCGGCCAGAGCGCACTGCGCATGCCTAGAGGCCAGAGCGCAATGCGCAAGCGTGGCGGCCAGAGCGCACTGCGCATGCGTGGGGGCCAGAGCGCTCTGCGCATTCATGTCGGCCAGAGCGCACTGTGCATGCGTGACGGCCAGTGCGCACTGCGCATGCGTGGCTGCCAGAGCGCACTGCGCATGCGTGTTGGCCAAGGCGCACTACGCATGCGTGGCGACCAGAGCGCACTGCGCATTCGTGGCGGCCAATGCGCACTTGCTTGCGTGGCGGCCAGAGTGCACTGCGCATGCATGGGGGCCAGAGTGCACTGCGCATGCGTGGCCGCCAGAGCGCACTGCGCATGCGTGTTGGCCAATGCGCACTGCGCATGCGTGTGGGCCAGAGCGCACTGCGCATTCATGTCGGCCAGAGTGCATTGCGCATGCGTGGAGGCCAGAGCACATTGCGCATGCGTGGCGGCCACAGCGCATTGCGCATACTTGGTAGCCATGACAGAGTGACCTCATATGGGGTGATTGGCAGGAGCAAATAGATGAGCGCGACCTCATGTGGGGTGATTGGCGAGAGCCAATAGACCACGTCAAATGCGGGGCAACCTGGCTATATAAGGACTGCCATTACCCGGGTTGTTGTTCTTTCTCAAGCGTGGCGGCCAGAGCGCATTTCGAATGCATGGCGGCCAGAGCGCACTGCGCATGCGTGGCGCCCAGAGTGCACTGCGCATGCGTGGCGGCCAGAGCGCACTGCGCATTCGTGTTGGCCAAGGCGCAATGCGCATTCGTGGCGGCCAGAGCGCACTGCGCATGCGTGTTGGCCAAGACGCACTGCGCATGCTTGGCGACCATAGCGACTGCGCATTCGTGGCGGCCAAGAAGCACTGCGCTTGCGTGGCGGCCAGAGCGCATTGCGCATGCGTGGTGGCCAGAGCGCACTGCGCATGTGTGGTGGCCAGAGCGCACTTCGCATGCATGTTGGCCAGAGCAGACAGCACATGCGTATCGGCCAGAGCGCACTGCGCATGTGTGGCAGCCAGAGCGCACTACGCATGCGTGGTGTCCAGAGCGCACTGCGCTTGTGTGGCGGCCAGAGCGCACTGCGCATTCGTGGTGGCCAAGGCGCACTGCGCATGCGTGGCGGCCAGAGCGCACTGCGCATGCCTGGCGGCCAGAGCGCATTGCGCATGCGTGGGGGCCAGAGCGCATTGCGCATGCGTGGCGGCCAGAGCGCATTGCGCATAATTGGTAGCCATGAGAGAGTGACCTCATATGAGGTGATTGGCGGGAGGCAATAGATGACCGCGACCTCATGTGGGGTGATTGTCGAAAGCCAATGGACCACGTCAGAGGCGGGTCAACCAGGCTATATAAGGACTGCCATTACCCGGGTTGTTGTTCTTTCTCATGCGTGGCGGCCAGAGCGCATTTCGCATGCGTGGCGGCCATGACAGAGTGACCTATATGGGGTGATTGGTGAGAGCCAATAGAGGAGCGCCAC
Source organism: Sorex araneus (assembly GCF_027595985.1). Taxonomy (NCBI): domain Eukaryota; kingdom Metazoa; phylum Chordata; class Mammalia; order Eulipotyphla; family Soricidae; genus Sorex; species Sorex araneus. The sequence goes on along the minus strand of NC_073307.1, from coordinate 63,239,009 downwards.
CTCATATGGGGACTGCCATTACCCGGGTTGTTGTTCTTTCTCATGCGTGGCGGCCAGAGCGCACTGCGCATGCCTAGAGGCCAGAGCGCAATGCGCAAGCGTGGCGGCCAGAGCGCACTGCGCATGCGTGGCGGCCAGAGCGCTCTGCGCATTCATGTCGGCCAGAGCGCACTGCGCATGCGTGACGGACAGTGCGCACTGCGCATGCGTGGCTGCCAGAGAGCACTGCACATGCGTGTTGGACAAGGCGCACTACGCATGCGTGGCGACCAGAGCGCACTGCGCATTCGTGGCGGCCAAGGCGCACTTGCTTGCGTGGCGGCCAGAGTGCACTGCGCATGCATGGGGGCCAGAGTGCACTGCGCATGCGTGGCCGCCAGAGCGCACTGCGCATGCGTGTTGGCCAATGCGCACTGCGCATGCGTGTGGGCCAGAGCGCACTGCGCATTCATGTCGGCCAGAGTGCATTGCGCATGCGTGGAGGCCAGAGCACATTGCGCATGCGTGGCGGCCACAGCGCATTGCGCATACTTGGTAGCCATGACAGAGTGACCTCATATGGGGTGATTGGCAGGAGCAAATAGATGAGCGCGACCTCATGTGGGGTGATTGGCGAGAGCCAATAGACCACGTCAAATGCGGGGCAACCTGGCTATATAAGGTCTGCCATTACCCGGGTTGTTGTTCTTTCTCAAGCGTGGCGGCCAGAGCGCATTTCGAATGCATGGCGGCCAGAGCGCACTGCGCATGCGTGGCGCCCAGAGTGCACTGCGCATGCGTGGCGGCCAGAGCGCACTGCGCATGCGTGGCGGCCAGAGCGCACTGCGCAAGCGTGGCGGCCAGAGCGCATTGCTCATGCGTGGCGGCCGGAGCGCATTGTGCATGTGTGGCGGCCAGAGCGCATTGCGCATGCTTCGCGGCCAGAGCGCATTGCGCATACGTGGTGGACATGACAGAGAGACCTCATATGGGGTGATTGGCGAGAGCCAATAGACCACGTCAGAGGTGGGGCAACCAGGCTATATAAGGACTGCCATTACCCGGGTTGTTGTTCTTTCTCATGCGTGGCGGCCAGAGCGCATTGCGCATGCGTGGCGGCCAGTGCGCATTGCGCATACGTGGTGGCCATGACAGAGAGACCACATATGGGGTGATTGGCGGGAGCCAATAGATGAGCACGAACTTATAGGTGTCAATGGCGAGAGCCAATAGATGAGCGCCACCTCATATGGGGTGATTGGCGAGAGCCAATAGACCACGTCAGAGGCGGGGCAACCAGGCTATATTAGGACTGCCATTACCCGGGTTGTTGTTCTTTCTCATGCGTGGCGGCCAGAGTGCATTGCTCATGCGTGGCGGCCAGAGCGCACTGCGCATGCGTGGCGGCCAGAGCGCATTGCGCATGCGTGGCGACCAGAGCGCACTGGGCATGCGTGGGTGCCAGAGCGAACTCCGCATGTGTGGTGGCCAGAGCGCACAGCGCATGCGTGGCGGCCAGAGCGCACTGCACATGCGTGGCGGCCAGACCGCACTGTGCATGCATGGCGGCCACAGCGCACTGTTCATGCGTGGCGGCCAGATCGCACCGCGCATGCGTGGCAGCCAGAGCGCACTGCGCATGCGTGGGGGCCAGACCGCACTGCGCATGCATGGCGGCCACAGAACACTGCGCATGCGTGGCGGCCAGAGCGCACATCGCATGCGTGGCGGCCAGAGCGCACTGCGCATGCGTGGCGGCGAAAGAGCACTGCGCATGCGTGGCGGCCAGAGCGCATTGCGCATGCGTGGCGGCCAGAGCGCATTGCGCATACGTGCTGGCCATGATCGAGAGACCTCATATGGGGTGATTGGCGGGAGCCAATAGATGAGCGCGACCTCATATGGGGTGATTGGCGAGAGCCAATTGATGAGCGCCACCTCATATGGGGTGATTGGCGAGACCCAATAGACCACGTCAGAGGCGGGGCAACCAGGCTATATAAGGACTGCCATTACCCGGGTTGTTGTTCTTTCTCATGCGTGGCGGCCAGAGTGCATTGCGCATGCGTGGCGGCCAGAGCGCATTGCGCATGCATGGCTACCAGAGCGCATTGCGCATGCGTGGCGGCCAGAGCTCACAGCGCATGCGTGGGGGCCAGAGCGCATTGCGCATGCGTGGGGGCCAGAGCGCACAGCGCATGCGTGGCGGCCAGAGCGCACTGCGCATGCGTGGCGGCCAGAGCGCACCGCGCTTGTGTGGCGGCCAGAGCACACTGCGCATGCGTGGGGGCCAGACCGCACTGCGCATGGATGGCGGCCAGAGCGCATTGTGCATGCGTGGCGACCATAGCGCACTGCGCATGCGTGGTGGCCAGAGCGCATTGCGCATGCGTGGGGGCCAGAGCGCACTGCACATTCGTGGCGGCCAGAGCGCATTGCGCATGCGTGGGGGCCAGAGCGCACTGCGTATTCGTGGCGGCCAGAGCGCATTGCGCATGCGTGGGGGCCAGAGCGCACTGCGCATTAGTGGCGGCCAAGGCGCACTGCGCATGCGTGGCGACCAGAGCGCACTGCGCATGCGTCGGGGCCAGAGCGCACTGCGCATTCGTGGCGGCCAGAGCGCACTTGCGCATGCGTGGCGGCCAGAGCGCACTGCGCATGCTTGGCGGCCAGAGAGCACTGCGCATGCGTGGCGGCCAGAGCGCACTGCGCATGCCTGGCGGCCAGAGTGCATTGCGCATGCGTGGCGGCCAGAGCGCATTGCGCATAATTGGTAGCCATGAGAGAGTGACCTCATATGAGGTGATTGGCGGGAGGCAATAGATGACCGCGACCTCATGTGGGGTGATTGTCGAAAGCCAATGGACCACGTCAGAGGCGGGTCAACCAGGCTATATAAGGACTGCCATTACCCGGGTTGTTGTTCTTTCTCATGCGTGGCGGCCAGAGCGCATTTCGCATGCGTGGCGGCCATGACAGAGTGACCTATATGGGGTGATTGGTGAGAGCCAATAGAGGAGCGCCACCTCATATGGGGACTGCCATTACCCGGGTTGTTGTTCTTTCTCATGCGTGGCGGCCAGAGCGCACTGCGCATGCCTAGAGGCCAGAGCGCAATGCGCAAGCGTGGCGGCCAGAGCGCACTGCGCATGCGTGGGGGCCAGAGCGCTCTGCGCATTCATGTCGGCCAGAGCGCACTGCGCATGCGTGACGGCCAGTGCGCACTGCGCATGCGTGGCTGCCAGAGAGCACTGCGCATGCGTGTTGGCCAAGGCGCACTACGCATGCGTGGCGACCAGAGCGCACTGCGCATTCGTGGCGGCCAAGGCGCACTTGCTTGCGTGGCGGCCAGAGTGCACTGCGCATGCATGGGGGCCAGAGTGCACTGCGCATGCGTGGCCGCCAGAGCGCACTGCGCATGCGTGTTGGCCAATGCGCACTCCGCATGCGTGTGGGCCAGAGCGCACTGCGCATTCATGTCGGCCAGAGTGCATTGCGCATGCGTGGAGGCCAGAGCACATTGCGCATGCGTGGCGGCCACAGCGCATTGCGCATACTTGGTAGCCATGACAGAGTGACCTCATATGGGGTGATTGGCAGGAGCAAATAGATGAGCGCGACCTCATGTGGGGTGATTGGCGAGAGCCAATAGACCACGTCAAATGCGGGGCAACCTGGCTATATAAGGACTGCCATTACCCGGGTTGTTGTTCTTTCTCAAGCGTGGCGGCCAGAGCGCATTTCGAATGCATGGCGGCCAGAGCGCACTGCGCATGCGTGGCGCCCAGAGTGCACTGCGCATGCGTGGCGGCCAGAGCGCACTGCGCATGCGTGGCGGCCAGAGCGCACTGCGCAAGCGTGGCGGCCAGAGCGCATTGCTCATGCGTGGCGGTCGGAGCGCATTGTGCATGTGTGGCGGCCAGAGCGCATTGCGCATGCTTCGCGGCCAGAGCGCATTGCGCATACGTGGTGGACATGACAGAGAGACCTCATATGGGGTGATTGGCGAGAGCCAATAGACCACGTCAGAGGTGGGGCAACCAGGCTATATAAGGACTGCCATTACCCGGGTTGTTGTTCTTTCTCATGCGTGGCGGCCAGAGTGCATTGCTCATGCGTGGCGGCCAGAGCGCACTGCGCATGCGTGGCGGCCAGAGCGCATTGCGCATGCGTGGCGGCCAGAGCGCACTGGGCATGCGTGGGTGCCAGAGCGAACTCCGCATGTGTGGTGGCCAGAGCGCACAGCGCATGCGTGGCGGCCAGAGCGCACTGCACATGCGTGGCGGCCAGACCGCACTGTGCATGCGTGGCGGCCACAGCGCACTGTTCATGCGTGGCGGCCAGATCGCACCGCGCATGCGTGGCAGCCAGAGCGCACTGCGCATGCGTGGGGGCCAGACCGCACTGCGCATGCATGGCGGCCACAGCGCACTGCGCATGCGTGGCGGCCAGAGCGCACAACGCATGCGTGGCGGCCAGAGCGCACTGCGCATGCGTGGCGGCGAAAGAGCACTGCGCATGCGTGGCGGCCAGAGCGCATTGCGCATGCGTGGCGGCCAGAGCGCATTGCGCATACGTGCTGGCCATGATCGAGAGACCTCATATGGGGTGATTGGCGGGAGCCAATAGATGAGCGCGACCTCATATGGGGTGATTGGCGAGAGCCAATTGATGAGCGCCACCTCATATGGGGTGATTGGCGAGACCCAATAGACCACGTCAGAGGCGGGGCAACCAGGCTATATAAGGACTGCCATTACCCGGGTTGTTGTTCTTTCTCATGCGTGGCGGCCAGAGTGCATTGCGCATGCGTGGCGGCCAGAGCGCATTGCGCATGCATGGCTACCAGAGCGCATTGCGCATGCGTGGCGGCCAGAGCTCACAGCGCATGCGTGGGGGCCAGAGCGCATTGCGCATGCGTGGGGGCCAGAGCGCACAGCGCATGCGTGGCGGCCAGAGCGCACTGCGCATGCGTGGCGGCCAGAGCGCACCGCGCTTGTGTGGCGGCCAGAGCACACTGCGCATGCGTGGGGGCCAGACCGCACTGCGCATGGATGGCGGCCAGAGCGCATTGTGCATGCGTGGCGACCATAGCGCACTGCGCATGCGTGGTGGCCAGAGCGCATTGCGCATGCGTGGCGGCCAGAGCGCATTGCGCATAATTGGTAGCCATGAGAGAGTGACCTCATATGAGGTGATTGGCGGGAGGCAATAGATGACCGCGACCTCATGTGGGGTGATTGTCGAAAGCCAATGGACCACGTCAGAGGCGGGTCAACCAGGCTATATAAGGACTGCCATTACCCGGGTTGTTGTTCTTTCTCATGCGTGGCGGCCAGAGCGCATTTCGCATGCGTGGCGGCCATGACAGAGTGACCTATATGGGGTGATTGGTGAGAGCCAATAGAGGAGCGCCACCTCATATGGGGACTGCCATTACCCGGGTTGTTGTTCTTTCTCATGCGTGGCGGCCAGAGCGCACTGCGCATGCCTAGAGGCCAGAGCGCAATGCGCAAGCGTGGCGGCCAGAGCGCACTGCGCATGCGTGGGGGCCAGAGCGCTCTGCGCATTCATGTCGGCCAGAGCGCACTGCGCATGCGTGACGGCCAGTGCGCACTGCGCATGCGTGGCTGCCAGAGCGCACTGCGCATGCGTGTTGGCCAAGGCGCACTACGCATGCGTGGCGACCAGAGCGCACTGCGCATTCGTGGCGGCCAAGGCGCACTTGCTTGCGTGGCGGCCAGAGTGCACTGCGCATGCATGGGGGCCAGAGTGCACTGCGCATGCGTGGCCGCCAGAGCGCACTGCGCATGCGTGTTGGCCAATGCGCACTGCGCATGCGTGTGGGCCAGAGCGCACTGCGCATTCATGTCGGCCAGAGTGCATTGCGCATGCGTGGAGGCCAGAGCACATTGCGCATGCGTGGCGGCCACAGCGCATTGCGCATACGTGGTGGCCATGACAGAGAGACCACATATGGGGTGATTGGCGGGAGCCAATAGATGAGCACGAACTTATAGGTGTCAATGGCGAGAGCCAATAGATGAGCGCCACCTCATATGGGGTGATTGGCGAGAGCCAATAGACCACGTCAGAGGCGGGGCAACCAGGCTATATTAGGACTGCCATTACCCGGGTTGTTGTTCTTTCTCATGCGTGGCGGCCAGAGTGCATTGCTCATGCGTGGCGGCCAGAGCGCACTGCGCATGCGTGGCGGCCAGAGCGCATTGCGCATGCGTGGCGACCAGAGCGCACTGGGCATGCGTGGGTGCCAGAGCGAACTCCGCATGTGTGGTGGCCAGAGCGCACAGCGCATGCGTGGCGGCCAGAGCGCACTGCACATGCGTGGCGGCCAGACCGCACTGTGCATGCATGGCGGCCACAGCGCACTGTTCATGCGTGGCGGCCAGATCGCACCGCGCATGCGTGGCAGCCAGAGCGCACTGCGCATGCGTGGGGGCCAGACCGCACTGCGCATGCATGGCGGCCACAGAACACTGCGCATGCGTGGCGGCCAGAGCGCACATCGCATGCGTGGCGGCCAGAGCGCACTGCGCATGCGTGGCGGCGAAAGAGCACTGCGCATGCGTGGCGGCCAGAGCGCATTGCGCATGCGTGGCGGCCAGAGCGCATTGCGCATACGTGCTGGCCATGATCGAGAGACCTCATATGGGGTGATTGGCGGGAGCCAATAGATGAGCGCGACCTCATATGGGGTGATTGGCGAGAGCCAATTGATGAGCGCCACCTCATATGGGGTGATTGGCGAGACCCAATAGACCACGTCAGAGGCGGGGCAACCAGGCTATATAAGGACTGCCATTACCCGGGTTGTTGTTCTTTCTCATGCGTGGCGGCCAGAGTGCATTGCGCATGCGTGGCGGCCAGAGCGCATTGCGCATGCATGGCTACCAGAGCGCATTGCGCATGCGTGGCGGCCAGAGCTCACAGCGCATGCGTGGGGGCCAGAGCGCATTGCGCATGCGTGGGGGCCAGAGCGCACAGCGCATGCGTGGCGGCCAGAGCGCACTGCGCATGCGTGGCGGCCAGAGCGCACCGCGCTTGTGTGGCGGCCAGAGCACACTGCGCATGCGTGGGGGCCAGACCGCACTGCGCATGGATGGCGGCCAGAGCGCATTGTGCATGCGTGGCGACCATAGCGCACTGCGCATGCGTGGTGGCCAGAGCGCATTGCGCATGCGTGGGGGCCAGAGCGCACTGCACATTCGTGGCGGCCAGAGCGCATTGCGCATGCGTGGGGGCCAGAGCGCACTGCGTATTCGTGGCGGCCAGAGCGCATTGCGCATGCGTGGGGGCCAGAGCGCACTGCGCATTAGTGGCGGCCAAGGCGCACTGCGCATGCGTGGCGACCAGAGCGCACTGCGCATGCGTCGGGGCCAGAGCGCACTGCGCATTCGTGGCGGCCAGAGCGCACTTGCGCATGCGTGGCGGCCAGAGCGCACTGCGCATGCTTGGCGGCCAGAGAGCACTGCGCATGCGTGGCGGCCAGAGCGCACTGCGCATGCCTGGCGGCCAGAGTGCATTGCGCATGCGTGGCGGCCAGAGCGCATTGCGCATAATTGGTAGCCATGAGAGAGTGACCTCATATGAGGTGATTGGCGGGAGGCAATAGATGACCGCGACCTCATGTGGGGTGATTGTCGAAAGCCAATGGACCACGTCAGAGGCGGGTCAACCAGGCTATATAAGGACTGCCATTACCCGGGTTGTTGTTCTTTCTCATGCGTGGCGGCCAGAGCGCATTTCGCATGCGTGGCGGCCATGACAGAGTGACCTATATGGGGTGATTGGTGAGAGCCAATAGAGGAGCGCCACCTCATATGGGGACTGCCATTACCCGGGTTGTTGTTCTTTCTCATGCGTGGCGGCCAGAGCGCACTGCGCATGCCTAGAGGCCAGAGCGCAATGCGCAAGCGTGGCGGCCAGAGCGCACTGCGCATGCGTGGGGGCCAGAGCGCTCTGCGCATTCATGTCGGCCAGAGCGCACTGCGCATGCGTGACGGCCAGTGCGCACTGCGCATGCGTGGCTGCCAGAGAGCACTGCGCATGCGTGTTGGCCAAGGCGCACTACGCATGCGTGGCGACCAGAGCGCACTGCGCATTCGTGGCGGCCAAGGCGCACTTGCTTGCGTGGCGGCCAGAGTGCACTGCGCATGCATGGGGGCCAGAGTGCACTGCGCATGCGTGGCCGCCAGAGCGCACTGCGCATGCGTGTTGGCCAATGCGCACTCCGCATGCGTGTGGGCCAGAGCGCACTGCGCATTCATGTCGGCCAGAGTGCATTGCGCATGCGTGGAGGCCAGAGCACATTGCGCATGCGTGGCGGCCACAGCGCATTGCGCATACTTGGTAGCCATGACAGAGTGACCTCATATGGGGTGATTGGCAGGAGCAAATAGATGAGCGCGACCTCATGTGGGGTGATTGGCGAGAGCCAATAGACCACGTCAAATGCGGGGCAACCTGGCTATATAAGGACTGCCATTACCCGGGTTGTTGTTCTTTCTCAAGCGTGGCGGCCAGAGCGCATTTCGAATGCATGGCGGCCAGAGCGCACTGCGCATGCGTGGCGCCCAGAGTGCACTGCGCATGCGTGGCGGCCAGAGCGCACTGCGCATGCGTGGCGGCCAGAGCGCACTGCGCAAGCGTGGCGGCCAGAGCGCATTGCTCATGCGTGGCGGTCGGAGCGCATTGTGCATGTGTGGCGGCCAGAGCGCATTGCGCATGCTTCGCGGCCAGAGCGCATTGCGCATACGTGGTGGACATGACAGAGAGACCTCATATGGGGTGATTGGCGAGAGCCAATAGACCACGTCAGAGGTGGGGCAACCAGGCTATATAAGGACTGCCATTACCCGGGTTGTTGTTCTTTCTCATGCGTGGCGGCCAGAGTGCATTGCTCATGCGTGGCGGCCAGAGCGCACTGCGCATGCGTGGCGGCCAGAGCGCATTGCGCATGCGTGGCGGCCAGAGCGCACTGGGCATGCGTGGGTGCCAGAGCGAACTCCGCATGTGTGGTGGCCAGAGCGCACAGCGCATGCGTGGCGGCCAGAGCGCACTGCACATGCGTGGCGGCCAGACCGCACTGTGCATGCGTGGCGGCCACAGCGCACTGTTCATGCGTGGCGGCCAGATCGCACCGCGCATGCGTGGCAGCCAGAGCGCACTGCGCATGCGTGGGGGCCAGACCGCACTGCGCATGCATGGCGGCCACAGCGCACTGCGCATGCGTGGCGGCCAGAGCGCACAACGCATGCGTGGCGGCCAGAGCGCACTGCGCATGCGTGGCGGCGAAAGAGCACTGCGCATGCGTGGCGGCCAGAGCGCATTGCGCATGCGTGGCGGCCAGAGCGCATTGCGCATACGTGCTGGCCATGATCGAGAGACCTCATATGGGGTGATTGGCGGGAGCCAATAGATGAGCGCGACCTCATATGGGGTGATTGGCGAGAGCCAATTGATGAGCGCCACCTCATATGGGGTGATTGGCGAGACCCAATAGACCACGTCAGAGGCGGGGCAACCAGGCTATATAAGGACTGCCATTACCCGGGTTGTTGTTCTTTCTCATGCGTGGCGGCCAGAGTGCATTGCGCATGCGTGGCGGCCAGAGCGCATTGCGCATGCATGGCTACCAGAGCGCATTGCGCATGCGTGGCGGCCAGAGCTCACAGCGCATGCGTGGGGGCCAGAGCGCATTGCGCATGCGTGGGGGCCAGAGCGCACAGCGCATGCGTGGCGGCCAGAGCGCACTGCGCATGCGTGGCGGCCAGAGCGCACCGCGCTTGTGTGGCGGCCAGAGCACACTGCGCATGCGTGGGGGCCAGACCGCACTGCGCATGGATGGCGGCCAGAGCGCATTGTGCATGCGTGGCGACCATAGCGCACTGCGCATGCGTGGTGGCCAGAGCGCATTGCGCATGCGTGGCGGCCAGAGCGCATTGCGCATAATTGGTAGCCATGAGAGAGTGACCTCATATGAGGTGATTGGCGGGAGGCAATAGATGACCGCGACCTCATGTGGGGTGATTGTCGAAAGCCAATGGACCACGTCAGAGGCGGGTCAACCAGGCTATATAAGGACTGCCATTACCCGGGTTGTTGTTCTTTCTCATGCGTGGCGGCCAGAGCGCATTTCGCATGCGTGGCGGCCATGACAGAGTGACCTATATGGGGTGATTGGTGAGAGCCAATAGAGGAGCGCCACCTCATATGGGGACTGCCATTACCCGGGTTGTTGTTCTTTCTCATGCGTGGCGGCCAGAGCGCACTGCGCATGCCTAGAGGCCAGAGCGCAATGCGCAAGCGTGGCGGCCAGAGCGCACTGCGCATGCGTGGGGGCCAGAGCGCTCTGCGCATTCATGTCGGCCAGAGCGCACTGCGCATGCGTGACGGCCAGTGCGCACTGCGCATGCGTGGCTGCCAGAGCGCACTGCGCATGCGTGTTGGCCAAGGCGCACTACGCATGCGTGGCGACCAGAGCGCACTGCGCATTCGTGGCGGCCAAGGCGCACTTGCTTGCGTGGCGGCCAGAGTGCACTGCGCATGCATGGGGGCCAGAGTGCACTGCGCATGCGTGGCCGCCAGAGCGCACTGCGCATGCGTGTTGGCCAATGCGCACTGCGCATGCGTGTGGGCCAGAGCGCACTGCGCATTCATGTCGGCCAGAGTGCATTGCGCATGCGTGGAGGCCAGAGCACATTGCGCATGCGTGGCGGCCACAGCGCATTGCGCATACTTGGTAGCCATGACAGAGTGACCTCATATGGGGTGATTGGCAGGAGCAAATAGATGAGCGCGACCTCATGTGGGGTGATTGGCGAGAGCCAATAGACCACGTCAAATGCGGGGCAACCTGGCTATATAAGGACTGCCATTACCCGGGTTGTTGTTCTTTCTCAAGCGTGGCGGCCAGAGCGCATTTCGAATGCATGGCGGCCAGAGCGCACTGCGCATGCGTGGCGCCCAGAGTGCACTGCGCATGCGTGGCGGCCAGAGCGCACTGCGCAAGCGTGGCGGCCAGAGCGCATTGCTCATGCGTGGCGGCCAGAGCGCATTGTGCATGTGTGGCGGCCAGAGCGCATTGCGCATGCTTCGCGGCCAGAGCGCATTGCGCATACGTGGTGGACATGACAGAGAGACCTCATATGGGGTGATTGGCGAGAGCCAATAGACCACGTCAGAGGTGGGGCAACCAGGCTATATAAGGACTGCCATTACCCGGGTTGTTGTTCTTTCTCATGCGTGGCGGCCAGAGTGCATTGCTCATGCGTGGCGGCCAGAGCGCACTGCGCATGCGTGGCGGCCAGAGCGCATTGCGCATGCGTGGCGGCCAGAGCGCACTGGGCATGCGTGGGTGCCAGAGCGAACTCCGCATGTGTGGTGGCCAGAGCGCACAGCGCATGCGTGGCGGCCAGAGCGCACTGCACATGCGTGGCGGCCAGACCGCACTGTGCATGCGTGGCGGCCACAGCGCACTGTTCATGCGTGGCGGCCAGATCGCACCGCGAATGCGTGGCAGCCAGAGTGCACTGCGCATGCGTGGGGGCCAGACCGCACTGCGCATGCATGGCGGCCACAGCGCACTGCGCATGCGTGGCGGCCAGAGCGCACATCGCATGCGTGGCGGCCAGAGCGCACTGCGCATGCGTGGCGGCGAAAGAGCACTGCGCAAGCGTGGCGGCCAGAGCGCATTGCGCATGCGTGGCGGCCAGAGCGCATTGCGCATACGTGCAGGCCATGATCGAGAGACCTCATATGGGGTGATTGGCGGGAGCCAATAGATGAGCGCGACCTCATATGGGGTGATTGGCGAGAGCCAATTGATGAGCGCCACCTCATATGGGGTGATTGGCGAGACCCAATAGACCACGTCAGAGGCGGGGCAACCAGGCTATATAAGGACTGCCATTACCCGGGTTGTTGTTCTTTCTCATGCGTGGCGGCCAGAGTGCATTGCGCATGCGTGGCGGCCAGAGCGCATTGCGCATGCATGGCTACCAGAGCGCATTGCGCATGCGTGGCGGCCAGAGCTCACAGCGCATGCGTGGGGGCCAGAGCGCATTGCGCATGCGTGGGGGCCAGAGCGCACAGCGCATGCGTGGCGGCCAGAGCGCACTGCGCATGCGTGGCGGCCAGAGCGCACCGCGCTTGTGTGGCGGCCAGAGCACACTGCGCATGCGTGGGGGCCAGACCGCACTGCGCATGGATGGCGGCCAGAGCGCATTGTGCATGCGTGGCGACCATAGCGCACTGCGCATGCGTGGTGGCCAGAGCGCATTGCGCATGCGTGGGGGCCAGAGCGCACTGCACATTCGTGGCGGCCAGAGCGCATTGCGCATGCGTGGGGGCCAGAGCGCACTGCGTATTCGTGGCGGCCAGAGCGCATTGCGCATGCGTGGGGGCCAGAGCGCACTGCGCATTAGTGGCGGCCAAGGCGCACTGCGCATGCGTGGCGACCAGAGCGCACTGCGCATGCGTCGGGGCCAGAGCGCACTGCGCATTCGTGGCGGCCAGAGCGCACTTGCGCATGCGTGGCGGCCAGAGCGCACTGCGCATGCTTGGCGGCCAGAGAGCACTGCGCATGCGTGTCGGCCAGAGCAGACAGCGCATGCGTGGCGGCCAAGGCGCACTGCGCATGCGTGGCGGCCAGAGCGCACTGCGCATTCGTGTTGGCCAAGGCGCAATGCGCATTCGTGGCGGCCAGAGCGCACTGCGCATGCGTGTTGGCCAAGGCGCACTGCGCATGCTTGGCGACCATAGCGACTGCGCATTCGTGGCGGCCAAGAAGCACTGCGCTTGCGTGGCGGCCAGAGCGCATTGCGCATGCGTGGGGGCCAGAGCGCACTGCGCATGTGTGGTGGCCAGAGCGCACTGCGCATGCATGTTGGCCAGAGCAGACAGCGCATGCGTGGCGGCCAGAGCGCACTGCGCATGTGTGGCAGCCAGAGCGCACTGCGCATGCGTGGTGTCCAGAGCGCACTGCGCTTGTGTGGCGGCCAGAGCGCACTGCGCATGCGTGGGGGCCAGAGCGCACTGCGCATGCGTGGCGGACAGAGCGCACAGCGCATGCGTGACGGCCAGAGCGCACTGTGCATGCGTGGCGGCCAGAGTGCACTGCGCATGCTTGGCGGCGAGAGCGCACTGTGCATGCGTGGTGGCCAGAGCGCAACGCGCTTAGTGGCGTCCAGAGCCAACTGCGCATGCGTGGGAGCCAGACCGCACTGTGCATGCGTGGCGGCCACACCGCACTGCTCATGCGTGACGGCCAGATCGCACAGCGCATGCGTGGCGGCCAGAGCACACTGTGCATGCGTGGTGGCCAGAGAGCACTGCGCATGCGTGGCGGCCAGAGCGCATTGCGCATGCGTGGCGGCCAGAGCGCATTGCGCATACGTGGTGGCCATGATCGAGAGACCTCATATGGGGTGATTGGCGGGAGCCAATAGATGAGCGCGACCTCATGTGCGGTGATTGTCGAACGCCAATAGACCACGTCAGAGGCGGGGCAACCAGGCTATATAAGGACTGCCATTACGCGGGTTGTTGTTCTTTCTCATGCGTGGCGGCCAGAGCGCACTGCGCATGCGTGGGGGCCTGAGCGCACTGCACATGCGTGGCGGCCAAAGCGCACTGCGCATGCGTGGCGGCCAGAGCGCACATCGCAAGCGTGGCAGTGAAGGCGCACTGCGCATGCGTGGCGACCAGAGCGCACTGCGCATTCGTGGCGGCCAAGGCGCACTGCGCATGCGTGGTGGCCAGAGCGCACTGCGCATGGGTGGCGGCCAAGGCACACTGCGCTTGCGTAGTGGCCAGAGCGCACTGCGCATTCGTGGCGGCCAGAGCGCATTGCGCATGCGTTGCGGCCAGAGCGCATTGCGCATGCGTGGGGGCCAGAGCGCACTGCGCATTCGTGGCGGCCAAGGCGCACTGCGCATGCGTGGCGGCCAGAGCGCATTGCGCATGCGTGGGGGCCAGAGCGCACTGCGCATGCGTGGCGGCCAGAGCGCACGGCGCATTCGTGTCGGCCAGAGCAGACAGCGCATGCGTGGCGGCCAGAGCGCACTGCATATCCGTGGCGGCCAGAGAGCACTGCGCATGCGTGTTGGCCAAGGCGCACTGCGCATGCGTGGCGACCAGAGCGCACTGCGCATTCGTGGTGGCCAAGGCGCACTGCGCATGCGTGGCGGCCAGAGCGCACTGTGCATGCCTGGCGGCCAGAGCGCATTGCGCATGCGTGGGGGCCAGAGCGCATTGCGCATGCGTGGCGGCCAGAGCGCATTGCGCATAATTGGTAGCCATGACAGAGTGACCTCATATGATGTGATTGGCGGGAGGCAATAGATGACCGCGACCTCATGTGGGGTGATTGTCGAAAGCCAATGGACCACGTCAGAGGCGGGTCAACCAGGCTATATAAGGACTGCCATTACCCGGGTTGTTGTTCTTTCTCATGCGTGGCGGCCAGAGCGCATTTCGCATGCGTGGCGGCCATGACAGAGTGACCTATATGGGGTGATTGGTGAGAGCCAATAGATGAGCGCCACCTCATATGGGGACTGCCATTACCCGGGTTGTTATTCTTTCTCATGCGTGGCGGCCAAAGTGCACTGCGCATGCCTAGAGGCCAGAGCGCAATGCGCAAGCGTGGCGGCCAGAGCGCACTGCGCATGCGTGGGGGCCAGAGCGCTCTGCGCATTCATGTCGGCCAGAGCGCACTGCGCATGCGTGACGGCCAGTGCGCACTGCGCATGCGTGGCTGCCAGAGCGCACTGCGCATGCGTGTTGGCCAAGGCGCACTACGCATGCGTGGCGACCAGAGCGCACTGCGCATTCGTGGCGGCCAAGGCGCACTCGCTTGCGTGGCGGCCAGACTGCACTGCGCATGCATGGGGGCCAGAGTGCACTGCGCATGCGTGGCCGCCAGAGCGCACTGCGCATGCGTGTTGGCCAATGCGCACTGCGCATGCGTGTGGGCCAGAGCGCACTGCGCATTCATGTCGGCCAGAGTGCATTGCGCATGCGTGGAGGCCAGAGCACATTGCGCATGCGTGGCGGCCACAGCGCATTGCGCATACTTGGTAGCCATGACAGAGTGACCTCATATGGGGTGATTGGCAGGAGCAAATAGATGAGCGCGACCTCATGTGGGGTGATTGGCGAGAGCCAATAGACCACGTCAAATGCGGGGCAACCTGGCTATATAAGGACTGCCATTACCCGGGTTGTTGTTCTTTCTCAAGCGTGGCGGCCAGAGCGCATTTCGAATGCATGGCGGCCAGAGCGCACTGCGCATGCGTGGCGCCCAGAGTGCACTGCGCATGCGTGGTGGCCAGAGCGCACTGCGCATGCGTGGCGGCCAGAGCGCACTGCGCAAGCGTGGCGGCCAGAGCGCATTGCTCATGCGTGGCGGCCAGAGCGCATTGTGCATGTGTGACGGCCATTGCGCATTGCGCATGCTTCGCGGCCAGAGCGCATTGCGCATACGTGGTGGACATGACAGAGAGACCTCATATGGGGTGATTGGCGAGAGCCAATAGACCACTTCAGAGGTGGGGCAACCAGGCTATATAAGGACTGCCATTACCCGGGTTGTTGTTCTTTCTCATGCGTGGCGGCCAGAGCGCATTGCGCATGCGTGGCGGCCAGTGCGCATTGCGCATACGTGGTGGCCATGACAGAGAGACCACATATGGGGTGATTGGCGGGAGCCAATAGATGAGCACGAACTTATAGGTGTCAATGGCGAGAGCCAATAGATGAGCGCCACCTCATATGGGGTGATTGGCGAGAGCCAATAGACCACGTCAGAGGCGGGGCAACCAGGCTATATTAGGACTGCCATTACCCGGGTTGTTGTTCTTTCTCATGCGTGGCGGCCAGAGTGCATTGCTCATGCGTGGCGGCCAGAGCGCACTGCGCATGCGTGGCGGCCAGAGCGCATTGCGCATGCGTGGCGGCCAGAGCGCACTGGGCATGCGTGGGTGCCAGAGCGAACTCCGCATGTGTGGCGGCCAGAGCGCACAGCGCATGCGTGGCGGCCAGAGCGCACTGCACATGCGTGGCGGCCAGACCGCACTGTGCATGCGTGGCGGCCACAGCGCACTGTTCATGCGTGGCGGCCAGATCGCACCGCGCTTGCGTGGCAGCCAGAGCGCACTGCGCATGCGTGGGGGCCATACCGCACTGCGCATGCATGGCGGCCACAGCGCACTGCGCATGCGTGGCGGCCAGAGCGCACATCGAATGCGTGGCGGCCAGAGCGCACTGCGCATGCGTGGCGGCGAGAGAGCACTGCGCATGCGTGGCGGCCAGAGCGCATTGCGCATGCGTGGCGGCCAGAGCGCATTGCGCATACGTGGTGGCCATGATCGAGAGACCTCATATGGCGTGATTGGCGGGAGCCAATAGATGAGCGCGACCACATATGGGGTGATTGGCGAGAGCCAATTGATGAGCGCCACCTCATATGGGGTGATTGGCGAGAGCCAATAGACCACGTCAGAGGCGGGGCAACCAGGCTATATAAGGACTGCCATTACCCGGGTTGTTGTTCTTTCTCATGCGTGGCGGCCAGAGTGCATTCCGCATGCGTGGCGGCCAGAGCGCATTGCGCATGCATGGCTACCAGAGCGCATTGCGCATGCGTGGCGGCCAGAGCTCACAGCGCATGCGTGGGGGCCAGAGCGCACTGCGCATGCGTGGGGGCCAGAGCGCACAGCGCATGCGTGGCGGCCAGAGCGCACTGCGCATGCGTGGCGGCCAGAGCGCACTGCGCATGCGTTGTGGCCAGAGCGCACCGCGCTTGTGTGGCGGCCAGAGCGCACTGCGCATGCGTGGGGGCCAGACCGCACTGCGCATGGATGGCGGCCAGAGCGCATTGTGCATGCGTGGCGACCAGAGCGCACTGCGCATGCGTGGTGGCCAGAGCGCATTGCGCATGCGTGGGGGCCAGAGCGCACTGCACATTCGTGGCGGCCAGAGCGCATTGCGCATGCGTGGGGGCCAGAGCGCACTGCGCATTAGTGGCGGCCAAGGCGCACTGCGCATGCGTGGCGACCAGAGCGCACTGCGCATGCGTCGGGGCCAGAGCGCACTGCGCATTCGTGGCGGCCAGAGCGCACTTGCGCATGCGTGGCGGCCAGAGCGCACTGCGCATGCGTGGCGGCCAGAGAGCACTGCGCATGCGTGTCGGCCAGAGCAGAAAGCGCATGCGTGGCGGCCAAGGCGCACTGCGTATGCTTGGCGGCCAGAGCGCACTGCGCATTCGTGGGGGCCAGAGTGCACTGCGCATGCGTGGCCGCCAGAGCGCACTGCGCATGCGTGTTGGCCAAGGCACAATGCGCATGCGTGGCGACAGAGCGCACTGCGCATTCGTGGCGGCCAAGGCGCACTGCGCATGGGTGTTGGCCAAGGCGCACTGCGAATGCGTGGCGACGAGAGCACACTGCGCTTGCGTGTTGGCCAAGGCGCAATGCGCATTCGTGGCGGCCAGAGCGCACTGCGCATGCGTGTAGGCCAAGGCGCACTGCGCATGCTTGGCGACCAGAGCAACTGCGCATTCGTGGCGGCCAAGAAGCACTGCGCTTTCGTGGCGGCCAGAGCGCATTGCGCATGCGTGGGGGCCAGAGCGCACTGCGCATGTGTGGTGGCCAGAGCGCACTGCGCATGCATGTTGGCCAGAGCAGACAGCGCATGCGTGGCGGCCAGAGCGCACTGCGCATGTGTGGCAGCCAGAGCGCACTGCGCATGCGTGGTGTCCAGAGCGCACTGCGCTTGTGTGGCGGCCAGAGCGCACTGCGCATGCGTGGGGGCCAGAGCGCACTGCGCATGCGTGGCGGACAGAGCGCACAGCGCATGCGTGACGGCCAGAGCGCACTGCGCATGCGTGGCGGCCAGAGCGCACTGCGCAGGCGTGGCAGCGAGAGCGCACTGTGCATGCGTGGTGGCCAGAGCGCAACGCGCTTGCGTGGCGGCCAGAGCCAACTGCGCCTGCGTGGGAGCCAGACCGCACTGTGCATGCATGGCGGCCACACCGCACTGCTCATGCGTGACGGCCAGATCGCACAGCGCATGCGTGGCGGCCAGAGCGCACTGCACATGCGTGGCGGCCAGAGCGCACTGCGCATGCGTGTCGGCCAGAGCAGACAGCGCTTGCGTGGCGGCCAGAGCGCACTGCGCATGCGTGGCCGCCAGAGCGCACTGCGCATGCGTGGCGACCAGAGCGCACTGCGCATTCGTGGCAGCCAAGGCGCACTGCGCATGCGTGGCGGTCAGAGCGCACTGCGCATGCGTGGGGGCCGGAGCGCACTGCACATGCGTGGCGCCCAGAGCACATTGCGCATGCGTGGAGGCCAGAGCTCATTGCGCATGCGTGGCGGCCAGAGCGCAACGCGCTTGCGTGGCGGCCAGAGCCTACTGCGCATGCGTGGGAGCCAGACCGCACTGTGAATGCGTGGCGGCCACAGTGCACTGCTCATGTGTGACGGCCAGATCGCACAGCGCATGCGTGGCGGCCATAGCGCACTGCGCATGCATGGTGGCCAGAGAGCACTGCGCATGCGTGGCGGCCAGAGCGCATTGCGCATGCGTGGCGGCCAGAGCGCATTGCGCATACGTGGTGGCCATGATAGAGAGACCTCATATGGGGTGATTGGCGGGAGCCAATAGATGAGCGCGATCTCATATGGGGTGATTGGCGAGAGCCAATTGATGAGCGCCACCTCATATGGGGTGATTGGCGAGAGCCAATAGAGCACGTCAGAAGCGGGGCAACAGGCTATATAAGAACTACCATTACCCGGGTTGTTGTTCTTTCTCTTGCGTGGTGGCCAGAGCGCATTGCGCATGTGTGGCGGCCAGAGCGCATTGCGAATGCGTGGCGGCCAGCGCGCACTGCGCATGTGTGACGCCCAGAGCACATTACGCATGCGTGGAGGCCAGAGCTCACTGCGCATGCGTGGTGGCCAGAGCGCACTGCGCATGCATGGCGGCCAGAGCGCATTGCGCATGTGTGGGGGCCAGAGCTCATTGCGCATGCATGGCGGCCAGAGCGCACTGCGCATGTGTGGCGGCCAGAGCGCACTGCGCATGCGTGGCGGCCAGAGCGCACTGCGCATGCGTGGGGGCCAGAGCGCATTGCGCATGCGTGGCGGCCAGAGCGCACTGCGCATGCCTGACGGCCAGCGCGCACTGCGCTTGCGTGGCAGCCAGAGCGCACATCGCATGCGTGGCGGTCAAGGTGCACTGCGCATGCGTGGCGACCAGAGCGCACTGCGCATTCGTGGCGGCCAAGGCGCACTGCGCATGCGTGGCGGCCAGAGCGCACTGTGCATGCATGGCGGCGAGAGCGCATTGCGCATGCGTGTGGCCCAGAGCGCATTGCGCATACGTGGCGGCCAGAGTGCATTGCGCATGCGTGGGGGCCAGAGCGCATTGCGCATGCGTGGCGGCCAGAGTGCACTGCGCATGCGTGGCTGCCAGAGCGCATTGCGAACGCGTGGCGGCCAGAGCGCATTGCGCATGAGTGGCGGCCAGAGCGCACTGCGCATTCGTGGCGGCCAGAGCGCACTGCGCATGCGTGGGGGCCAGACCGCACTGCGCATGCATGGCGGCCACAGCGCACTGCGCATGCGTGGCGGCTAGAGCACACATAGCATGCGTGGCGGCCAGAGCGCACTGAGCATGCGTGGCGGCGAGAGAGCACTGCCCATGCGTGGCGGCCAGAGCGCATTGCGCATGCGTGGCGGCCAGAGCGCATTGCGCATACGTGGTGGCCATGATCGAGAGACCTCATATGGGGTGATTGGCGGGAGCCAATAGATGAGCGCGACCTCATATGGGGTGATTGGCGAGAGCCAATTGATGAGCGCCACCTCATATGGGGTGATTGGCGAGAGCCAATAGAGCACGTCAGAAGCGGGGCAACCAGGCTATATAAGAACTACCATCACCCGGGTTGTTGTTATTTCTCATGCGTGGTGGCCAGAGCGCATTTCGCATGCGTGGCGGCCATGACAGAGTGACCTATATGGGGTGATTGGCGGGAGCCAATAGATGAGCACCACCTCATATTGGGTGATTGGTGAGAGAAAATAGATGAGCGCCACCTCATATGGGGACTGCCATTACCCGGGTTGTTTTTCTTTCTCATGCGTGGCGGCCAGAGTGCACTGCGCATGCCTAGCGGCCAGAGCGCAATGCGCAAGCGTGGCAGCCAGAGCGCACTGCGCATGCATGGGGGCCAGAGCGCACTGCGCATTCAGGTCGGCCAGAGCGCACTGCGCATGCGTGGCCGCCAGAGCGCACTGCGCATGCTTGTTGGCCAAGGCGCACTGCGCATGCGTGGTGACCAGAGCGCACTGCGCATTCGTGGCGGCCAAGGCGCACTGCGCATGCGTGGCGGCCAGCGCGCACTGCGCATGCGTGGGGGCCAGAGCGCACTGCGCATGCGTGGCGACCAGAGCGACTGCGCATTCGTGGCGGCCAAGGCGCACTGCGCATGCGTGGCGGCCAGAGCGCACTGCGCATGCGTGGCGGCCAGAGCGCACTGCGCATGCGTGGCGGCCAGAGCGCACTGCGCAAGCGTGGCGGCCAGAGCGCATTGCTCATGCGTGGCGGTCGGAGCGCATTGTGCATGTGTGGCGGCCAGAGCGCATTGCGCATGCTTCGCGGCCAGAGCGCATTGCGCATACGTGGTGGACATGACAGAGAGACCTCATATGGGGTGATTGGCGAGAGCCAATAGACCACGTCAGAGGTGGGGCAACCAGGCTATATAAGGACTGCCATTACCCGGGTTGTTGTTCTTTCTCATGCGTGGCGGCCAGAGTGCATTGCTCATGCGTGGCGGCCAGAGCGCACTGCGCATGCGTGGCGGCCAGAGCGCATTGCGCATGCGTGGCGGCCAGAGCGCACTGGGCATGCGTGGGTGCCAGAGCGAACTCCGCATGTGTGGTGGCCAGAGCGCACAGCGCATGCGTGGCGGCCAGAGCGCACTGCACATGCGTGGCGGCCAGACCGCACTGTGCATGCGTGGCGGCCACAGCGCACTGTTCATGCGTGGCGGCCAGATCGCACCGCGCATGCGTGGCAGCCAGAGCGCACTGCGCATGCGTGGGGGCCAGACCGCACTGCGCATGCATGGCGGCCACAGCGCACTGCGCATGCGTGGCGGCCAGAGCGCACAACGCATGCGTGGCGGCCAGAGCGCACTGCGCATGCGTGGCGGCGAAAGAGCACTGCGCATGCGTGGCGGCCAGAGCGCATTGCGCATGCGTGGCGGCCAGAGCGCATTGCGCATACGTGCTGGCCATGATCGAGAGACCTCATATGGGGTGATTGGCGGGAGCCAATAGATGAGCGCGACCTCATATGGGGTGATTGGCGAGAGCCAATTGATGAGCGCCACCTCATATGGGGTGATTGGCGAGACCCAATAGACCACGTCAGAGGCGGGGCAACCAGGCTATATAAGGACTGCCATTACCCGGGTTGTTGTTCTTTCTCATGCGTGGCGGCCAGAGTGCATTGCGCATGCGTGGCGGCCAGAGCGCATTGCGCATGCATGGCTACCAGAGCGCATTGCGCATGCGTGGCGGCCAGAGCTCACAGCGCATGCGTGGGGGCCAGAGCGCATTGCGCATGCGTGGGGGCCAGAGCGCACAGCGCATGCGTGGCGGCCAGAGCGCACTGCGCATGCGTGGCGGCCAGAGCGCACCGCGCTTGTGTGGCGGCCAGAGCACACTGCGCATGCGTGGGGGCCAGACCGCACTGCGCATGGATGGCGGCCAGAGCGCATTGTGCATGCGTGGCGACCATAGCGCACTGCGCATGCGTGGTGGCCAGAGCGCATTGCGCATGCGTGGCGGCCAGAGCGCATTGCGCATAATTGGTAGCCATGAGAGAGTGACCTCATATGAGGTGATTGGCGGGAGGCAATAGATGACCGCGACCTCATGTGGGGTGATTGTCGAAAGCCAATGGACCACGTCAGAGGCGGGTCAACCAGGCTATATAAGGACTGCCATTACCCGGGTTGTTGTTCTTTCTCATGCGTGGCGGCCAGAGCGCATTTCGCATGCGTGGCGGCCATGACAGAGTGACCTATATGGGGTGATTGGTGAGAGCCAATAGAGGAGCGCCACCTCATATGGGGACTGCCATTACCCGGGTTGTTGTTCTTTCTCATGCGTGGCGGCCAGAGCGCACTGCGCATGCCTAGAGGCCAGAGCGCAATGCGCAAGCGTGGCGGCCAGAGCGCACTGCGCATGCGTGGGGGCCAGAGCGCTCTGCGCATTCATGTCGGCCAGAGCGCACTGCGCATGCGTGACGGCCAGTGCGCACTGCGCATGCGTGGCTGCCAGAGCGCACTGCGCATGCGTGTTGGCCAAGGCGCACTACGCATGCGTGGCGACCAGAGCGCACTGCGCATTCGTGGCGGCCAAGGCGCACTTGCTTGCGTGGCGGCCAGAGTGCACTGCGCATGCATGGGGGCCAGAGTGCACTGCGCATGCGTGGCCGCCAGAGCGCACTGCGCATGCGTGTTGGCCAATGCGCACTGCGCATGCGTGTGGGCCAGAGCGCACTGCGCATTCATGTCGGCCAGAGTGCATTGCGCATGCGTGGAGGCCAGAGCACATTGCGCATGCGTGGCGGCCACAGCGCATTGCGCATACGTGGTGGCCATGACAGAGAGACCACATATGGGGTGATTGGCGGGAGCCAATAGATGAGCACGAACTTATAGGTGTCAATGGCGAGAGCCAATAGATGAGCGCCACCTCATATGGGGTGATTGGCGAGAGCCAATAGACCACGTCAGAGGCGGGGCAACCAGGCTATATTAGGACTGCCATTACCCGGGTTGTTGTTCTTTCTCATGCGTGGCGGCCAGAGTGCATTGCTCATGCGTGGCGGCCAGAGCGCACTGCGCATGCGTGGCGGCCAGAGCGCATTGCGCATGCGTGGCGACCAGAGCGCACTGGGCATGCGTGGGTGCCAGAGCGAACTCCGCATGTGTGGTGGCCAGAGCGCACAGCGCATGCGTGGCGGCCAGAGCGCACTGCACATGCGTGGCGGCCAGACCGCACTGTGCATGCATGGCGGCCACAGCGCACTGTTCATGCGTGGCGGCCAGATCGCACCGCGCATGCGTGGCAGCCAGAGCGCACTGCGCATGCGTGGGGGCCAGACCGCACTGCGCATGCATGGCGGCCACAGAACACTGCGCATGCGTGGCGGCCAGAGCGCACATCGCATGCGTGGCGGCCAGAGCGCACTGCGCATGCGTGGCGGCGAAAGAGCACTGCGCATGCGTGGCGGCCAGAGCGCATTGCGCATGCGTGGCGGCCAGAGCGCATTGCGCATACGTGCTGGCCATGATCGAGAGACCTCATATGGGGTGATTGGCGGGAGCCAATAGATGAGCGCGACCTCATATGGGGTGATTGGCGAGAGCCAATTGATGAGCGCCACCTCATATGGGGTGATTGGCGAGACCCAATAGACCACGTCAGAGGCGGGGCAACCAGGCTATATAAGGACTGCCATTACCCGGGTTGTTGTTCTTTCTCATGCGTGGCGGCCAGAGTGCATTGCGCATGCGTGGCGGCCAGAGCGCATTGCGCATGCATGGCTACCAGAGCGCATTGCGCATGCGTGGCGGCCAGAGCTCACAGCGCATGCGTGGGGGCCAGAGCGCATTGCGCATGCGTGGGGGCCAGAGCGCACAGCGCATGCGTGGCGGCCAGAGCGCACTGCGCATGCGTGGCGGCCAGAGCGCACCGCGCTTGTGTGGCGGCCAGAGCACACTGCGCATGCGTGGGGGCCAGACCGCACTGCGCATGGATGGCGGCCAGAGCGCATTGTGCATGCGTGGCGACCATAGCGCACTGCGCATGCGTGGTGGCCAGAGCGCATTGCGCATGCGTGGGGGCCAGAGCGCACTGCACATTCGTGGCGGCCAGAGCGCATTGCGCATGCGTGGGGGCCAGAGCGCACTGCGTATTCGTGGCGGCCAGAGCGCATTGCGCATGCGTGGGGGCCAGAGCGCACTGCGCATTAGTGGCGGCCAAGGCGCACTGCGCATGCGTGGCGACCAGAGCGCACTGCGCATGCGTCGGGGCCAGAGCGCACTGCGCATTCGTGGCGGCCAGAGCGCACTTGCGCATGCGTGGCGGCCAGAGCGCACTGCGCATGCTTGGCGGCCAGAGAGCACTGCGCATGCGTGGCGGCCAGAGCGCACTGCGCATGCCTGGCGGCCAGAGTGCATTGCGCATGCGTGGCGGCCAGAGCGCATTGCGCATAATTGGTAGCCATGAGAGAGTGACCTCATATGAGGTGATTGGCGGGAGGCAATAGATGACCGCGACCTCATGTGGGGTGATTGTCGAAAGCCAATGGACCACGTCAGAGGCGGGTCAACCAGGCTATATAAGGACTGCCATTACCCGGGTTGTTGTTCTTTCTCATGCGTGGCGGCCAGAGCGCATTTCGCATGCGTGGCGGCCATGACAGAGTGACCTATATGGGGTGATTGGTGAGAGCCAATAGAGGAGCGCCACCTCATATGGGGACTGCCATTACCCGGGTTGTTGTTCTTTCTCATGCGTGGCGGCCAGAGCGCACTGCGCATGCCTAGAGGCCAGAGCGCAATGCGCAAGCGTGGCGGCCAGAGCGCACTGCGCATGCGTGGGGGCCAGAGCGCTCTGCGCATTCATGTCGGCCAGAGCGCACTGCGCATGCGTGACGGCCAGTGCGCACTGCGCATGCGTGGCTGCCAGAGAGCACTGCGCATGCGTGTTGGCCAAGGCGCACTACGCATGCGTGGCGACCAGAGCGCACTGCGCATTCGTGGCGGCCAAGGCGCACTTGCTTGCGTGGCGGCCAGAGTGCACTGCGCATGCATGGGGGCCAGAGTGCACTGCGCATGCGTGGCCGCCAGAGCGCACTGCGCATGCGTGTTGGCCAATGCGCACTCCGCATGCGTGTGGGCCAGAGCGCACTGCGCATTCATGTCGGCCAGAGTGCATTGCGCATGCGTGGAGGCCAGAGCACATTGCGCATGCGTGGCGGCCACAGCGCATTGCGCATACTTGGTAGCCATGACAGAGTGACCTCATATGGGGTGATTGGCAGGAGCAAATAGATGAGCGCGACCTCATGTGGGGTGATTGGCGAGAGCCAATAGACCACGTCAAATGCGGGGCAACCTGGCTATATAAGGACTGCCATTACCCGGGTTGTTGTTCTTTCTCAAGCGTGGCGGCCAGAGCGCATTTCGAATGCATGGCGGCCAGAGCGCACTGCGCATGCGTGGCGCCCAGAGTGCACTGCGCATGCGTGGCGGCCAGAGCGCACTGCGCATGCGTGGCGGCCAGAGCGCACTGCGCAAGCGTGGCGGCCAGAGCGCATTGCTCATGCGTGGCGGTCGGAGCGCATTGTGCATGTGTGGCGGCCAGAGCGCATTGCGCATGCTTCGCGGCCAGAGCGCATTGCGCATACGTGGTGGACATGACAGAGAGACCTCATATGGGGTGATTGGCGAGAGCCAATAGACCACGTCAGAGGTGGGGCAACCAGGCTATATAAGGACTGCCATTACCCGGGTTGTTGTTCTTTCTCATGCGTGGCGGCCAGAGTGCATTGCTCATGCGTGGCGGCCAGAGCGCACTGCGCATGCGTGGCGGCCAGAGCGCATTGCGCATGCGTGGCGGCCAGAGCGCACTGGGCATGCGTGGGTGCCAGAGCGAACTCCGCATGTGTGGTGGCCAGAGCGCACAGCGCATGCGTGGCGGCCAGAGCGCACTGCACATGCGTGGCGGCCAGACCGCACTGTGCATGCGTGGCGGCCACAGCGCACTGTTCATGCGTGGCGGCCAGATCGCACCGCGCATGCGTGGCAGCCAGAGCGCACTGCGCATGCGTGGGGGCCAGACCGCACTGCGCATGCATGGCGGCCACAGCGCACTGCGCATGCGTGGCGGCCAGAGCGCACAACGCATGCGTGGCGGCCAGAGCGCACTGCGCATGCGTGGCGGCGAAAGAGCACTGCGCATGCGTGGCGGCCAGAGCGCATTGCGCATGCGTGGCGGCCAGAGCGCATTGCGCATACGTGCTGGCCATGATCGAGAGACCTCATATGGGGTGATTGGCGGGAGCCAATAGATGAGCGCGACCTCATATGGGGTGATTGGCGAGAGCCAATTGATGAGCGCCACCTCATATGGGGTGATTGGCGAGACCCAATAGACCACGTCAGAGGCGGGGCAACCAGGCTATATAAGGACTGCCATTACCCGGGTTGTTGTTCTTTCTCATGCGTGGCGGCCAGAGTGCATTGCGCATGCGTGGCGGCCAGAGCGCATTGCGCATGCATGGCTACCAGAGCGCATTGCGCATGCGTGGCGGCCAGAGCTCACAGCGCATGCGTGGGGGCCAGAGCGCATTGCGCATGCGTGGGGGCCAGAGCGCACAGCGCATGCGTGGCGGCCAGAGCGCACTGCGCATGCGTGGCGGCCAGAGCGCACCGCGCTTGTGTGGCGGCCAGAGCACACTGCGCATGCGTGGGGGCCAGACCGCACTGCGCATGGATGGCGGCCAGAGCGCATTGTGCATGCGTGGCGACCATAGCGCACTGCGCATGCGTGGTGGCCAGAGCGCATTGCGCATGCGTGGCGGCCAGAGCGCATTGCGCATAATTGGTAGCCATGAGAGAGTGACCTCATATGAGGTGATTGGCGGGAGGCAATAGATGACCGCGACCTCATGTGGGGTGATTGTCGAAAGCCAATGGACCACGTCAGAGGCGGGTCAACCAGGCTATATAAGGACTGCCATTACCCGGGTTGTTGTTCTTTCTCATGCGTGGCGGCCAGAGCGCATTTCGCATGCGTGGCGGCCATGACAGAGTGACCTATATGGGGTGATTGGTGAGAGCCAATAGAGGAGCGCCACCTCATATGGGGACTGCCATTACCCGGGTTGTTGTTCTTTCTCATGCGTGGCGGCCAGAGCGCACTGCGCATGCCTAGAGGCCAGAGCGCAATGCGCAAGCGTGGCGGCCAGAGCGCACTGCGCATGCGTGGGGGCCAGAGCGCTCTGCGCATTCATGTCGGCCAGAGCGCACTGCGCATGCGTGACGGCCAGTGCGCACTGCGCATGCGTGGCTGCCAGAGCGCACTGCGCATGCGTGTTGGCCAAGGCGCACTACGCATGCGTGGCGACCAGAGCGCACTGCGCATTCGTGGCGGCCAAGGCGCACTTGCTTGCGTGGCGGCCAGAGTGCACTGCGCATGCATGGGGGCCAGAGTGCACTGCGCATGCGTGGCCGCCAGAGCGCACTGCGCATGCGTGTTGGCCAATGCGCACTGCGCATGCGTGTGGGCCAGAGCGCACTGCGCATTCATGTCGGCCAGAGTGCATTGCGCATGCGTGGAGGCCAGAGCACATTGCGCATGCGTGGCGGCCACAGCGCATTGCGCATACTTGGTAGCCATGACAGAGTGACCTCATATGGGGTGATTGGCAGGAGCAAATAGATGAGCGCGACCTCATGTGGGGTGATTGGCGAGAGCCAATAGACCACGTCAAATGCGGGGCAACCTGGCTATATAAGGACTGCCATTACCCGGGTTGTTGTTCTTTCTCAAGCGTGGCGGCCAGAGCGCATTTCGAATGCATGGCGGCCAGAGCGCACTGCGCATGCGTGGCGCCCAGAGTGCACTGCGCATGCGTGGCGGCCAGAGCGCACTGCGCAAGCGTGGCGGCCAGAGCGCATTGCTCATGCGTGGCGGCCAGAGCGCATTGTGCATGTGTGGCGGCCAGAGCGCATTGCGCATGCTTCGCGGCCAGAGCGCATTGCGCATACGTGGTGGACATGACAGAGAGACCTCATATGGGGTGATTGGCGAGAGCCAATAGACCACGTCAGAGGTGGGGCAACCAGGCTATATAAGGACTGCCATTACCCGGGTTGTTGTTCTTTCTCATGCGTGGCGGCCAGAGTGCATTGCTCATGCGTGGCGGCCAGAGCGCACTGCGCATGCGTGGCGGCCAGAGCGCATTGCGCATGCGTGGCGGCCAGAGCGCACTGGGCATGCGTGGGTGCCAGAGCGAACTCCGCATGTGTGGTGGCCAGAGCGCACAGCGCATGCGTGGCGGCCAGAGCGCACTGCACATGCGTGGCGGCCAGACCGCACTGTGCATGCGTGGCGGCCACAGCGCACTGTTCATGCGTGGCGGCCAGATCGCACCGCGAATGCGTGGCAGCCAGAGTGCACTGCGCATGCGTGGGGGCCAGACCGCACTGCGCATGCATGGCGGCCACAGCGCACTGCGCATGCGTGGCGGCCAGAGCGCACATCGCATGCGTGGCGGCCAGAGCGCACTGCGCATGCGTGGCGGCGAAAGAGCACTGCGCAAGCGTGGCGGCCAGAGCGCATTGCGCATGCGTGGCGGCCAGAGCGCATTGCGCATACGTGCAGGCCATGATCGAGAGACCTCATATGGGGTGATTGGCGGGAGCCAATAGATGAGCGCGACCTCATATGGGGTGATTGGCGAGAGCCAATTGATGAGCGCCACCTCATATGGGGTGATTGGCGAGACCCAATAGACCACGTCAGAGGCGGGGCAACCAGGCTATATAAGGACTGCCATTACCCGGGTTGTTGTTCTTTCTCATGCGTGGCGGCCAGAGTGCATTGCGCATGCGTGGCGGCCAGAGCGCATTGCGCATGCATGGCTACCAGAGCGCATTGCGCATGCGTGGCGGCCAGAGCTCACAGCGCATGCGTGGGGGCCAGAGCGCATTGCGCATGCGTGGGGGCCAGAGCGCACAGCGCATGCGTGGCGGCCAGAGCGCACTGCGCATGCGTGGCGGCCAGAGCGCACCGCGCTTGTGTGGCGGCCAGAGCACACTGCGCATGCGTGGGGGCCAGACCGCACTGCGCATGGATGGCGGCCAGAGCGCATTGTGCATGCGTGGCGACCATAGCGCACTGCGCATGCGTGGTGGCCAGAGCGCATTGCGCATGCGTGGGGGCCAGAGCGCACTGCACATTCGTGGCGGCCAGAGCGCATTGCGCATGCGTGGGGGCCAGAGCGCACTGCGTATTCGTGGCGGCCAGAGCGCATTGCGCATGCGTGGGGGCCAGAGCGCACTGCGCATTAGTGGCGGCCAAGGCGCACTGCGCATGCGTGGCGACCAGAGCGCACTGCGCATGCGTCGGGGCCAGAGCGCACTGCGCATTCGTGGCGGCCAGAGCGCACTTGCGCATGCGTGGCGGCCAGAGCGCACTGCGCATGCTTGGCGGCCAGAGAGCACTGCGCATGCGTGTCGGCCAGAGCAGACAGCGCATGCGTGGCGGCCAAGGCGCACTGCGCATGCGTGGCGGCCAGAGCGCACTGCGCATTCGTGTTGGCCAAGGCGCAATGCGCATTCGTGGCGGCCAGAGCGCACTGCGCATGCGTGTTGGCCAAGGCGCACTGCGCATGCTTGGCGACCATAGCGACTGCGCATTCGTGGCGGCCAAGAAGCACTGCGCTTGCGTGGCGGCCAGAGCGCATTGCGCATGCGTGGGGGCCAGAGCGCACTGCGCATGTGTGGTGGCCAGAGCGCACTGCGCATGCATGTTGGCCAGAGCAGACAGCGCATGCGTGGCGGCCAGAGCGCACTGCGCATGTGTGGCAGCCAGAGCGCACTGCGCATGCGTGGTGTCCAGAGCGCACTGCGCTTGTGTGGCGGCCAGAGCGCACTGCGCATGCGTGGGGGCCAGAGCGCACTGCGCATGCGTGGCGGACAGAGCGCACAGCGCATGCGTGACGGCCAGAGCGCACTGTGCATGCGTGGCGGCCAGAGTGCACTGCGCATGCTTGGCGGCGAGAGCGCACTGTGCATGCGTGGTGGCCAGAGCGCAACGCGCTTAGTGGCGTCCAGAGCCAACTGCGCATGCGTGGGAGCCAGACCGCACTGTGCATGCGTGGCGGCCACACCGCACTGCTCATGCGTGACGGCCAGATCGCACAGCGCATGCGTGGCGGCCAGAGCACACTGTGCATGCGTGGTGGCCAGAGAGCACTGCGCATGCGTGGCGGCCAGAGCGCATTGCGCATGCGTGGCGGCCAGAGCGCATTGCGCATACGTGGTGGCCATGATCGAGAGACCTCATATGGGGTGATTGGCGGGAGCCAATAGATGAGCGCGACCTCATGTGCGGTGATTGTCGAACGCCAATAGACCACGTCAGAGGCGGGGCAACCAGGCTATATAAGGACTGCCATTACGCGGGTTGTTGTTCTTTCTCATGCGTGGCGGCCAGAGCGCACTGCGCATGCGTGGGGGCCTGAGCGCACTGCACATGCGTGGCGGCCAAAGCGCACTGCGCATGCGTGGCGGCCAGAGCGCACATCGCAAGCGTGGCAGTGAAGGCGCACTGCGCATGCGTGGCGACCAGAGCGCACTGCGCATTCGTGGCGGCCAAGGCGCACTGCGCATGCGTGGTGGCCAGAGCGCACTGCGCATGGGTGGCGGCCAAGGCACACTGCGCTTGCGTAGTGGCCAGAGCGCACTGCGCATTCGTGGCGGCCAGAGCGCATTGCGCATGCGTTGCGGCCAGAGCGCATTGCGCATGCGTGGGGGCCAGAGCGCACTGCGCATTCGTGGCGGCCAAGGCGCACTGCGCATGCGTGGCGGCCAGAGCGCATTGCGCATGCGTGGGGGCCAGAGCGCACTGCGCATGCGTGGCGGCCAGAGCGCACGGCGCATTCGTGTCGGCCAGAGCAGACAGCGCATGCGTGGCGGCCAGAGCGCACTGCATATCCGTGGCGGCCAGAGAGCACTGCGCATGCGTGTTGGCCAAGGCGCACTGCGCATGCGTGGCGACCAGAGCGCACTGCGCATTCGTGGTGGCCAAGGCGCACTGCGCATGCGTGGCGGCCAGAGCGCACTGTGCATGCCTGGCGGCCAGAGCGCATTGCGCATGCGTGGGGGCCAGAGCGCATTGCGCATGCGTGGCGGCCAGAGCGCATTGCGCATAATTGGTAGCCATGACAGAGTGACCTCATATGATGTGATTGGCGGGAGGCAATAGATGACCGCGACCTCATGTGGGGTGATTGTCGAAAGCCAATGGACCACGTCAGAGGCGGGTCAACCAGGCTATATAAGGACTGCCATTACCCGGGTTGTTGTTCTTTCTCATGCGTGGCGGCCAGAGCGCATTTCGCATGCGTGGCGGCCATGACAGAGTGACCTATATGGGGTGATTGGTGAGAGCCAATAGATGAGCGCCACCTCATATGGGGACTGCCATTACCCGGGTTGTTATTCTTTCTCATGCGTGGCGGCCAAAGTGCACTGCGCATGCCTAGAGGCCAGAGCGCAATGCGCAAGCGTGGCGGCCAGAGCGCACTGCGCATGCGTGGGGGCCAGAGCGCTCTGCGCATTCATGTCGGCCAGAGCGCACTGCGCATGCGTGACGGCCAGTGCGCACTGCGCATGCGTGGCTGCCAGAGCGCACTGCGCATGCGTGTTGGCCAAGGCGCACTACGCATGCGTGGCGACCAGAGCGCACTGCGCATTCGTGGCGGCCAAGGCGCACTCGCTTGCGTGGCGGCCAGACTGCACTGCGCATGCATGGGGGCCAGAGTGCACTGCGCATGCGTGGCCGCCAGAGCGCACTGCGCATGCGTGTTGGCCAATGCGCACTGCGCATGCGTGTGGGCCAGAGCGCACTGCGCATTCATGTCGGCCAGAGTGCATTGCGCATGCGTGGAGGCCAGAGCACATTGCGCATGCGTGGCGGCCACAGCGCATTGCGCATACTTGGTAGCCATGACAGAGTGACCTCATATGGGGTGATTGGCAGGAGCAAATAGATGAGCGCGACCTCATGTGGGGTGATTGGCGAGAGCCAATAGACCACGTCAAATGCGGGGCAACCTGGCTATATAAGGACTGCCATTACCCGGGTTGTTGTTCTTTCTCAAGCGTGGCGGCCAGAGCGCATTTCGAATGCATGGCGGCCAGAGCGCACTGCGCATGCGTGGCGCCCAGAGTGCACTGCGCATGCGTGGTGGCCAGAGCGCACTGCGCATGCGTGGCGGCCAGAGCGCACTGCGCAAGCGTGGCGGCCAGAGCGCATTGCTCATGCGTGGCGGCCAGAGCGCATTGTGCATGTGTGACGGCCATTGCGCATTGCGCATGCTTCGCGGCCAGAGCGCATTGCGCATACGTGGTGGACATGACAGAGAGACCTCATATGGGGTGATTGGCGAGAGCCAATAGACCACTTCAGAGGTGGGGCAACCAGGCTATATAAGGACTGCCATTACCCGGGTTGTTGTTCTTTCTCATGCGTGGCGGCCAGAGCGCATTGCGCATGCGTGGCGGCCAGTGCGCATTGCGCATACGTGGTGGCCATGACAGAGAGACCACATATGGGGTGATTGGCGGGAGCCAATAGATGAGCACGAACTTATAGGTGTCAATGGCGAGAGCCAATAGATGAGCGCCACCTCATATGGGGTGATTGGCGAGAGCCAATAGACCACGTCAGAGGCGGGGCAACCAGGCTATATTAGGACTGCCATTACCCGGGTTGTTGTTCTTTCTCATGCGTGGCGGCCAGAGTGCATTGCTCATGCGTGGCGGCCAGAGCGCACTGCGCATGCGTGGCGGCCAGAGCGCATTGCGCATGCGTGGCGGCCAGAGCGCACTGGGCATGCGTGGGTGCCAGAGCGAACTCCGCATGTGTGGCGGCCAGAGCGCACAGCGCATGCGTGGCGGCCAGAGCGCACTGCACATGCGTGGCGGCCAGACCGCACTGTGCATGCGTGGCGGCCACAGCGCACTGTTCATGCGTGGCGGCCAGATCGCACCGCGCTTGCGTGGCAGCCAGAGCGCACTGCGCATGCGTGGGGGCCATACCGCACTGCGCATGCATGGCGGCCACAGCGCACTGCGCATGCGTGGCGGCCAGAGCGCACATCGAATGCGTGGCGGCCAGAGCGCACTGCGCATGCGTGGCGGCGAGAGAGCACTGCGCATGCGTGGCGGCCAGAGCGCATTGCGCATGCGTGGCGGCCAGAGCGCATTGCGCATACGTGGTGGCCATGATCGAGAGACCTCATATGGCGTGATTGGCGGGAGCCAATAGATGAGCGCGACCACATATGGGGTGATTGGCGAGAGCCAATTGATGAGCGCCACCTCATATGGGGTGATTGGCGAGAGCCAATAGACCACGTCAGAGGCGGGGCAACCAGGCTATATAAGGACTGCCATTACCCGGGTTGTTGTTCTTTCTCATGCGTGGCGGCCAGAGTGCATTCCGCATGCGTGGCGGCCAGAGCGCATTGCGCATGCATGGCTACCAGAGCGCATTGCGCATGCGTGGCGGCCAGAGCTCACAGCGCATGCGTGGGGGCCAGAGCGCACTGCGCATGCGTGGGGGCCAGAGCGCACAGCGCATGCGTGGCGGCCAGAGCGCACTGCGCATGCGTGGCGGCCAGAGCGCACTGCGCATGCGTTGTGGCCAGAGCGCACCGCGCTTGTGTGGCGGCCAGAGCGCACTGCGCATGCGTGGGGGCCAGACCGCACTGCGCATGGATGGCGGCCAGAGCGCATTGTGCATGCGTGGCGACCAGAGCGCACTGCGCATGCGTGGTGGCCAGAGCGCATTGCGCATGCGTGGGGGCCAGAGCGCACTGCACATTCGTGGCGGCCAGAGCGCATTGCGCATGCGTGGGGGCCAGAGCGCACTGCGCATTAGTGGCGGCCAAGGCGCACTGCGCATGCGTGGCGACCAGAGCGCACTGCGCATGCGTCGGGGCCAGAGCGCACTGCGCATTCGTGGCGGCCAGAGCGCACTTGCGCATGCGTGGCGGCCAGAGCGCACTGCGCATGCGTGGCGGCCAGAGAGCACTGCGCATGCGTGTCGGCCAGAGCAGAAAGCGCATGCGTGGCGGCCAAGGCGCACTGCGTATGCTTGGCGGCCAGAGCGCACTGCGCATTCGTGGGGGCCAGAGTGCACTGCGCATGCGTGGCCGCCAGAGCGCACTGCGCATGCGTGTTGGCCAAGGCACAATGCGCATGCGTGGCGACAGAGCGCACTGCGCATTCGTGGCGGCCAAGGCGCACTGCGCATGGGTGTTGGCCAAGGCGCACTGCGAATGCGTGGCGACGAGAGCACACTGCGCTTGCGTGTTGGCCAAGGCGCAATGCGCATTCGTGGCGGCCAGAGCGCACTGCGCATGCGTGTAGGCCAAGGCGCACTGCGCATGCTTGGCGACCAGAGCAACTGCGCATTCGTGGCGGCCAAGAAGCACTGCGCTTTCGTGGCGGCCAGAGCGCATTGCGCATGCGTGGGGGCCAGAGCGCACTGCGCATGTGTGGTGGCCAGAGCGCACTGCGCATGCATGTTGGCCAGAGCAGACAGCGCATGCGTGGCGGCCAGAGCGCACTGCGCATGTGTGGCAGCCAGAGCGCACTGCGCATGCGTGGTGTCCAGAGCGCACTGCGCTTGTGTGGCGGCCAGAGCGCACTGCGCATGCGTGGGGGCCAGAGCGCACTGCGCATGCGTGGCGGACAGAGCGCACAGCGCATGCGTGACGGCCAGAGCGCACTGCGCATGCGTGGCGGCCAGAGCGCACTGCGCAGGCGTGGCAGCGAGAGCGCACTGTGCATGCGTGGTGGCCAGAGCGCAACGCGCTTGCGTGGCGGCCAGAGCCAACTGCGCCTGCGTGGGAGCCAGACCGCACTGTGCATGCATGGCGGCCACACCGCACTGCTCATGCGTGACGGCCAGATCGCACAGCGCATGCGTGGCGGCCAGAGCGCACTGCACATGCGTGGCGGCCAGAGCGCACTGCGCATGCGTGTCGGCCAGAGCAGACAGCGCTTGCGTGGCGGCCAGAGCGCACTGCGCATGCGTGGCCGCCAGAGCGCACTGCGCATGCGTGGCGACCAGAGCGCACTGCGCATTCGTGGCAGCCAAGGCGCACTGCGCATGCGTGGCGGTCAGAGCGCACTGCGCATGCGTGGGGGCCGGAGCGCACTGCACATGCGTGGCGCCCAGAGCACATTGCGCATGCGTGGAGGCCAGAGCTCATTGCGCATGCGTGGCGGCCAGAGCGCAACGCGCTTGCGTGGCGGCCAGAGCCTACTGCGCATGCGTGGGAGCCAGACCGCACTGTGAATGCGTGGCGGCCACAGTGCACTGCTCATGTGTGACGGCCAGATCGCACAGCGCATGCGTGGCGGCCATAGCGCACTGCGCATGCATGGTGGCCAGAGAGCACTGCGCATGCGTGGCGGCCAGAGCGCATTGCGCATGCGTGGCGGCCAGAGCGCATTGCGCATACGTGGTGGCCATGATAGAGAGACCTCATATGGGGTGATTGGCGGGAGCCAATAGATGAGCGCGATCTCATATGGGGTGATTGGCGAGAGCCAATTGATGAGCGCCACCTCATATGGGGTGATTGGCGAGAGCCAATAGAGCACGTCAGAAGCGGGGCAACAGGCTATATAAGAACTACCATTACCCGGGTTGTTGTTCTTTCTCTTGCGTGGTGGCCAGAGCGCATTGCGCATGTGTGGCGGCCAGAGCGCATTGCGAATGCGTGGCGGCCAGCGCGCACTGCGCATGTGTGACGCCCAGAGCACATTACGCATGCGTGGAGGCCAGAGCTCACTGCGCATGCGTGGTGGCCAGAGCGCACTGCGCATGCATGGCGGCCAGAGCGCATTGCGCATGTGTGGGGGCCAGAGCTCATTGCGCATGCATGGCGGCCAGAGCGCACTGCGCATGTGTGGCGGCCAGAGCGCACTGCGCATGCGTGGCGGCCAGAGCGCACTGCGCATGCGTGGGGGCCAGAGCGCATTGCGCATGCGTGGCGGCCAGAGCGCACTGCGCATGCCTGACGGCCAGCGCGCACTGCGCTTGCGTGGCAGCCAGAGCGCACATCGCATGCGTGGCGGTCAAGGTGCACTGCGCATGCGTGGCGACCAGAGCGCACTGCGCATTCGTGGCGGCCAAGGCGCACTGCGCATGCGTGGCGGCCAGAGCGCACTGTGCATGCATGGCGGCGAGAGCGCATTGCGCATGCGTGTGGCCCAGAGCGCATTGCGCATACGTGGCGGCCAGAGTGCATTGCGCATGCGTGGGGGCCAGAGCGCATTGCGCATGCGTGGCGGCCAGAGTGCACTGCGCATGCGTGGCTGCCAGAGCGCATTGCGAACGCGTGGCGGCCAGAGCGCATTGCGCATGAGTGGCGGCCAGAGCGCACTGCGCATTCGTGGCGGCCAGAGCGCACTGCGCATGCGTGGGGGCCAGACCGCACTGCGCATGCATGGCGGCCACAGCGCACTGCGCATGCGTGGCGGCTAGAGCACACATAGCATGCGTGGCGGCCAGAGCGCACTGAGCATGCGTGGCGGCGAGAGAGCACTGCCCATGCGTGGCGGCCAGAGCGCATTGCGCAT
Organism: Sorex araneus; assembly: GCF_027595985.1. NCBI lineage: Eukaryota > Metazoa > Chordata > Mammalia > Eulipotyphla > Soricidae > Sorex > Sorex araneus. Next base: position 63,202,522 of record NC_073307.1, on the reverse strand, counting down.
GCGTGGCGGCCAGAGCGCATTGCGCATACGTGGTGGCCATGATCGAGAGACCTCATATGGGGTGATTGGCGGGAGCCAATAGATGAGCGCGACCTCATATGGGGTGATTGGCGAGAGCCAATTGATGAGCGCCACCTCATATGGGGTGATTGGCGAGAGCCAATAGAGCACGTCAGAAGCGGGGCAACCAGGCTATATAAGAACTACCATCACCCGGGTTGTTGTTATTTCTCATGCGTGGTGGCCAGAGCGCATTTCGCATGCGTGGCGGCCATGACAGAGTGACCTATATGGGGTGATTGGCGGGAGCCAATAGATGAGCACCACCTCATATTGGGTGATTGGTGAGAGAAAATAGATGAGCGCCACCTCATATGGGGACTGCCATTACCCGGGTTGTTTTTCTTTCTCATGCGTGGCGGCCAGAGTGCACTGCGCATGCCTAGCGGCCAGAGCGCAATGCGCAAGCGTGGCAGCCAGAGCGCACTGCGCATGCATGGGGGCCAGAGCGCACTGCGCATTCAGGTCGGCCAGAGCGCACTGCGCATGCGTGGCCGCCAGAGCGCACTGCGCATGCTTGTTGGCCAAGGCGCACTGCGCATGCGTGGTGACCAGAGCGCACTGCGCATTCGTGGCGGCCAAGGCGCACTGCGCATGCGTGGCGGCCAGCGCGCACTGCGCATGCGTGGGGGCCAGAGCGCACTGCGCATGCGTGGCGACCAGAGCGACTGCGCATTCGTGGCGGCCAAGGCGCACTGCGCATGCGTGGCGGCCAGAGCGCACTGCGCATGCGTGTTGGTCAAGGCGCACTACGCATGCGTGGCGACCAGAGCGCACTGCGCATTCGTGGCGGCCCAGGCGCACTTCGCTTGCGTGGAAGCCAGAGCGCACTGCGCATGCATGGGGGCCAGAGCGCACTGCGCATGCGTGGCGGCCAGAGCGCACTGCACATGCGTGTCGGCCAGAGCAGACAGCGCATGCGTGGCGGCCAGAGCGCACTGCGCATGCGTGGCGGCCAGAGAGCACTGCGCATGCGTGGCGGCCAGAGCGCACTGCGCATGCGTGGCGGCCAGAGCGCACTGCGCATGCCTAGCGGCCAGAGCGCACTGCGCATGAGTGACGGCCAGAGCACACTGCGAATGCGTGGCCGCCAGAGCGCACTGCGCATGCGTGTTGGCCAAGGCGCACTGCGCATGTGTGGCGACCAGAGCGCACTGCGCATTCGTGGCGGCCAAGTCGCACTGCGTATGCGTGGCGGCCAGAGCGCATTGCGCATGCATGGCTACCAGAGCGCATTGCGAATGCGTGGCGGCCAGAGCTCACAGCGCATGCGTGGGGGCCAGAGCGCACTGCGCATGCGTGGGGGCCAGAGAGCACAGCGCATGCGTGGCGGCCAGAGCGCACTGCGCATGCATGGCAGCCAGAGCGCACTGCGCATGCGTTGTGGCCAGAGCGCGCCGCGCTTGTGTGGCGGCCAGAGCGCACTGCGCATGCGTGGGGGCCAGACCGCACTGCGCATGGATGGCGGCCAGAGCGCATTGTGCATGCGTGGCGACCAGAGCGCACTGCGCATGCGTGGTGGCCAGAGCGCATTGCGCATGTGTGGGGGCCAGAGCGCATTGCGCATTCGTGGCGGACAGAGCGCATTGCGCATGCGTGGGGGCCAGAGCGCACTGCGTATTCGTGGCGGCCAGAGCGCATCTCGCATGCGTGGGGGCCAGAGCACACTGCGCATTAGTGGCGGCCAAGGCGCACTGCGCATGCGTGGCGACCAGAGCGCACTGCGCATGCGTCGGGGCCAGAGCGCACTGCGCATGCGTGGCGGCCAGAGCGCACTTGCGCATGCGTGGCCGCCAGAGAGCACTGCGCATGCGTGTTGGCCAAGGCGCATTGCGCATTCGTGGCGACCAGAGCGCACTGCGCATTCGTGGCGGCCAAGGCGCACTACGCATGCGTGGCGGCCAGAGCGCACTGCGCATGCCTAGCAGCCAGAGCGCACTGCGCATGAGTGACGGCCAGAGCACACTGCGAATGCGTGTCCGCCAGAGCGCACTGCGCATGCGTGTTGGCCAAGGCGCACTGCGCATGTGTGGCGACCAGAGCGCACTGCGCATTCGTGGCGGCCAAGTAGCACTGCGTATGCGTGGCGGCCAGAGCGCATTGCGCATGCATGGCTACCAGAGCGCATTGCGAATGCGTGGCGGCCAGAGCTCACAGCGCATGCGTGGGGGCCAGAGCGAACTGCGCATGCGTGGGGGCCAGAGAGCACAGCGCATGCGTGGCGGCCAGAGCGCACTGCGCATGCATGGCGGCCAGAGCGCACTGCGCATGCGTTGTGGCCAGAGCTCGCCGCGCTTGTGTGGCGGCCAGAGCGCACTGCGCATGCGTGGGGGCCAGACCGCACTGCGCATGGATGGCGGCCAGAGCGCATTGTGCATGCGTGGCGACCAGAGCGCACTGCGCATGCGTGGTGGCCAGAGCGCATTGCGCATGCGTGGGGGCCAGAGCGCATTGCGCATTCGTGGCGGCCAGAGCGCATTGCGCATGCGTGGGGGCCAGAGCGCACTGCATATTCGTGGCGGCCAGAGCGCATCTCGAATGCGTGGGGGCCAGAGCGCACTGCGCATTAGTGGCGGCCAAGGCGCACTGCGCATGCGTGGCGACCAGAGCGCACTGCGCATGCGTCGGGGCCAGAGCGCACTGCGCATGCGTGGCGGCCAGAGCGCACTTGCGCATGCGTGGCCGCCAGAGAGCACTGCGCATGCGTGTTGGCCAAGGCGCATTGCGCATGCGTGGCGACCAGAGCGCACTGCGCATTCGTGGCGGCCAAGGCGCACTACGCATGCGTGGCGGCAAGAGCGCACTGCGCATGCGTGGCGGCCAGAGCGCATTGCGCATGCGTGCGGGCCAGAGCGCATTGCGCATGCGTGGCGGCCAGAGCGCATTGCGCATACTTGGTAGCCATGACAGAGTGACCTCATATGGGGTGATTGGCGGGAGCCAATAGATGAGCGCAACCTCATGTGGGGTGATAGTCGAAAGCCAATAGACCACGCCAGAGGCGGGGCAACCAGGCTAAATAAGGACTGCCATTACCCGGGTTGTTGTTCTTTCTCCTGCGTAGCGGCCAGAGCTCATTTCGCATGCGTGGCGGCCATGACAGAGTGACCTATATGGGGTGATTGGCTGGAGCCAATAGATGAGCACCACCTCATATGGGGTGATTGGTGAGAGCCAATAGATGAGCGCCAGCTCATATGGGGAATGCCATTACCCGGGTTGTTGTTCTTTCTCATGCGTGGCGGCCAGAGCGCACTGCGCATGCCTAGCGGCCAGAGCGTTCTGCGCATGAGTGACGGCCAGAGCACACTGCGAATGCGTGGCCGCCAGAGCGCACTGCACATGCGTGTTGGCCAAGGCGCACTGCGCATGTGTGGCGACCAGAGCGCACTGCGCATTCGTGGCGGCCAAGGCGCACTGCGTATGCGTGGCGGCCAGAGCGCACTGCGCATGCGTGGGGGCCAGAGCGCACTGCGCGTGCGTGTCGGCCAGAGCAGACAGCGCATGCGTGGCGGCCAGAGCACACTGCGTATGCGTGGCGGCCAGAGCGCACTGCGCATGCGTGTCGGCCAGAGCAGACAGCGCATGCGTGGCGGCCAGAGCGCACTGCACATGCGTGGCGGCCAGAGAGCACTGCGCATGCGTTTTGGCCAAGGCGCACTGCGCATGCATGGCGACCAGAGCGCACTGCGCATTCATGGCGGCCAAGGCGCACTGCGCATGCGTGGTGGCCAAGGCACACTGCGCATGCGTGGCGACCAGAGCGCACTGCGCATTCATGGTGGCCAAGGCGCACTGCGTATGCGTGGCAGCCAGAGCGCACTGCGCATGCATGGCGGCCAAGGCGCACTGCGCATGCTTGGCGGCCAGAGCGCACTGCTCATTCGTGGCGGCCAGAGCGCACTGCACATGCGTGGCGGCCAGAGCGCACTGCGCATGCGTGTCGGCCAAAGCAGACAGTGCATGCGTGGCGGCCAGAGCGCACTGCGCATGCGTGGCGGCCAGAGAGCACTGCGCATGCGTGTTGGCCAAGCCGCACTGCGCATGCGTGGCGACCAGAGCGCACTGCGCATTCGTGGCGGATAAGGCGCACTGCGCATGCGTGGTGGCCAAGGCGCACTGCGCATGCGTGGCCGCCAGAGCGCACTGCGCATGCGTGTTGTCCAAGGCGCACTGCGCATGCGTGGCGACCAGAGCGCACTGCGCATTCTTGGTGGCCAAGGCGCACTGCGCATGCGTGGCGGCCAGAGCGCACTGCGCATGGATGGCGGTCAGAGCGTTCTGCGCATGCGTGGCGGGCAGAGCGCACATCGCATGCGTGGCGGCCAAGGCGCACTGCGCATGCGTGGCGACGAGAGCGCACTGCGCATTCGTGGCAGCCAAAGCACACTGCGCATGCATGGGGGCCAGAGCGCACTGCGCATGCGTGGCGACCAGAGCGACTGCGCATTCGTGGCGGCCAAGGCGCACTGCGCATGCGTGGCGGCCAGAGCGCACTGCGCATGCGTGTTGGTCAAGGCGCACTACGCATGTTTGGCGACCAGAGCGCACTGCGCATTCGTGGCGGCCCCGGCGCACTTCGCTTGCGTGGCAGCCAGAGCGCACTGCGCATGCATGGGGGCCAGAGCGCACTGCGCATGCGTGGCGGCCAGAGCGCACTGCACATGCGTGTCGGCCAGAGCAGACAGCGCATGCGTGGCGGCCAGAGCGCACTGCGCATGCGTGGCGGCCAGAGAGCACTGCGCATGCGTGGCGGCCAGAGCGCACTGCGCATGCGTGGCGGCCAGAGCGCACTGCGCATGCATGGCGGCCAGAGCGCATTGCTCATGCGATCGGGCCAAAGCGCACTGCGCATGCGTGGGGGCCACAGCGCACTGCGCATTCATGTCGTCTAGAGCGTACTGCGCATGCGTGACGGCAAGAGCCCACTGCGCATTCGTGGCCGCCAGAGCGCACTGCGCATGCGTGTTGGCCAAGGCGCACTGCACATGCGTGGGGGCCAGAGCGCACTGCGCATTCATGTCGGTCAGAGTGCATTGCGCATGCGTGGAGGCCAGAGCGCATTGCGCATGCGTGACGGCCAAAGCGCATTGCGCATAATTGGTAGCCATGACAGAGTGACTTCATATGGGGTGATTGGCGGGAGCCAATAGATGAGCGCGACCTCATGTGGGGTGATTGGCGAGAGCTATAGACCACGTCAGAGGCGGGGCAACCAGGCTATATAAGGACTGCCATTACCCGGGTTGTTGTTCTTTCTCATGCGTGGCGGCCAGAGCGCTTTTCGAGTGCGTGGCTGCCAGAGCGCACTGCGCATGCGTGGCGGCCAGAGCACACTGCGCATGTGTGGCGGCCAGAGCGCACTGCGCATGCGTGGCGGCCAGAGCTCACAGCACATGCGTGGGGGCCAGAGCGCATTGCGCATGCGTGCGGGCCAGAGCGCATTGCGCATGCCTGGCGGCCAGAGCGCATTGCGCATACTTGGTAGCCATGACAGAGTGACCTCATATGGGGTGATTGGCGGGAGCCAATAGATGAGCGCAACCTCATGTGGGGTGATAGTCGAAAGCCAATAGACCACGTCAGAGGCGGGGCAACCAGGCTAAATAAGGACTGCCATTACCCGGGTTGTTGTTCTTTCTCATGCGTGGCGGCCAGAGCGCACTGCGCATGCATGGCGGCCAGAGAGCACTGCGCATGCGTGTTGGCCAAGGCGCACTGCGCATGTGTGGCGACCAGAGCGCACTGCGCATTCGTGGCGGCCAAGGCGCACTGCGTATGCGTGGCGGCCAGAGCGCACTGCGCATGCGTGGGGGCCAGAGCACACTGCGCATGCGTGTCGGCCAGAGCAGACAGCGCATGCGTGGCGGCCAGAGCGCACTGCGCATGCGTGGCGGCCAGAGCGCACTGCGCATGCGTGTCGGCCAGAGCAGACAGCGCATGCGTGGCGGCCAGAGCGCACTGCACATGCGTGGCGGCCAGAGAGCACTGCGCATGCGTTTTGGCCAAGGCGCACTGCGCATGCGTGGCGACCAGAGCGCACTGCGCATTCGTGGCGGCCAAGGCGCACTGCGCATGCGTGGTGGCCAAGGCACACTGCGCATGCGTGGCGACCAGAGCGCACTGCGCATTCATGGTGGCCAAGGCGCACTGCGCATGCGTGGCAGCCAGAGCGCACTGCGCATGCATGGCGGCCAAGGCGCACTGCGCATGCGTGGCGGCCAGAGCGCACTGCTCATTCGTTGCGGCCAGAGCGCACTGCACATGCGTGTTGGCCAAGCCGCACTGCGCATGCGTGGCGACCAGAGCGCACTGCGCATGCGTGTCGGCCAGAGCAGACAGCGCATGCGTGGCGGCCAGAGCGCACTGCGCATGCGTGTCGGCCAAAGCAGACAGCGCATGCGTGGCGGCCAGAGCGCACTGCGCATGCGTGGCGGCCAGAGAGCACTGCGCATGCGTGTTGGCCAAGCCGCACTGTGCATGCGTGGCGACCAGAGCGCACTGCGCATGCGTGGCGGATAAGTCGCACTGCGCATGCGTGGGGGCCAAGGCGCACTGCGCATGCGTGGCCGCCAGAGCGCACTGCGCATGCGTGTTGTCCAAGGCGCACTGCGCATGCGTGGCGACCAGAGCGCACTGCGCATTCTTGGTGGCCAAGGCGCACTGCGCATGCGTGTGGGCCAGAGCGCACTGCGCATGGATGGCGGCCAGAGCGCTCTGCGCATGCGTGGCGGCCAGAGCGCACATCGCATGCGTGGCGGCCATAGCGCACTGCGCATGCATGTCGGCCAGAGCGCACTGCGCATGCTTGACAGCCACAGCGCACTGCGCATGCGTGGCGGCCAAGGCGCACTGCGCATGCGTGGCGGCCAGAGCGCACTGCGCATGCGTGTGGGCCAGAGTGCACTGCGCATGCGTGGCCGCCAGAGCGCACTGCGCATGCGTGTTGGCCAAGGCGCACTGCGCATGCGTGGCACCCAGAGCGCACTGCGCATTCGTGGCGGCCAAGGCGCACTGCGCATGCATGGTGGCCAGAGCGCACTGTGCATGCATGGTGGCCAGAGCGCACCGCGCTCGCGTGGCGGCCAGAGCCAACTGCGCATACGTTGGGGCCAGACCGCACTGCGCATGCGTGGTGGCCAAGGCGCACTGCGCATGCGTGGTGGCCAAGGCGCACTGCGCATGCGTGGCCGCCAGAGCGCACTGCGCATGCGTGTTGTCCAAGGCGCACTGCGCATGCGTGGCGACCAGAGCGCACTGCGCATTCTTGGTGGCCAAGGCGCACTGCGCATGCGTGTGGGCCAGAGCGCACTGCGCATGGATGGCGGCCAGAGCGCTCTGCGCATGCGTGGCGGCCAGAGCGCACATCGCATGCGTGGCGGCCATAGCGAACTGCGCATGCATGTCGGCCAGAGCGCACTGCGCATGCTTGACAACCACAGCGCACTTCGCATGCGTGGCGGCCAAGGCGCACTGCGCATGCGTGGCGGCCAGAGCGCACTGCGCATGCGTGTGGGCCAGAGTGCACTGCGCATGCGTGGCCGCCAGAGCGCACTGCGCATGCGTGTTGGCCAAGGCGCACTGCGCATGCGTGGCACCCAGAGCGCACTGCGCATTCGTGGCGGCCAAGGCGCACTGCGCATGCATGGTGGCCAGAGCGCACTGTGCATGCATGGTGGCCAGAGCGCACCGCGCTCGCTGGCGGCCAGAGCCAACTGCGCATACGTTGGGGCCAGACCGCACTGTGCATGCGTGGCGGCCACAGCGCACTGCGCATGCGTGGCGGCCAGAGCCACTGCTCATGCGTGTTGGCCAAGGTGCACTGCGCATGCTTGGCGACCAGAGCGACTGCGCATTCGTGGCGGCCAAGAAGCACTGTGCTTGCGTGGCGGCTAGAGCGCATTGCGCATGCGTGGGGGCCAGAGCGCACTGCGCATGCGTGCTGGCCAGAGCGCACTGCGCATGCGTGTCGCCCAGAGCAGACAGCGCATGCGTGGCAGCCAGAGCGCACTGCGCATGCGTGGCGGCCAGAGCGCACTGCGCATGCGTGGCGGCGAGAGCGCACTGTGCATGCATGGTGGCCAGAGCGCACCGCGCTCGCGTGGCGGCCAGAGCCAACTGCGCATACGTGGGGGCCAGACCGCACTGTGCATGCGTGGCGGCCACAGCGCACTGCTCATGCGTGGCGGCCAGATCGCACAGCTCATGCGTGGCGGCCAGAGCGCACTGCGCATGCGTGGTGGCCAGAGAGCACTGCGCATGCGTGGCGGCCAGAGCGCATTGCGCATGCGTGGCGGCCAGAGCGCATTGCGCATACGTGGTGGCCATGATAGAGAAACCTCATATGGGGTGATTGGCGGGAGCCAATAGATGAGCGCGACCTCATATGGGGTGATTGGCAAGAGCCAATTGATGAGCGCCACCTCATATGGGGTGATTCGCGAGAGACAATAGAACACGTCAGAAGCGGGGCAACCAGGCTATATAAGAAATACCATTACCCGGGTTGTTGTTCTTTCTCTTGCGTGGTGGCCAGAGCGCATTGCGCATGTGTGTCGGCCAGAGACCACTGCGCATGCGTGTTGGCCAAGGCGCACTGCGCATGCGAGGCGACCAGAGCGCACTGCGCATTCGTGGTGGCCAAGGCGCACTGCGCATTCGTGGCGGCCAGAGCGCACTGCGCATGCGTGGGGGCCAGAGCGCATTGCGTATGCGTGGCGGCCAGAGCGCATTGCACATACTTGGTAGCCATGACAGAGTGACCTCATAGGAGGTGATTGGCGGGAGCCAATATATGAGCGCGACCTGATGTGGGGTGATTGTCGAAAGCCAATAGACCACGTCAGAGGCGGGGCAACCAGGCTATATAAGGACTGCCATTACCCGGGTTGTTGTTCTTTCTCCTGCGTGGCGGCCAGAGCACATTTCGCATGCTTGGCGGCCATGACAGAGTGACCTATATGGGGTGATTGGCTGGAGCCAATAGATGAGCACCACCTCATATGGGGTGATTGGTGAGACCCAATAGATGAGCGCCACCTCATATGGGGACTGCCATTACCCGGGTTGTTGTTCTTTCTCATGCGTGGCGGCCAGAGCGCACTGCGCATGCCTAGTGGCCAGAGCGCAATGCGCAATCGTGGGGGCCAGAGCGCACTGCGCATTCATGTCGGCCAGAGCGCACTGCGTATGCGTGACGGCCAGAGCACACTGCGCATGCGTGGCCGCCAGAGCGCACTGCGCATGCGTGTTGGCCAAGGCGCACTGCGCATGTGTGGCGACCAGAGCGCACTGCGCATTCGTGGCGGCCAAGGCGCACTGCGCATGCGTGGCGGCTAGAGCGCACTGCGCATGCGTGGGGGCCAGAGCGCACTGCGCATGCGTGGCGGCCAGAGCGAACTGCGCGTGCGTGTCGGCCAGAGCAGACAGCGCATGCGTGGCGGCCAGAGCGCACTGCGCATGCATGGCGGCCAGAGAGCACTGCGCATGCGTTTTGGCCAAGGCGCACTGCGCATGCGTGGCGACCAGAGCGCACTGCGCATTCGTGGTGGCGAAGGCGCACTGCGCATGCGTGGTGGCCAAGGCGCACTGCGCATGCGTGGCGACCAGAGCGCACTGCGCATGCGTGTTGGCCAAGGCGCACTGCGCATGAGTGGCTGCCAGAGCGCACTGCGCATGCGTGTTGTCCAGGGCGCACTGCGCATGCGTGGCGACCAGAGCGCACTGCGCATTCGTGGTGGCCAAGGCGCACTGCGCATGCGTGGCGACCAGAGCGCACTGCGCATTCGTGGTGGCGAAGGCGCACTGCGCATGCGTGGTGGCCAAGGCGCACTGCGCATGCGTGTCGACCAGAGCGCACTGCGCATGCGTGTTGGCCAAGGCGCACTGCGCATGAGTGGCTGCCAGAGCGCACTGCGCATGCGTGTTGTCCAAGGCGCACTGCGCATGCGTGGCGACCAGAGCGCACTGCGCATTCGTGGTGGCCAAGGCGCACTGCGCATGCGTGGCGGCCAGAGCGCACTGCGCATGCATGGCGGCCAGAGCGCTCTGCGCATGCGAGGCGGCCAGAGCTCACTGCGCATGCATGGGGGCCAAGGCGCACTGCGCATGTGTGGCGGCCAGAGCGCACTGCGCATTCCTGGCCCCCAGAGCGCATTGCGCATGCGTGGGAGCCAGAGCGCATTGCGCATGCGTGGCGGCCAGAGTGCATTCTGCATGCGTTGCGGCCATAGCGCATTGTGCACGCATGGCGGCCAGAGCGCATTGCGCATACTTGGTAGCCATGACAGAGTGACCTCATATGGGGTGATTGGCGGGAGTCAATAGATGAGCGCGACCTCAAGGGGTGATTGTCGAAAGCCAATAGACCACGTCAGAGGCCGGGCAACCAGGCTATATAAGGACTGCCATTACCCGGGTTGTTTTTCTTTCTCATGCGTGGCGGCCAGAGCGCACTGTGCATGCGTGGTGGCCAGAGCGCAACGCGCTTGCGTGGCGTCCAGAGCCAACTGCGCATGCGTGGGAGCCAGACCGCACTGTGCATGCGTGGCGGCCACACCGCACTGCTCATGCGTGACGGCCAGATCGCACAGCGCATGCGTGGCGGCCACAGCGCACTGTGCATGCGTGGTGGCCAGAGCGCACCGCGCTTGTGTGGCGGCCAGAGCGCACTGCGCATGCGTGGGGGCCAGACCGCACTGCGCATGGATGGCGGCCAGAGCGCATTGTGCATGCGTGGCGACCAGAGCGCACTGCGCATACGTGGTGGCCAGAGCGCACCGCGCTTGTGTGGTGGCCAGAGCGCACTGCGCATGCGTGGGGGCCAGACCGCACTGCGCATGGATGGCGGCCAGAGCGCATTGTGCATGCGTGGCGACCAGAGCGCACTGCGCATACGTGGTGGCCAGAGCGCATTGCGAGTGCGTGGGGGCCAGAGCGCACTGCGCATTCATGGCGGCCAGAGCGCATTGCGCATGCGTGGGGATCAGAGCGCACTGCGTATTCGTGGCGGCCAGAGCGCATTGCGCATGCGTGGGGGCAAGAGCGCACTGCGCATTAGTGGCGGCCATGGCGCACTGCGCATGCGTGGCGACCAGAGCGCACTGCGCATGCGTCGGGGCCAGAGCACACTGCGCATTCGTGGCGGCTAGAGCGCACTTGCGCATGCGTGTCGGCCAGAGCAGACAGTGCATGCGTGGCGGCCAGAGCGCACTGCGCATGCGTGGCGGCTAGAGCGCACTTGCGCATGCGTGTCGGCCAGAGCAGACAGCGCATGCGTGGCGACCAGAGCGCACTGCGCATGCGTGTTGGCCAAGGCGCACTGCGCATGCGTGGCGACCAAAGCGCAATGCGCATTCATGGTGGCCAAGGCGCACTGCGCATGCGTGGCGGCCAGAGCGCACTGCGCATGCATGGCGGCCAAGGCGCACTGCGCATGCGTGGCGGCCAGAGCGCACTGCGCATTCGTGGCGGCCAGAGCGCACTGCGCATGCATGGCGGCCAAGGCGCACTGCGAATGCGTTGCAACCAGAGCTCACTGCGAATGCGTGTTGGCCAAGGCGCACTGCGCATGCGTGTCGACCAGAGCGACTGCGCATTCGTGGCGGCCAGGGCGCACTGCACATGTGTGGCGGCCAGAGCGCACTGCGCATGCGTGTTGGCCCAGGCGCACAGCGTATGCGTGGCGACCAGTGCGCACTGCGCATGCGTGGCGGCCAAGGCGCACTCCGCTTGCGTGGCGGCCAGAGTGCACTGCGCATGCGTGGGGGCCAGAGCACACTGCGCATGCGTGGCGGCCAGAGCGCACTGCGCATGCGTGGCGGCCAGAGCGCACTGCGCATGCGTGGGGCCAGAGCGCACTGCGCATGCGTGGCGGCCAGAGCGCACTGCGCATGCCTGGCGGCCAAGGCGCACTGCGCATGCGTGGCGGCCAGAGGGCACTGCGCATGCGTGGCGGCAAAGGCGCACTGCGCTTCCCTGGCGGCCAGAGCGCACTGCGCATTCGTGGCGGCCAGAGCGCATTGCGCATGCGTTGCGGCCAGAGTGCATTGCACATGCGTGGGGGCCAGAGCGCACTGCGCATTCGTGGCGGCCAAGGCGCACTGCGCATGTGTGGAGGCCAGAGCGCACTGCGCATGCGTGGGGGCCAGAGCGCACTGCGCATGCGTGGCGGCCAGAGCACACTGCGCATTCGTGTCGGGCAGAGCAGACATCGCATGCGTGGCGGCCAGAGCGCACTGCGCATCCGTGGCGGCCAGTGAGCACTGCGCATGCGTGTTGGCCAAGGCGCACTGCGCATGCGTGTCGACCAGAGCGCACTGCGCATTTGTGGCGGCCAAGGCGCGCTGCGCTTGCGTGGCGGCCAGAGCGCACTGCACATGCGTGGAGGCCAGAGCGCATTGTGCATGCGTGGAGGCCAGAGCACATTGCGCATGCGTGGCGGCCAGAGCGCATTGCGAATACTTGTTAGCCATGACAGAGTGACCTCATATGAGGTGATTGGCGGGAGCCAATAGATGAGCGCGACCTCATGTGGGGTGATTGTCGAAAGCCAATAGACCACGTCAGAGGCGGGGCAACCTGGCTATATAAGGACTGCCATTACCCGGGTTGTTGTACTTTCTGATGCGTGGCGGCCAGAGCGCATTTCGAATGCATGGCGGCCAGAGCGCACTGCGCATGCGTGTCGCCCAGAGTGCACTGCGCATGCGTGGTGGCCAGAGCGCACACCGCATGCGTGGCGCCCAGAGCGCACTGCGCAAGTGTGGCGGCCAGAGCGCATTGCTCATGCGTGGCGGCCAGAGCGCATTGCGCATGTGTGGCGGCCAGAGCGCATTGCGCATGCTTCGCGGCCAGAGCGCATTGCGCATACGTGGTGGACATGACAGAGAGACCTCATATGGGGTGATTGGCGAGAGCCAATAGACCACGTCAGAGGTGGGGCAACCAGGCTATATAAGGAATGTCATTACCCGGGTTGTTGTACTTTCTCATGCGTGGCGGCCAGAGCGCATTGCGCATGCGTGGTGGCCAGTGCGCATTGCGCATACGTGGTGGCCATGACAGAGAGACCACATATGGGGTGATTGGCGGGAGCCAATAGATGAGCACGACCTCATAGGTGTCAATGGCGAGAGCCTATAGATGAGCGCCACCTCATATGGGGTGATTGGCGAGAGCCAATCGACCACGTCAGAGGCGGGGCAACCAGGCTATATAAGGACTGCCATTACCCGGGTTGTTGTTCTTTCTTATGCGTGGCGGCCAGAGCGCATTGCGCATGTGTGGCGGCCAGAGGGCACTGCGCATGCGTGGCGGCCAGAGCGCACTGCGCATGTGTTGGGGACAGAGCGCACTGCGCATGCGTGGTGGAGAGAGCGCACTGTGCATGCGTGGCGGCCAGAGCGCACAGCGCATGCGTGGCGGCCAGAGCGCACTGCGCATGCGTGGTGGCCAGAGAGCACTGCGCATGCGTGGGGGCCAGAGCGCACTGCGCATGCGTGGCGGCCAGAGCGCACTGCCCATTCGTTTCGGCCAGAGCAGACAGCGCATGCATGGCGGCCAGAGTGCACTGCGCATGCGTGGCGGCCAGAGCGCACTGCTCATGCGTGGCGACCAGAGCGCACTGAGCATGCTTGGAGGCCAGAGCGCACTGCGCATGCGTGGCGGCCAGAGCGCACTGAGCATGCGTGGCCCCAGAGCGCACGGCGCATGACTGGCGGCCAGAGCGCATTGCTCATGCGTGGCGGCCAGAGCGCATTGCGCATGAGTGGCGGCCAGAGCGCACTGCGCATTCGTGGCGGCCAGAGCGAACTGCGCATGCGTGGGGGCCAGAGCGCATTGCGCATGCGTGGCGGCCAGAGCAGACAGCGCATGCGTGGCGGCCAGAGCGCACTGCGCATGCGTGGCGGCCAGAGAGCACTGCGCATGCGTGGCGGCCAGAGCGCACTGCGCATGCATGGCGGCCAGAGCACACTGCGCATGCATGGCGGCCAGAGCGCATTGCTCATGCGATCGGGCCAAAGCGCACTGCGCATGCGTGGGGGCCAGAACGCACTGCGCATTCATGTCGGCCAGATCGTACTGCGCATGCGTGACGGCAAGAGCGCACTGCGCATTCGTGGCCGCCAAAGCGCACTGTGCATGCGTGATGGCCAAGGCGCACTGCGCATGCGTGGGGGCCAGAGCGCACTGCGCATTCATGTCGGCCAGAGTGCATTGCGCATGCATGGAGGCCATAGCGCATTGCGCATGCGTGGCGGCCACAGCGCATTGCGCATACTTGGTAGCCATGACAGAGTGACCTCATATGGGGTGATTGGCGGGAGCCAATAGATGAGCGCGACCTCATGTGGGGTGATTGGCGAGAGCTATATACCACGTCAGAGGCGGGGCAACCAGGCTATATAAGGACTGCCATTACCCGGGTTGTTGTTCTTTCTAATGCGTGGCGGCCAGAGCGCATTTCGAATGCCTGGCGGCCAGAGCGCACTGCGCATTCGTGGTGGCCAAGGCGCACTGCGCATGCGTGGCGGCCAGAGCGCACTGCGCATGCGTGGGGGCCAGAGCGCACTGCGCATTTGTGGCGGCCAGAGCGCACTGCGCATGCGTGTAGGCCAGATCAGACAGCGAATGCGTGGCGGCCAGAGCGCACTGCGCATGCGTGGTGGCCAGAGAGCACTGCGCATGCGTGTTGGCCAAGGCACACTGCGCATTCGTGGCGACCAGAGCGCACTGCTCATTCGTGGCGGCCAAGGCGCACAGCACATACGTGGCGGCCAGAGCGCACTGGGCATGCGTGGGGGTCAGAGCACACTGCGCATGCGTGGCGGCCAGAGCTCATTGCGCATGCGGGCGGCCAGAGCGCACTGCGCATGCGTGGCGGCCAGAGCGCACTGCGCATGCATGGCGGCCAGAACTCACTGTGCATGCGTGGAGGCCAGAGCGTATTGCGCATGCGTGGCTGCCAGGGCGCACTGTGCATGCGTGGGGGCCAGAGCGCACTGCGCATGCGTGGTGGCCAGAGCACACTGCGCATGCGTGTCGGCCAGAGTAGACAGCGCATGCGTGGCAGCCAGAGCGCACTGCGCATGCATGGCGGCCAGAGCGCACTGCGCATGCGTGGCGGCCAGAGCGCACTGCGCATGCGTGGTGGCCAAGGCGCACTGCGAATGCGCCGCGACCAGAGCGCACTGCGCATGCGTGGGGGCCAGAGTGCACTGCGGATGCGTGGCGGCCAGAGCGCACTGCGCATGCGTGTCGGCCAGAGCAGACAGCGCATGCGTGGCAGCCAGAGTGCACTGCGCATGCGTGGCGATCATAGAGCACTGCGCATGCGTGTTGGCCAAGGCGCACTGCGCATGCGTGGAGACCAGAACGCACTGCACATTCGTGGCGGCCAAGGCGCAATGCGCATGCGTGGTGGCCAAGGCGCACTGCGCATGCGTGGCGACCTGAGCGCACTGCGCATTCGTGGTGGCCAAGGCGCACTGCGCATGCGTGGCAGCCAGAGCGCACTGCGCATGCGTGTTGGAAAAGGCGCACTGCGCATGCGTGGCGGCCAGAACGCACTGCGCAGGCGTGTTGGCCAAGGCGCACTGCGCATGCGTGGCGACCAGAGCGCACTGCGCATGCGTGTTGGCCAAGGTGCACTGCGCTTGCATGGCGGCCACAGTGCATTGCGCATACTTGGTAGCCATGACAGAGTGACCTCATATGGGGTGATTGGCGGGAGCCAATAGATGAGCGCGACCTCATGTGGGGTGATTGGCGAGAGCTATAGACCACGTCAGAGGCGGGGCAACCAGGCTATATAAGGACTGCCATTACCCGGGTTGTTGTTCTTTCTCATGCGTGGCGGCCAGAGCGCATGTTGCATGCGTGGTGGCCAGAGCGCACTGCGCATTTGTGGCGGCCAAGGCGCACTGCGCATGCGTGGCGGCCAGAGCTCACTGCGCATGCGTGGGGGCCAGAGCGCACTGCGCATGCGTGGGGGCCAGAGCGCACTGCGCATGCGTGGCGGCCAGAGCGCACTGCGCATGCGTGTTGGCCAAGGCGCACTGCGCATGCGTATAGACCAGAGCGCACTGCGCATTCGAGGCGGCCAAGGCGCACTGCGCATGCGTGGTGGCCAAGGCGCACTGCGCATGCGTCGCGACCAGAGCGCACTGCGCATGCGTGGAGGCCAGAGCGCATTGCGCATGCGTGGCCGCCAGAGCACACTGCGCATGCGTGTTGGCCAAGGCGCACTGGCATGCGTGGCAACCAGAGCGCACTGCGGATTCGTGGCGGCCAAGGCGCAATGCGCATGCGTGGCGCCCAGAGCGCACTGCGCATGCGAGGGGGCCAGAGCGCACTGCGGATGCGTGGCGGCCAGAGCGCACTGCGCATGCGTGTCGGCCAGAGCAGACAGCGCATGCGTGGCGGCCAGAGTGCACTGCGCATGCCTGGCGATCATAGAGCACTGCGCATGCGTGTTGGCCAAGGCGCACTGCGCATGCGTGGAGACCAGAGCGCACTGCGCATTCGTGGCGGCCAAGGCGCACTGCGCATGCGTGGTGGCCAAGGCGCACTGCGCATGCGTGGCGACCAGAGCGCACTGCGCATTCGTGGCGGCCAAGGCGCACTGCGCATGCGTGGTGGCCAAGGCGCACTGCGCATGCGTGGTGGCCAAGGCGCACTGCGCATGCATGGCAGCCAGAGCGCACTGCGCATGCGTGTTGGAAAAGGCGCACTGCGCATGCGTGGCGACCAGAGCGCACTGCGCATGCGTGTTGGCCAAGGCGCACTGCGCTTGCGTGGCGGACAGAGCGCACTGTGCATTCATGTCGGCAAGAGTGCATTGCGCATGCGTGGAGGCCAGAGCGCATTGCGCATGCGTGGCGGCCACAGCGCATTGCGCATACTTGGTAGCCATGACAGAGTGACCTCATATGGGGTGATTGGCGGGAGCCAATAGATGAGCGCGACCTCATGTGGGGTGATTGGCGAGAGCTATAGACCACGTCAGAGGCGGGGCAACCAGGCTATATAAGGACTGCCATTACCCGGGTTGTTGTTCTTTCTCATGCGTGGCGGCCAGAGCGCATTTCGCATGCGTGGCGGCCAGAGCGCACTGCGCATGCGTGGCGCCCAGAGCGCACTGCCCATGCGTGGCGGCCAGAGCGCACTGCGCATGCGTGGTGGCCAGAGCGCACTGCGCATGCGTGGCGGCCAGAGCGCATTGCTCATGAGTGGCGGCCAGAGCGCATTGCGCATGCGTGGCGGCCAGAGAGCACTGCGCATGCGTGGTGGCCAGAGCGCACTGCGCATTCGTGGCGGCCAAGGCGCACTGCGCATGCGTGGCGGCCAGAGCGCACTGCGCATGCGTGGGGGCCAGAGCGCACTGCGCATTTGTGGCGGCCAGAGCGCACTGCGCATGCGTGTCGGCCAGATCAGACAGCGAATGCGTGGCGGCCAGAGCGCACTGCGCATGCGTGGCGGCCAGAGAGCACTGCGCATGCGTGTTGGCCAAGGCACACTGCGCATTCGTGGCGACCAGAGCGCACTGCTCATTCGTGGCGGCCAAGGCGCACAGCACATACGTGGCGGCCAGAGCGCACTGCGCATGCGTGGGGGTCAGAGCACACTGCGCATGCGTGGCGGCCAGAGCGCATTGCGAATGTGTGGCGGACAGAGCGCACTGCGCATGCGTGGCGCCCAGAGCACTTTGCGCATGCGTGGAGGCCAGAGCTCATTGCGTATGCGTGGCGGCCAAAGCGCACATCGCATGCGTGGCGGCCAAGGCGCAATGCGCATGCGTGGCGACCAGAGCGCACTGCGCATTCGTGGCGGCCAAGGCGCACTGCGCATGCGTGGCGGCCAGAGCGCACTGCGCATGCATGGCGGCCAAGGCGCACTGGGCATGCGTGACGGCCAGAGCGCACTGCGCATTCGTGGCGGCCAGAGCGCATTGCGCATGCGTGGCGGCCACAGCGCATTGCGCATACTTGGTAGCCATGACAGAGTGACCTCATATGGGGTGATTGGCGGGAGCCAATAGATGAGCGCGACCTCATGTGGGGTCATTGGCGAGAGCTATATACCACGTCAGAGGCGGGGCAACCAGGCTATATAAGGACTGCCATTACCCGGGTTGTTGTTCTTTCTAATGCGTGGCGGCCAGAGCGCATTTCGAATGCCTGGCGGCCAGAGCGCACTGCGCATTCGTGGCGGCCAAGGCGCACTGCGCATGCGTGGCGGCCAGAGCGCACTGCGCATTTGTGGCAGCCAGAGCGCACTGCGCATGCGTGTCGGCCAGATCAGACAGCGAATGCGTGGCGGCCAGAGCGCACTGCGCATGCGTGGCGGCCAGAGAGCACTGCGCATGCGTGTTGGCCAAGGCACACTGCGCATTCGTGGCGACCAGAGCGCACTGCTCATTCGTGGCGGCCAAGGCGCACAGCACATACGTGGCGGCCAGAGCGCACTGCGCATGCGTGGGGGTCAGAGCACACTGCGCATGCGTGGCGGCCAGAGCTCATTGCGCATGCGGGCGGCCAGAGCGCACTGCGCATGCGTGGCGGCCAGAGCGCACTGCGCATGCATGGCGGCCAGAACTCACCGTGCATGCGTGGAGGCCAGAGCGCATTGCGCATGCGTGGCCGCCAGGGCGCACTGCGCATGCGTGTTGGCCAAGGCGCACTGCGCATGCGTGGCGACCAGAGCGCACTGCGCATTCGTGGCGGCCAAGGCGCACTGCGCATGCGTGGCGGCCAGAGCTCACTGTGCATGCGTGGGGGCCAGAGCGCACTGCGCATGCGTGGTGGCCAGAGCACACTGCGCATGCGTGTCGGCCAGAGTAGACAGCGCATGCGTGGCAGCCAGAGCGCACTGCGCATGCATGGCGGCCAGAGCGCACTGCGCATGCGTGGCGGCCAGAGCGCACTGCGCATGCGTGTTGGCCAAGGCGCACCGCGCATGCGTGGCGGCCAGAGCGCACTGCGCATTCGAGGCGGCCAAGGCGCACTGCGCATGCGTGGTGGCCAAGGCGCACTGCGAATGCGCCGCGACCAGAGCGCACTGCGCATGCGTGGGGGCCAGAGCGCACTGCGGATGCGTGGCGGCCAGAGCGCACTGCGCATGCGTGTCGGCCAGAGCAGACAGCGCATGCGTGGCGGCCAGAGTGCACTGCGCATGCGTGGCGATCATAGAGCACTGCGCATGCGTGTTGGCTAAGGCGCACTGCGCATGCGTGGAGACCAGAGCGCACTGCGCATTCGTGGCGGCCAACGCGCAATGCGCATGCGTGGTGGCCAAGGCGCACTGCGCATGCGTGGCGACCTGAGCGCACTGCACATTCGTGGTGGCCAAGGCGCACTGCGCATGCGTGGCAGCCAGAGCGCACTGCGCATGCGTGTTGGAAAAGGCGCACTGCGCATGCGTGGCAGCCAGAACGCACTGCGCATGCGTGTTGGCCAAGGCGCACTGCGCATGCGTGGCGACCAGAGCGCACTGCGCATGCGTGTTGGCCAAGGCGCACTGCGCTTGCGTGGCGGCCACAGCGCATTGCGCATACTTGGTAGCCATGACAGAGTGACCTCATATGGGGTGATTGGCGGGAGCCAATAGATGAGCGCGACCTCATGTGGGGTGATTGGCGAGAGCTATAGACCACGTCAGAGGCGGGGCAACCAGGCTATATAAGGACTGCCATTACCCGGGTTGTTGTTCTTTCTCATGCGTGGCGGCCAGAGCGCATGTTGCATGCGTGGTGGCCAGAGCGCACTGCGCATTTGTGGCGGCCAATGCGCCCTGCGCATGCGTGGCGGCCAGAGCTCACTGCGCATGCGTGGGGGCCAAGGCGCACTGCGCATGCGTGGCGGCCAGAGCCACTGCTCATGCGTGTTGGCCAAGGTGCACTGCGCATGCTTGGCGACCAGAGCGACTGCGCATTCGTGGCGGCCAAGAAGCACTGTGCTTGCGTGGCGGCTAGAGCGCATTGCGCATGCGTGGGGGCCAGAGCGCACTGCGCATGCGTGCTGGCCAGAGCGCACTGCGCATGCGTGTCGCCCAGAGCAGACAGCGCATGCGTGGCAGCCAGAGCGCACTGCGCATGCGTGGCGGCCAGAGCGCACTGCGCATGCGTGGCGGCGAGAGCGCACTGTGCATGCATGGTGGCCAGAGCGCACCGCGCTCGCGTGGCGGCCAGAGCCAACTGCGCATACGTGGGGGCCAGACCGCACTGTGCATGCGTGGCGGCCACAGCGCACTGCTCATGCGTGGCGGCCAGAGCGCACTGCGCATGCGTGGTGGCCAGAGAGCACTGCGCATGCGTGGCGGCCAGAGCGCATTGCGCATGCGTGGCGGCCAGAGCGCATTGCGCATACGTGGTGGCCATGATAGAGAAACCTCATATGGGGTGATTGGCGGGAGCCAATAGATGAGCGCGACCTCATATGGGGTGATTGGCAAGAGCCAATTGATGAGCGCCACCTCATATGGGGTGATTCGCGAGAGACAATAGAACACGTCAGAAGCGGGGCAACCAGGCTATATAAGAAATACCATTACCCGGGTTGTTGTTCTTTCTCTTGCGTGGTGGCCAGAGCGCATTGCGCATGTGTGTCGGCCAGAGACCACTGCGCATGCGTGTTGGCCAAGGCGCACTGCGCATGCGAGGCGACCAGAGCGCACTGCGCATTCGTGGTGGCCAAGGCGCACTGCGCATTCGTGGCGGCCAGAGCGCACTGCGCATGCGTGGGGGCCAGAGCGCATTGCGTATGCGTGGCGGCCAGAGCGCATTGCACATACTTGGTAGCCATGACAGAGTGACCTCATATGAGGTGATTGGCGGGAGCCAATATATGAGCGCGACCTGATGTGGGGTGATTGTCGAAAGCCAATAGACCACGTCAGAGGCGGGGCAACCAGGCTATATAAGGACTGCCATTACCCGGGTTGTTGTTCTTTCTCCTGCGTGGCGGCCAGAGCACATTTCGCATGCGTGGCGGCCATGACAGAGTGACCTATATGGGGTGATTGGCTGGAGCCAATAGATGAGCACCACCTCATATGGGGTGATTGGTGAGACCCAATAGATGAGCGCCACCTCATATGGGGACTGCCATTACCCGGGTTGTTGTTCTTTCTCATGCGTGGCGGCCAGAGCGCACTGCGCATGCCTAGTGGCCAGAGCGCAATGCGCAATCGTGGGGGCCAGAGCGCACTGCGCATTCATGTCGGCCAGAGCGCACTGCGTATGCGTGACGGCCAGAGCACACTGCGCATGCGTGGCCGCCAGAGCGCACTGCGCATGCGTGTTGGCCAAGGCGCACTGCGCATGTGTGGCGACCAGAGCGCACTGCGCATTCGTGGCGGCCAAGGCGAACTGCGCATGCGTGGCGGCTAGAGCGCACTGCGCATGCGTGGGGGCCAGAGCGCACTGCGCATGCGTGGCGGCCAGAGCGCACTGCGCGTGCGTGTCGGCCAGAGCAGACAGCGCATGCGTGGCGGCCAGAGCGCACTGCGCGTGCATGGCGGCCAGAGAGCACTGCGCATGCGTGTTGGCCAAGGCGCACTGCGCATGCGTGGCGACCAGAGCGCACTGCGCATTCGTGGTGGCGAAGGCGCACTGCGCATGCGTGGTGGCCAAGGCGCACTGCGCATGCGTGGCGACCAGAGCGCACTGCGCATGCGTGTTGGCCAAGGCGCACTGCGCATGAGTGGCTGCCAGAGCGCACTGCGCATGCGTGTTGTCCAAGGCGCACTGCGCATGCGTGGCGACCAGAGCGCACTGCGCATTCGTGGTGGCCAAGGCGCACTGCGCATGCGTGGCGGCCAGAGCGCACTGCGCATGCATGGCGGCCAGAGCGCTCTGCGCATGCGAGGCGGCCAGAGCTCACTGCGCATGCATGGGGGCCAAGGCGCACTGCGCATGTGTGGCGGCCAGAGCGCACTGCGCATTCCTGGCCCCCAGAGCGCATTGCGCATGCGTGGCGGCCAGAGTGCATTCTGCATGCGTTGCGGCCATAGCGCATTGTGCACGCATGGCGGCCAGAGCGCATTGCGCATACTTGGTAGCCATGACAGAGTGACCTCATATGGGGTGATTGGCGGGAGTCAATAGATGAGCGCGACCTCAAGGGGTGATTGTCGAAAGCCAATAGACCACGTCAGAGGCCGGGCAACCAGGCTATATAAGGACTGCCATTACCCGGGTTGTTTTTCTTTCTCATGCGTGGCGGCCAGAGCGCACTGTGCATTCGTGGTGGCCAGAGCGCAACGCGCTTGCGTGGCGTCCAGAGCCAACTGCGCATGCGTGGGAGCCAGACCGCACTGTGCATGCGTGGCGGCCACACCGCACTGCTCATGCGTGACGGCCAGATCGCACAGCGCATGCGTGGCGGCCACAGCGCACTGTGCATGCGTGGTGGCCAGAGCGCACCGCGCTTGTGTGGCGGCCAGAGCGCACTGCGCATGCGTGGGGGCCAGACCGCACTGCGCATGGATGGCGGCCAGAGCGCATTGTGCATGCGTGGCGACCAGAGCGCACTGCGCATACGTGGTGGCCAGAGCGCACCGCGCTTGTGTGGTGGCCAGAGCGCACTGCGCATGAGTGGGGGCCAGACCGCACTGCGCATGGATGGCGGCCAGAGCGCATTGTGCATGCGTGGCGACCAGAGCGCACTGCGCATACGTGGTGGCCAGAGCGCATTGCGAGTGCGTGGGGGCCAGAGCGCACTGCGCATTCATGGCGGCCAGAGCGCATTGCGCATGCGTGGGGATCAGAGCGCACTGCGTATTCGTGGCGGCCAGAGCGCATTGCGCATGCGTGGGGGCAAGAGCGCACTGCGCATTAGTGGCGGCCATGGCGCACTGCGCATGCGTGGCGACCAGAGCGCACTGCGCATGCGTCGGGGCCAGAGCGCACTGCGCATTCGTGGTGGCTAGAGCGCACTTGCGCATGCGTGTCGGCCAGAGCAGACAGCGCATGCGTGGCGGCCAGAGCGCACTGCGCATGCGTGGCGGCTAGAGCGCACTTGCGCATGCGTGTCGGCCAGAGCAGACAGCGCATGCGTGGCGACCAGAGCGCACTGCGCATGCGTGTTGGCCAAGGCGCACTGCGCATGCGTGGCGACCAAAGCGCAATGCGCATTCATGGTGGCCAAGGCGCACTGCGCATGCGTGGCGGCCAGAGCGCACTGCGCATGCATGGCGGCCAAGGCGCACTGCGGATGCGTGGCGGCCAGAGCGCACTGCGCATTCGTGGCGGCCAGAGCGCACTGCGCATGCATGGCGGCCAAGGCGCACTGCGAATGCGTTGCAACCAGAGCTCACTGCGAATGCGTGTTGGCCAAGGCGCACTGCGCATGGATGGCGACCAGAGCGCACTGCGCATTCGTGGTAGCCAAGGCGCACTACGCATGCGTGGCGGCCAGAGCGCACTGCGCATGCGTGTTGGCCAAGGCGCACTGCGCATGCGTAGCGGCCAGAGCGCACTGCGCATGCGTGTTGGCCAAGGCGCACTGCGCATGCGTGGCGGCCAGAGCGCACTGCGCATGCGTGTTGGCCAAGGCGCACTGCGCATGCGTGTCGACCAGAGCGACTGCGCATTCGTGGCGGCCAGGGCGCACTGCACATGTGTGGCGGCCAGAGCGCACTGCGCATGCGTGTTGGCCCAGGCGCACAGCGTATGCGTGGCGACCAGTGCGCACTGCGCATGCGTGGCGGCCAAGGCGCACTCCGCTTGCGTGGCGGCCAGAGTGCACTGCGCATGCGTGGGGGCCAGAGCACACTGCGCATGCGTGGCGGCCAGAGCGCACTGCGCATGCGTGGCGGCCAGAGCGCACTGCGCATGCGTGGGGCCAGAGCGCACTGCGCATGCGTGGCGGCCAGAGCGCACTGCGCATGCCTGACGGCCAATGCGCACTGCGCATGCGTGGCGGCCAGAGGGCACTGCGCATGCGTGGCGGCAAAGGCGCACTGCGCTTCCCTGGCGGCCAGAGCGCACTGCGCATTCGTGGCGGCCAGAGCGCATTGCGCATGCGTTGCGGCCAGAGTGCATTGCACATGCGTGGGGGCCAGAGCGCACTGCGCATTCGTGGCGGCCAAGGCGCACTGCGCATGTGTGGAGGCCAGAGCGCACTGCGCATGCGTGGGGGCCAGAGCGCACTGCGCATGCGTGGCGGCCAGAGCACACTGCGCATTCGTGTCGGGCAGAGCAGACATCGCATGCGTGGCGGCCAGAGCGCACTGCGCATCCGTGGCGGCCAGTGAGCACTGCGCATGCGTGTTGGCCAAGGCGCACTGCGCATGCGTGTCGACCAGAGCGCACTGCGCATTTGTGGCGGCCAAGGCGCGCTGCGCTTGCGTGGCGGCCAGAGCGCACTGCACATGCGTGGAGGCCAGAGCGCATTGTGCATGCGTGGAGGCCAGAGCACATTGCGCATGCGTGGCGGCCAGAGCGCATTGCGAATACTTGTTAGCCATGACAGAGTGACCTCATATGAGGTGATTGGCGGGAGCCAATAGATGAGCGCGACCTCATGTGGGGTGATTGTCGAAAGCCAATAGACCACGTCAGAGGCGGGGCAACCTGGCTATATAAGGACTGCCATTACCCGGGTTGTTGTACTTTCTGATGCGTGGCGGCCAGAGCGCATTTCGAATGCATGGCGGCCAGAGCGCACTGCGCATGCGTGTCGCCCAGAGTGCACTGCGCATGCGTGGTGGCCAGAGCGCACACCGCATGCGTGGCGCCCAGAGCGCACTGCGCAAGTGTGGCGGCCAGAGCGCATTGCTCATGCGTGGCGGCCAGAGCGCATTGCGCATGTGTGGCGGCCAGAGCGCATTGCGCATGCTTCGCGGCCAGAGCGCATTGCGCATACGTGGTGGACATGACAGAGAGACCTCATATGGGGTGATTGGCGAGAGCCAATAGACCACGTCAGAGGTGGGGCAACCAGGCTATATAAGGAATGTCATTACCCGGGTTGTTGTACTTTCTCATGCGTGGCGGCCAGAGCGCATTGCGCATGCGTGGTGGCCAGTGCGCATTGCGCATACGTGGTGGCCATGACAGAGAGACCACATATGGGGTGATTGGCGGGAGCCAATAGATGAGCACGACCTCATAGGTGTCAATGGCGAGAGCCTATAGATGAGCGCCACCTCATATGGGGTGATTGGCGAGAGCCAATCGACCACGTCAGAGGCGGGGCAACCAGGCTATATAAGGACTGCCATTACCCGGGTTGTTGTTCTTTCTTATGCGTGGCGGCCAGAGCGCATTGCGCATGTGTGGCGGCCAGAGGGCACTGCGCATGCGTGGCGGCCAGAGCGCACTGCGCATGTGTTGGGGACAGAGCGCACTGCGCATGCGTGGTGGAGAGAGCGCACTGTGCATGCGTGGCGGCCAGAGCGCACAGCGCATGCGTGGCGGCCAGAGCGCACTGCGCATGCGTGGTGGCCAGAGAGCACTGCGCATGCGTGGGGGCCAGAGCGCACTGCGCATGCGTGGCGGCCAGAGCGCACTGCCCATTCGTTTCGGCCAGAGCAGACAGCGCATTCATGGCGGCCAGAGTGCACTGCGCATGCGTGGCGGCCAGAGCGCACTGCTCATGCGTGGCGACCAGAGCGCACTGAGCATGCTTGGAGGCCAGAGCGCACTGCGCATGCGTGGCGGCCAGAGCGCACTGAGCATGCGTGGCCCCAGAGCGCACGGCGCATGACTGGCGGCCAGAGCGCATTGCTCATGCGTGGCGGCCAGAGCGCATTGCGCATGAGTGGCGGCCAGAGCGCACTGCGCATTCGTGGCGGCCAGAGCGAACTGCGCATGCGTGGGGGCCAGAGCGCATTGCGCATGCGTGGCGGCCAGAGCAGACAGCGCATGCGTGGCGGCCAGAGCGCACTGCGCATGCGTGGCGGCCAGAGAGCACTGCGCATGCGTGGCGGCCAGAGCGCACTGCGCATGCATGGCGGCCAGAGCACACTGCGCATGCATGGCGGCCAGAGCGCATTGCTCATGCGATCGGGCCAAAGCGCACTGCGCATGCGTGGGGGCCAGAACGCACTGCGCATTCATGTCGGCCAGATCGTACTGCGCATGCGTGACGGCAAGAGCGCACTGCGCATTCGTGGCCGCCAAAGCGCACTGTGCATGCGTGATGGCCAAGGCGCACTGCGCATGCGTGGGGGCCAGAGCGCACTGCGCATTCATGTCGGCCAGAGTGCATTGCGCATGCATGGAGGCCATAGCGCATTGCGCATGCGTGGCGGCCACAGCGCATTGCGCATACTTGGTAGCCATGACAGAGTGACCTCATATGGGGTGATTGGCGGGAGCCAATAGATGAGCGCGACCTCATGTGGGGTGATTGGCGAGAGCTATATACCACGTCAGAGGCGGGGCAACCAGGCTATATAAGGACTGCCATTACCCGGGTTGTTGTTCTTTCTAATGCGTGGCGGCCAGAGCGCATTTCGAATGCCTGGCGGCCAGAGCGCACTGCGCATTCGTGGTGGCCAAGGCGCACTGCGCATGCGTGGCGGCCAGAGCGCACTGCGCATGCGTGGGGGCCAGAGCGCACTGCGCATTTGTGGCGGCCAGAGCGCACTGCGCATGCGTGTAGGCCAGATCAGACAGCGAATGCGTGGCGGCCAGAGCGCACTGCGCATGCGTGGTGGCCAGAGAGCACTGCGCATGCGTGTTGGCCAAGGCACACTGCGCATTCGTGGCGACCAGAGCGCACTGCTCATTCGTGGCGGCCAAGGCGCACAGCACATACGTGGCGGCCAGAGCGCACTGCGCATGCGTGGGGGTCAGAGCACACTGCGCATGCGTGGCGGCCAGAGCTCATTGCGCATGCGGGCGGCCAGAGCGCACTGCGCATGCGTGGCGGCCAGAGCGCACTGCGCATGCATGGCGGCCAGAACTCACTGTGCATGCGTGGAGGCCAGAGCGTATTGCGCATGCGTGGCTGCCAGGGCGCACTGTGCATGCGTGGGGGCCAGAGCGCACTGCGCATGCGTGGTGGCCAGAGCACACTGCGCATGCGTGTCGGCCAGAGTAGACAGCGCATGCGTGGCAGCCAGAGCGCACTGCGCATGCATGGCGGCCAGAGCGCACTGCGCATGCGTGGCGGCCAGAGCGCACTGCGCTTGCGTGGTGGCCAAGGCGCACTGCGAATGCGCCGCGACCAGAGCGCACTGCGCATGCGTGGGGGCCAGAGTGCACTGCGGATGCGTGGCGGCCAGAGCGCACTGCGCATGCGTGTCGGCCAGAGCAGACAGCGCATGCGTGGCAGCCAGAGTGCACTGCGCATGCGTGGCGATCATAGAGCACTGCGCATGCGTGTTGGCCAAGGCGCACTGCGCATGCGTGGAGACCAGAACGCACTGCGCATTCGTGGCGGCCAAGGCGCAATGCGCATGCGTGGTGGCCAAGGCGCACTGCGCATGCGTGGCGACCTGAGCGCACTGCGCATTCGTGGTGGCCAAGGCGCACTGCGCATGCGTGGCAGCCAGAGCGCACTGCGCATGCGTGTTGGAAAAGGCGCACTGCGCATGCGTGGCGGCCAGAACGCACTGCGCAGGCGTGTTGGCCAAGGCGCACTGCGCATGCGTGGCGACCAGAGCGCACTGCGCATGCGTGTTGGCCAAGGTGCACTGCGCTTGCATGGCGGCCACAGTGCATTGCGCATACTTGGTAGCCATGACAGAGTGACCTCATATGGGGTGATTGGCGGGAGCCAATAGATGAGCGCGACCTCATGTGGGGTGATTGGCGAGAGCTATAGACCACGTCAGAGGCGGGGCAACCAGGCTATATAAGGACTGCCATTACCCGGGTTGTTGTTCTTTCTCATGCGTGGCGGCCAGAGCGCATGTTGCATGCGTGGTGGCCAGAGCGCACTGCGCATTTGTGGCGGCCAAGGCGCACTGCGCATGCGTGGCGGCCAGAGCTCACTGCGCATGCGTGGGGGCCAGAGCGCACTGCGCATGCGTGGGGGCCAGAGCGCACTGCGCATGCGTGGCGGACAGAGCGCACTGCGCATGCGTGTTGGCCAAGGCGCACTGCGCATGCGTATAGACCAGAGCGCACTGCGCATTCGAGGCGGCCAAGGCGCACTGCGCATGCGTGGTGGCCAAGGCGCACTGCGCATGCGTCGCGACCAGAGCGCACTGCGCATGCGTGGAGGCCAGAGCGCATTGCGCATGCGTGGCCGCCAGAGCACACTGCGCATGCGTGTTGGCCAAGGCGCACTGGCATGCGTGGCAACCAGAGCGCACTGCGGATTCGTGGCGGCCAAGGCGCAATGCGGATGCGTGGCGGCCAGAGCGCACTGCGCATGCGTGTCGGCCAGAGTGCACTGCGCATGCCTGGCGATCATAGAGCACTGCGCATGCGTGTTGGCCAAGGCGCACTGCGCATGCGTGGAGACCAGAGCGCACTGCGCATGCGTGTCGGACAGAGCAGACAGCGCATGCGTGGCGGCCAGAGTGCACTGCGCATGCCTGGCGATCATAGAGCACTGCGCATGCGTGTTGGCCAAGGCGCACTGCGCATGCGTGGAGACCAGAGCGCACTGCGCATTCGTGGCGGCCAAGGCGCACTGCGCATGCGTGGTGGCCAAGGCGCACTGCGCATGCGTGGCGACCAGAGCGCACTGCGCATTCGTGGCGGCCAAGGCGCACTGCGCATGCGTGGTGGCCAAGGCGCACTGCGCATGCGTGGTGGCCAAGGCGCACTGCGCATGCATGGCAGCCAGAGCGCACTGCGCATGCGTGTTGGAAAAGGCGCACTGCGCATGCGTGGCGACCAGAGCGCACTGCGCATGCGTGTTGGCCAAGGCGCACTGCGCTTGCGTGGCGGACAGAGCGCACTGTGCATTCATGTCGGCAAGAGTGCATTGCGCATGCGTGGAGGCCAGAGCGCATTGCGCATGCGTGGCGGCCACAGCGCATTGCGCATACTTGGTAGCCATGACAGAGTGACCTCATATGGGGTGATTGGCGGGAGCCAATAGATGAGCGCGACCTCATGTGGGGTGATTGGCGAGAGCTATAGACCACGTCAGAGGCGGGGCAACCAGGCTATATAAGGACTGCCATTACCCGGGTTGTTGTTCTTTCTCATGCGTGGCGGCCAGAGCGCATTTCGCATGCGTGGCGGCCAGAGCGCACTGCGCATGCGTGGCGCCCAGAGCGCACTGCCCATGC
Organism: Sorex araneus; assembly: GCF_027595985.1. Taxonomy (NCBI): domain Eukaryota; kingdom Metazoa; phylum Chordata; class Mammalia; order Eulipotyphla; family Soricidae; genus Sorex; species Sorex araneus. The sequence continues at coordinate 63,173,263 of NC_073307.1, read as the reverse complement.
GTGGCGGCCAGAGCGCACTGCGCATGCGTGGTGGCCAGAGCGCACTGCGCATGCGTGGCGGCCAGAGCGCATTGCTCATGAGTGGCGGCCAGAGCGCATTGCGCATGCGTGGCGGCCAGAGAGCACTGCGCATGCGTGGTGGCCAGAGCGCACTGCGCATTCGTGGCGGCCAAGGCGCACTGCGCATGCGTGGCGGCCAGAGCGCACTGCGCATGCGTGGGGGCCAGAGCGCACTGCGCATTTGTGGCGGCCAGAGCGCACTGCGCATGCGTGTCGGCCAGATCAGACAGCGAATGCGTGGCGGCCAGAGCGCACTGCGCATGCGTGGCGGCCAGAGAGCACTGCGCATGCGTGTTGGCCAAGGCACACTGCGCATTCGTGGCGACCAGAGCGCACTGCTCATTCGTGGCGGCCAAGGCGCACAGCACATACGTGGCGGCCAGAGCGCACTGCGCATGCGTGGGGGTCAGAGCACACTGCGCATGCGTGGCGGCCAGAGCGCATTGCGAATGTGTGGCGGACAGAGCGCACTGCGCATGCGTGGCGCCCAGAGCACTTTGCGCATTCGTGGAGGCCAGAGCTCATTGCGTATGCGTGGCGGCCAAAGCGCACATCGCATGCGTGGCGGCCAAGGCGCAATGCGCATGCGTGGCGACCAGAGCGCACTGCACATTCGTGGCGGCCAAGGCGCACTGCGCATGCGTGGCGGCCAGAGCGCACTGCGCATGCATGGCGGCCAAGGCGCACTGGGCATGCGTGGCGGCCAGAGCGCACTGCGCATTCGTGGCGGCCAGAGCGCATTGCGCATGCGTGGCGGCCACAGCGCATTGCGCATACTTGGTAGCCATGACAGAGTGACCTCATATGGGGTGATTGGCGGGAGCCAATAGATGAGCGCGACCTCATGTGGGGTCATTGGCGAGAGCTATATACCACGTCAGAGGCGGGGCAACCAGGCTATATAAGGACTGCCATTACCCGGGTTGTTGTTCTTTCTAATGCGTGGCGGCCAGAGCGCATTTCGAATGCCTGGCGGCCAGAGCGCACTGCGCATTCGTGGCGGCCAAGGCGCACTGCGCATGCGTGGCGGCCAGAGCGCACTGCGCATTTGTGGCGGCCAGAGCGCACTGCGCATGCGTGTCGGCCAGATCAGACAGCGAATGCGTGGCGGCCAGAGCGCACTGCGCATGCGTGGCGGCCAGAGAGCACTGCGCATGCGTGTTGGCCAAGGCACACTGCGCATTCGTGGCGACCAGAGCGCACTGCTCATTCGTGGCGGCCAAGGCACACAGCACATACGTGGCGGCCAGAGCGCACTGCGCATGCGTGGGGGTCAGAGCACACTGCGCATGCGTGGCGGCCAGAGCTCATTGCGCATGCGGGCGGCCAGAGCGCACTGCGCATGCGTGGCGGCCAGAGCGCACTGCGCATGCATGGCGGCCAGAACTCACCGTGCATGCGTGGAGTCCAGAGCGCATTGCGCATGCGTGGCCGCCAGGGCGCACTGCGCATGCGTGTTGGCCAAGGCGCACTGCGCATGCGTGGCGACCAGAGCGCACTGCGCATTCGTGGCGGCCAAGGCGCACTGCGCATGCGTGGCGGCCAGAGCTCACTGTGCATGCGTGGGGGCCAGAGCGCACTGCGCATGCGTGGTGGCCAGAGCACACTGCGCATGCGTGTCGGCCAGAGTAGACAGCGCATGCGTGGCAGCCAGAGCGCACTGCGCATGCATGGCGGCCAGAGCGCACTGCGCATGCGTGGCGGCCAGAGCGCACTGCGCATGCGTGTTGGCCAAGGCGCACCGCGCATGCGTGGCGGCCAGAGCGCACTGCGCATTCGAGGCGGCCAAGGCGCACTGCGCATGCGTGGTGGCCAAGGCGCACTGCGAATGCGCCGCGACCAGAGCGCACTGCGCATGCGTGGGGGCCAGAGCGCACTGCGGATGCGTGGCGGCCAGAGCGCACTGCGCATGCGTGTCGGCCAGAGCAGACAGCGCATGCGTGGCGGCCAGAGTGCACTGCGCATGCGTGGCGATCATAGAGCACTGCGCATGCGTGTTGGCTAAGGCGCACTGCGCATGCGTGGAGACCAGAGCGCACTGCGCATTCGTGGCGGCCAAGGCGCAATGCGCATGCGTGGTGGCCAAGGCGCACTGCGCATGCGTGGCGACCTGAGCGCACTGCACATTCGTGGTGGCCAAGGCGCACTGCGCATGCGTGGCAGCCAGAGCGCACTGCGCATGCGTGTTGGAAAAGGCGCACTGCGCATGCGTGGCAGCCAGAACGCACTGCGCATGCGTGGCAGCCAGAACGCACTGCGCATGCGTGGAGGCCAGAGCGCACTGCGCATTCATGTCGGCCAGACTGCATTGCGCATGCGTGGAGGCCATAGCGCATTGCGCATGCGTGGCGGCCACAGCGCATTGCGCATACTTGGTAGCCATGACAGAGTGACCTCATATGGGGTGATTGGCGGGAGCCAATAGATGAGCGCGACCTCATGTGGGGTGATTGGCGAGAGCTATAGACCACGTCAGAGGCGGGGCAACCAGGCTATATAAGGACTGCCATTACCCGGGTTGTTGTTCTTTCTCATGCGTGGCGGCCAGAGCGCATGTTGCATGCGTGGTGGCCAGAGCGCACTGCGCATTTGTGGCGGCCAATGCGCCCTGCGCATGCGTGGCGGCCAGAGCTCACTGCGCATGCGTGGGGGCCAAGGCGCACTGCGCATGCGTGGCGGCCAGAGCGAACTGCGCATGCGTGGTGGCCATAGATCACTGCGCATGCGTGGCGGCCAGAGCATACTGCGCATGCGTGGGGGCCAGAGCGCACTGCGCATGCGTGGCGGCCAGAGCGCACTGCGCATGCGTGTTGGCCAAGGCGCACTGCGCATGCGTAGAGACCAGAGCGCACTGCGCATTCGAGGCGGCCAAGGCGCACTGCGCATGCGTGGTGGCCAAGGCGCACTGCGCATGCGTCGCGACCAGAGCGCACTGCGCATGCGTGGAGGCCAGAGCGCATTGCGAATGCGTGGCCGCCAGAGCACACTGCGCATGCGTGTTGGCCAAGGCGCACTGGCATGCGTGGCAACCAGAGCGCACTGCGGATTCGTGGCGGCCAAGGCGCACTGCGCATGCGTGGCGCCCAGAGCGCACTGCGCATGCGTGGGGGCCAGAGCGCACTGCGGATGGGTGGCGGCCAGAGCGCACTGTGCATTCATGTCGGCAAGAGTGCATTGCGCATGCGTGGAGGCCAGAGCGCATTGCGCATGCGTGGCGGCCACAGCGCATTGCGCATACTTGGTAGCCATGACAGAGTGACCTCATATGGGGTGATTGGCGGGAGCCAATAGATGAGCGAGACCTCATGAGGGGTGATTGGCGAGAGCTATAGACCACGTCAGAGGCGGGGCAACCAGGCTATATAAGGACTGCCATTACCCGGGTTGTTGTTCTTTCTCATGCGTGGCGGCCAGAGCGCATTTCGCATGCGTGGCGGCCAGAGCGAACTGCGCATGGGTGGCGCCCGGAGCGCACTGCCCATGCGTGGCGGCCAGAGCACACTGCGCATGCGTGGTGGCCAGAGCGCACTGCGCATGCGTGGCGGCCAGGCGCATTGCTCATGAGTGGCGGCCAGAGCGCATTGCGCATGCGTGGAGGCCAGAGCGCACTGCGCATGCTTCGGGGCCAGAGCGCATTGCGCATGCGTGGTGGCCAGAGCGCACTGCGCATGCATGGCGGCCAGAGCACATTGCGCATGTGTGGCGGCCAGAGCTCATTGCGCATGCGTGGCGGCCAGAGAGCACTGCGCATGCGTGGTGGCCAGAGCGCATTGCGCATGCGTGTTGGCCAAGGCGCACTTTGCATGCGTAGAGACCAGAGCGCACTGCGCATTCGAGGCGGCCAAGGCGCACTGCGCATGCGTGGTGGCCAAGGCGCACTGCGCATGCGTCGCGACCAGAGCGCACTGCGCATGCGTGGAGGCCAGAGCGCATTGCGCATGCGTGGCCGCCAGAGCACACTGCGCATGCGTGTTGGCCAAGGCGCACTGGCATGCGTGGCAACCAGAGCGCACTGCGGATTCGTGGCGGCCAAGGCGCAATGCGCATGCGTGGCGCCCAGAGCGCACTGCGCATGCGAGGGGGCCAGAGCGCACTGCGGATGCGTGGCGGCCAGAGCGCACTGCGCATGCGTGTCGGCCAGAGCAGACAGCGCATGCGTGGCGGCCAGAGTGCACTGCGCATGCCTGGCGATCATAGAGCACTGCGCATGCGTGTTGGCCAAGGCGCACTGCGCATGCGTGGAGACCAGAGCGCACTGCGCATTCGTGGCGGCCAAGGCGCACTGCACATGCGTGGTGGCCAAGGCGCACTGCGCATGCGTGGCGGCCAGAGCACACTGCGCATGCGTGTTGGAAAAGGCGCACTGCGCATGCATGGCAGCCAGAGCGCACTGCGCATGCGTGTTGGAAAAGGCGCACTGCGCATGCGTGGCGACCAGAGCGCACTGCGCATGCGTGTTGGCCAAGGCGCACTGCGCTTGCGTGGCGGACAGAGCGCACTGTGCATTCATGTCGGCAAGAGTGCATTGCGCATGCGTGGAGGCCAGAGCGCATTGCGCATGCGTGGCGGCCACAGCGCATTGCGCATACTTGGTAGCCATGACAGAGTGACCTCATATGGGGTGATTGGAGGGAGCCAATAGATGAGCGCGACCTCATGTGGGGTGATTGGCGAGAGCTATAGACCACGTCAGAGGCGGGGCAACCAGGCTATATAAGGACTGCCATTACCCGGGTTGTTGTTCTTTCTCATGCGTGGCGGCCAGAGCGCATTTCGCATGCGTGGCGGCCAGAGCGCACTGCGCATGCGTGGCGCCCAGAGCGCACTGCCCATGCGTGGCGGCCAGAGCGCACTGCGCATGCGTGGTGGCCAGAACGCACTGCGCATGCGTGGCGGCCAGAGCGCATTGCTCATGAGTGGCGGCCAGAGCGCATTGCGCATGCGTGGAGGCCAGAGCGCACTGCGCATGCATGGCGGCCAGAGCACATTGCGCATGTGTGGCGGCCAGAGCTCATTGCGCATGTGTGGCGGCCAGAGAGCACTGCGCATGCGTAGTGGCCAGAGCGCATTGCGCATGAGTGGCGGCCAGAGCGCATTGCGAATGCGTGGCGGACAGAGCGCACTGCGCATGCGTGGCGCCCAGAGCACTTTGCGCATGCGTGGAGGCCAGAGCTCATTGCGTATGCGTGGCGGCCAAAGCGCACATCGCATGCGTGGCGGCCAAGGCGCAATGCGCATGCGTGGCGACCAGAGCGCACTGCGCATTCGTGGCGGCCAAGGCGCACTGCGCATGCGTGGCGGCCAGAGCGCACTGCGCATGCATGGCGGCCAAGGCGCACTGGGCATGCGTGGCGGCCAGAGCGCACTGCGCATTCGTGGCGGCCAGAGCGCATTGCGCATGCGTGGCGGCCACAGCGCATTGCGCATACTTGGTAGCCATGACTGAGTGACCTCATATGGGGTGATTGGCGGGAGCCAATAGATGAGCGCGACCTCATGTGGGGTGATTGGCGAGAGCTATATTCCACGTCAGAGGCGGGGCAACCAGGCTATATAAGAACTGCCATTACCCGGGTTGTTGTTCTTTCTAATGCGTGGCGGCCAAAGCGCATTTCGAATGCCTGGCGGCCAGAGCGCACTGCGCATTCGTGGCGGCCAAGGCGCACTGCGCATGCGTGGCGGCCAGAGCGCACTGCGCATGCGTGGGGGCCAGAGCGCACTGCGCATTTGTGGCGGCCAGAGCGCACTGCGCATGCGTGTCGGCCAGATCAGACAGCGAATGCGTGGCGGCCAGAGCGCACTGCGCATGCGTGGCGGCCAGAGAGCACTGCGCATGCGTGTTGGCCAAGGCACACTGCGCATTCGTGGCGACCAGAGCGCACTGCTCATTCGTGGCGGCCAAGGCGCACAGCACATACGTGGCGGCCAGAGCGCACTGCGCATGCGTGGGGGTCAGAGCACACTGCGCATGCGTGGCGGCCAGAGCTCATTGCGCATGCGGGCGGCCAGAGCGCACTGCGCATGCGTGGCGGCCAGAGCGCACTGCGCATGCATGGCGGCCAGAACTCACCGTGCATGCGTGGAGGCCAGAGCGCATTGCGCATGCGTGGCCGCCAGGGCGCACTGCGCATGCGTGTTGGCCAAGGCGCACTGCGCATGCATGGCGACCAGAGCGCACTGCGCATTCGTGGCGGCCAAGGCGCACTGCGCATGCGTGGCGGCCAGAGCTCACTGTGCATGCGTGGGGGCCAGAGCGCACTGCGCATGCGTGGTGGCCAGAGCACACTGCGCATGCGTGTCGGCCAGAGTAGACAGCGCATGCGTGGCAGCCAGAGCGCACTGCGCATGCATGGCGGCCAGAGCGCACTGCGCATGCGTGGCGGCCAGAGCGCACTGCGCATGCGTGTTGGCCAAGGCGCACCGCGCATGCGTGGCGGCCAGAGCGCACTGCGCATTCGAGGCGGCCAAGGCGCACTGCGCATGCGTGGTGGCCAAGGCGCACTGCGAATGCGCCGCGACCAGAGCGCACTGCGCATGCGTGGGGGCCAGAGCGCACTGCGGATGCGTGGCGGCCAGAGCGCACTGCGCATGCGTGTCGGCCAGAGCAGACAGCGCATGCGTGGCGGCCAGAGTGCACTGCGCATGCGTGGCGATCATAGAGCACTGCGCATGCGTGTTGGCTAAGGCGCACTGCGCATGCGTGGAGACCAGAGCGCACTGCGCATTCGTGGCGGCCAAGGCGCAATGCGCATGCGTGGTGGCCAAGGCGCACTGCGCATGCGTGGCGACCTGAGCGCACTGCACATTCGTGGTGGCCAAGGCGCACTGCGCATGCGTGGCAGCCAGAGCGCACTGCGCATGCGTGTTGGAAAAGGCGCACTGCGCATGCGTGGCAGCCAGAACGCACTGCGCATGCGTGTTGGCCAAGGCGCACTGCGCATGCGTGGCGACCAGAGCGCACTGCGCATGCGTGTTGGCCAAGGCGCACTGCGCTTGCGTGGCGGCCACAGCGCATTGCGCATACTTGGTAGCCATGACAGAGTGACCTCATATGGGGTGATTGGCGGGAGCCAATAGATGAGCGCGACCTCATGTGGGGTGATTGGCGAGAGCTATAGACCACGTCAGAGGCGGGGCAACCAGGCTATATAAGGACTGCCATTACCCGGGTTGTTGTTCTTTCTCATGCGTGGCGGCCAGAGCGCATGTTGCATGCGTGGTGGCCAGAGCGCACTGCGCATTTTTGGCGGCCAAGGCGCCCTGCGCATGCGTGGCGGCCAGAGCTCACTGCGCATGCGTGGGGGCCAGAGCGCACTGCGCATGCGTGGGGGCCAGAGCGCACTGCGCACGCATGGCGGCCAGAGCGCACTGCGCATGTGTGGCGGCCAGAGCGCACTGCGCATGCGTGTTGGCCAAGGCGCACCGCGCATGTGTGGCGGCCAGAGCGCACTGCGCATTCGAGGCGGCCAAGGCGCACTGCGCATGCGTGGTGGCCAAGGCGCACTGCGAATGCGCCGCGACCAGAGCGCACTGCGCATGCGTGGAGGCCAGAGCGCATTGCGCATGCGTGGCCGCCAGAGCGCACTGCGCATGCGTGTTGGCCAAGGCGCACTGGCATGCGTGGCGACCAGAGCGCACTGCGCATTCGTGGCGGCCAAGGCGCACTGCGCATGCGTGGCGGCCAGAGCGCACTGCGCATGCGTGGGGGCCAGAGCGCACTGCGGATGCGTGGCGGCCAGAGCGCACTGCGCATGCGTGTCGGCCAGTGCAGACAGCGCATGCGTGGCGGCCAGAGTGCACTGCGCATGCGTGGCGATCATAGAGCACTGCGCATGCATGTTGGCCAAGGCGCACTGCGCATGCGTGGAGACCAGAGCGCACTGCGCATTCGTGGCGGCCAAGGCGCAATGCGCATGCGTGGTGGCCAAGGCGCACTGCGCTTGCGTGGCGGCCACAGCGCATTGCGCATACTTGGTAGCCATGACACAGTGACCTCATATGGGGTGATTAGCGGGAGCCAATAGATGAGCGCGACCTCATGTGGGGTGATTGGCGAGAGCTATAGACCACGTCAGAGGCGGGGCAACCAGGCTATATAAGGACTGCCATGACCCGGGTTGTTGTTCTTTCTCATGCGTGGCGGCCAGAGCGCATGTTGCATGCGTGGCGGCCAGAGCGCACTGCGCATTCGTGGCGGCCAAGGCGCACTGCGCATGCGTGGCGGCCAGAGCTCACTGCGCATGCGTGGGGGCCAGAGCGCACTGCGCATGCGTGGGGGCCAGAGCGCACTGCGCATCCGTGTCGGCCAGAGTAGACAGCGCATGCGTGGCAGCCAGAGCGCACTGCGCATGCGTGGCGGCCAGAGCGCACTGCGCATGCGTGGCGGCCAGAGCGCACTGCGCATGCGTTTTGGCCAAGGCGCACTGCGCATGCGTAGAGACCAGAGCGCACTGCGCATTCGAGGCGGCCAAGGCGCACTGCGCATGCGTGGTGGCCAAGGCGCACTGCGCATGCGTCGCGACCAGAGCGCACTGCGCATGCGTGGAGGCCAGAGCGCATTGCGCATGCGTGGCCGCCAGAGCGCACTGCGCATGCGTGTTGGCCAAGGCGCACTGGCATGCGTGGCAACCAGAGCACACTGCGCATTCGTGGCGGCCAAGGCGCACTGCGCATGCGTGGCGCCCAGAGCGCACTGCGCATGCGAGGGGGCCAGAGCGCACTGCGGATGCGTGGCGGCCAGAGCGCACTGCGCATGCATGTCGGCCAGAGCAGACAGCGCATTCGTGGCGGCCAGAGTGCACTGCGCATGCCTGGCGATCATAGAGCACTGCGCATGCGTGTTGGCCTAGGCGCACTGCGCATGCGTGGAGACCAGAGCGCACTGCGCATTCGTGGCGGCCAAGGCGCACTGCGCATGCGTGGTGGCCAAGGCGCACTGCGCATGCGTGGCGGCCAGAGCACACTGCGCATGCGTGTTGGAAAAGGCGCACTGCGCATGCATGGCAGCCAGAGCGCACTGCGAATGCATGTTGGAAAAGGCGCACTGCGCATGCGTGGCGACCAGAGCGCACTGCGCATGCGTGTTGGCCAAGGCGCACTGCCCTTGCGTGGCGGACAGAGCGCACTGTGCATTCATGTCGGCAAGAGTGCATTGCGCATGCGTGGAGGCCAGAGCGCATTGCGCATGCGTGGCGGCCACAGCGCATTGCGCATACTTGGTAGCCATGACAGAGTGACCTCATATGGGGTGATTGGCGGGAGCCAATAGATGAGCGCGACCTCATGTGGGGTGATTGGCGAGAGCTATAGACCACGTCAGAGGCGGGGCAACCAGGCTATATAAGGACTGCCATTACCCGGGTTGTTGTTCTTTCTCATGCGTGGCGGCCAGAGCGCATTTCGCATGCGTGGCGGCCAGAGCGCACTGCGCATGCGTGGCGCCCAGAGCGCACTGCCCATGCGTGGCGGCCAGAGCGCACTGCGCATGCGTGGTGGCCAGAGCGCACTGCGCATGCGTGGCGGCCAGAGCGCATTGCTCATGAGTGGCGGCCAGAGCGCATTGCGCATGCGTGGTGGCCAGAGAGCACTGCGCATGCTTCGGGGCCAGAGCGCATTGCGCATGCGTGGTGGCCAGAGCGCACTGCGCATGCATGGCGGCCAGAGGACATTGCGCATGTGTGGCGGCCAGAGCGCATTGCGAATGCGTGGCGGAGAGAGCGCACTGCGCATGCGTGGCGCCCAGAACACATTGCGCATGCGTGGAGGCCAGAGCTCATTGCGTATGCGTGGCGGCCAGAGCGCACATCGCATGCGTGGCGGCCAAGGCGCAATGCGCATGCGTGGTGACCAGAGCGCACTGCGCATTCGTGGCGGCCAAGGCGCACTGCGTATGCGTGGCGGCCAGAGCGCACTGCGCATCAATGGCGGCCAAGGCGCACTGGGCATGCGTGGCGGCCAGAGCGCACTGCGCATTCGTGGCGGCCAGAGCGCATTGCGCATGCGTGAGGGCCAGAGCGCACTGCGAATTCGTGGCAGCCAGAGCGCACTGCGCATGCATGGCGGCCAAGGCGCACTGGGCATGCGTGGCGGCCAGAGCGCACTGCGCATTCGTGGCGGCCAGAGCTCATTGCGCATGCGTGGCGGCCAGAGCGCACTGCGCATGCGTGGGAGCCAGAGCGCATTGCGCATGCCTTTTGGCCAGAGCTCACAGTGCATCCCTGGTGGCCAGAGCGCACTGCGCATGCGTGGCTGCCAGAGAGCACTGCGCATGCGTGGCGGCCAGAGCGCACTGCGCATGCATGACGGCCAGAGCGCATTGCGCATGCGTGGGGGCCAGAGCGCATTGCGCATGCGTGGCGGCCAGAGCGCACTGCGCATACATGGCGGCTGAGCGCATTGCGCATGTGTGGCGGCCAGAGCTTATTGGGCATGCGTGGAAGCCAGAGCACACTGCGCATGCATGGCGGCCAGACCGCACTGCGCATGCGTGGCGGCCAGAGCGCACTGCGGATTCGTGGCGGCCAGAGCGCACTGCGCATGCGTCGGGGCCAGAGCTCATTGCGCATGCGTGGCGGCCAGAGCGCACTGCAATGCGTGGCTCCCAGAGCGCACTGCGCATGCGTGGCGTCCAGAGCGCACTGCGAATGCGTGGCCCCAGAGTGCACTGTGCATTTGTGGCGGCCAGAGCGCATTGCTCATGCGTGGCGGCCAGAGCGCATTGCGCATGCGTGGCGGCCAGAGCGCATTGCGCATGCTTGGCGGCCAGAGCGCATTGCGCATACGTGGTGGCCATGACAGAGAGACCTCATATGCGGTGATTGGCGAGAGCCAATAGACCACGTCAGAGGTGGGGAAACCAGGCTATATAAGGACTGCCATTACCCGGTTTGTTGTTCTTTCTCATGCGTGGCGGCCAGAGCGCATTGCGCATGCATGGCGGCCAGAGAGCATTGCGCATGCGTGGCTGCCAGAGTGCATTGCGCATGTGTGGCGGCCAGAGAGCACAGCGCATACGTGGCGGCCAGAGCGCACTGCGCATGCGTGGGGGCCTGATCGCACTGCGCATGCGTGGTGGCCACAGCGCACTGCGCATGCGTGGCGGACAGAGCGCACAGCGCATGCGTTGCGGCCAAAGCACACTGCGCCTGCGTGGCGGCCAAAGAGCACTGCGCATGCGTGGCGGCCAGAGCGCATTGCGCATGCGTGGCGGCCAGAGCGCATTGCGCATACGTGGTGGCCATGATAGAGAGACCTCATATGGGGTGATTGGCAGGAGCCAATAGATGAGCGCGAACTCATATGGGGTGATTGGCGAGAGCCAATTGATGAGCGCCACCTCATATGGGGTGATTGGCGAGAGCCAATACACCACGTCAGAGGCGGGGCAACCAGGCTATATAAGGACTGCCATTACCCGGGTTGTTGTTCTTTCACATGCGTGGCGGCCAGAACGAATTGCGAATGCGTGGCAGGCAGTGCGCATTGCGCATGCGTGGCAGCCAGAGCGCACTGCGCATGCGTGGCAGCCAGAGCGCACTGCGCATGCGTGGCGGCCAGAGCACACTGCACATGCGTGGCGGTCAGAGCGCACTGCGCTTGTGTGGCGGCCAGAGCGCACTGCGCATGCGTGGGGCCTGAGCGCACTGGGCATGCGTGGCGGACAGAGCGCACTGTGCATGCGTGGCGGCCAGAGCGCACAGCGCATGCGTGGCGGCCAGAGCACACTGCGCATGCGTGGCGGCCAGAGTGCATTGCGCATGCGTGGCTGCCAGTGCGCATTGCGCATGCGTGGCGGCCAGAGCGAACTGCGCATGCGTGGCGGCCAGATGGCACAGCGCATGCATGGGGCCTGAGCACACTGTCCATGCGTGGCGGCCAGAGCGCACAGCGCATGCGTGGCGGCCAGATCGCATTGCGCATACGTTGGGGCCAGAGCGCACTGCGCATTCGTGGCGGTCAGAGCGCAATGCGCATGCGTGGGGGCCAGAGCGCATTGCGCATGCGTGGCGGCCAGAGCGCATTGCGCATACTTGGTAGCCATGACAGAGTGACCACATATGGGGTGATTGGCGGGAGCCAATATATGAGCGCCACCTCATGTGGGGTGATTGTTGAAAGCCAATAGACCACGTCAGAGGCGGGGCAACCAGGCTATATAAGGACTGCCATTACACGGGTTGTTGTTCTTTCTCATGCGTGGGGGCCAGAGCGCACTGCGCATTCGTGGCGGCCAGAGCGCATTGCACATTCGTGGTGGCCAGAGCGCATTGCGCATGCGTGGGGGCCAGAGCGCACTGCGCATTCGTGGTGGCCAGAGCGCATTGCGAATGCGTGGCGGACAGAGCGCACTGTGCATGCGTGGCGCCCAGAGCACATTGCGCATGCGTGGAGGCCAGAGCTCATTGCGTATGCGTGGCGGCCAGAGCGCACTGCGCATGCATGGCGGCCAGAGCTCATTGCGCATGCGTGGAGGCCAGAGCTCATTGCGTATGCGTGGCGGCCAGAGAGCACATCGCATGCGTGACGGCCAAGGCGCACTGCGCATGCGTGGCGACCAGAGCGCCCTGCGCATTCGTGGCGGCCAAGGCGCACTGCGCATGCGTGGCGGCCAGAGCGCACTGCGCATTCATGGCGGCCAAGGCGCACTGGGCATGCGTGGTGGCCAGAGCGCACTGCGCATGCGTGGGGGCCAGAGCGCACTGCGCATTCATGGCGGCCAGAGCGCAATGCGCATGCGTGGCGGCCAGAGCGCATTGCGCATACTTGGTAGCCATGACAGAGTGACCACATATGGGGTGATTGGCGGGAGCCAATATATGAGCGCCACCTCATGTGGGGTGATTGTCGAAAGCCAATAGACCACGTCAGAGGCGGGGCAACCAGGCTATATAAGGACTGCCATTACCCGGGTTGTTGTTCTTTCTCATGCGTGGGGGCCAGAGCGCACTCTGCATTCGTGGCGGCCAGAGCGCATTGCACATTCGTGGTGGCCAGAGCGCATTGCGCATGCGTGGGGGCCAGAGCGCACTGCGCATTCGTGGTGGCTAGAGCGCATTGCGCATGCGTGGGGGCCAGAGCGCATTGCGCATGCGTGGCTACCAGAGCGCACTGCGCATGCATGGCGGCAATAGCGTATTGCGCATGCGTGGGGTCCAGAGCGCACTGCGCATGCGTGGAGGCCATGACAGAGTGACCTATATGGGGTGATTGGCGGGAGCCAATAGATGAGCACCACCTCATATGGGGTGATTGGTGAGAGCCAATAGATGAGCGCCACCTCATATGGGGACTGCCATTACCCGGGTTGTTGTTCTTTCTAATGCGTGGCGGCCAGAGCGCACTGCGCATGCCTAGCGGCCAGAGCGCACTGCGCAAGCGTGGCGGCCAGAGCGCACAGCGCATGCGTGGGGGCCAGAGCGCACTGCGCATTCATGTCGGCCAGAGCGCACTGCGCATGCGTGACGGCCAGAGCGCACTGCGCATGCGTGGGGGCCAGAGCGCACATCGCATGCGTGGCGGCCAAGGCGCAATGCGTATGCGTGGCGGCCAGAGCGCACATCGCATGCGTGGCGGCCAAGGCGCAATGCGCATGCGTGGTGACCAGAGCGCACATCGCATGCGTGGCGGCCAAGGCGCAATGCGTATGCGTGGCGGCCAGAGCGCACTGCGCATGCGTGGGGGCCAGAGCGCACATCGCATGTGTGGCGGCCAGAGCGCATTGCGAATTCTTGGCGGACAGAGCGCACTGCGCATGCGTGGCGCCCAGAACACATTGCGCATGCGTGGAGGCCAGAGCTCATTGCGTATGCGTGGCGGCCAGAGCGCACATCGCATGCGTGGCGGCCAAGGCGCAATGCGCATGCGTGGTGACCAGAGCGCACTGCGCATTCGTGGCGGCCAAGGCGCACTGCGCATGCGTGGCGGCCAGAGCGCACTGCGCAACCATGGCGGCCAAGGCGCACTGGGCATGCGTGGCGGCCAGAGCGCACTGCGCATTCGTGGCGGCCAGAGCGCATTGCGCATGCGTGGGGGCCAGAGCGCACTGCGAATTCGTGGCAGCCAGAGCGCACTGCGCATGCATGGCGGCCAAGGCGCACTGGGCATGCGTGGCGGCCAGAGCGCACTGCGCATTCGTGGCGGCCAGAGCTCATTGCGCATGCGTGGCGGCCAGAGCGCACTGCGCATGCGTGGGAGCCAGAGCGCATTGCGCATGCGTTTTGGCCAGAGCTCACAGTGCATCCCTGGTGGCCAGAGCGCACTGCGCATGCGTGGCTGCCAGAGAGCACTGCGCATGCGTGGCGGCCAGAGCGCACTGCGCATGCATGACGGCCAGAGCGCATTGCGCATGCGTGGCGGCCAGAGCGCACTGCGCATGCATGGCGGCTGAGCGCATTGCACATGTGTGGCGGCCAGAGCTTATTGGGCATGCGTGGAAGCCAGAGCACACTGCGCATGCATGGCGGCCAGACCGCACTGCGCATGCGTGGCGGCCAGAGCGCACAGCGGATTCGTGGCGGCCAGAGCGCACTGCGCATGCGTCGGGGCCAGAGCTCATTGCGCATGCGTGGCGGCCAGAGCGCACTGCAATGCGTGGCTCCCAGAGCGCACTGCGCATGCGTGGCGTCCAGAGCGCACTGCGAATGCGTGGCCCCAGAGTGCACTGTGCATTTGTGGCGGCCAGAGCGCATTGCTCATGCGTGGCGGCCAGAGCGCATTGCGCATGCGTGGCGGCCAGAGCGCATTGCGCATGCTTGGCGGCCAGAGCGCATTGCGCATACGTGGTGGCCATGACAGAGAGACCTCATATGCGGTGATTGGCGAGAGCCAATAGACCACGTCAGAGGTGGGGAAACCAGGCTATATAAGGACTGCCATTACCCGGTTTGTTGTTCTTTCTCATGCGTGGCGGCCAGAGCGCATTGCGCATGCATGGCGGCCAGAGAGCATTGCGCATGCGTGGCTGCCAGAGTGCATTGCGCATGTGTGGCGGCCAGAGAGCACAGCGCATACGTGGCGGCCAGAGCGCACTGCGCATGCGTGGGGGCCTGATCGCACTGCGCATGCGTGGTGGCCACAGCGCACTGCGCATGCGTGGCGGACAGAGCGCACAGCGCATGCGTTGCGGCCAAAGCACACTGCGCCTGCGTGGCGGCCAAAGAGCACTGCGCATGCGTGGCGGCCAGAGCGCATTGCGCATGCGTGGCGGCCAGAGCGCATTGCGCATACGTGGTGGCCATGATAGAGAGACCTCATATGGGGTGATTGGCAGGAGCCAATAGATGAGCGCGAACTCATATGGGGTGATTGGCGAGAGCCAATTGATGAGCGCCACCTCATATGGGGTGATTGGCGAGAGCCAATACACCACGTCAGAGGCGGGGCAACCAGGCTATATAAGGACTGCCATTACCCGGGTTGTTGTTCTTTAACATGCGTGGCGGCCAGAACGAATTGCGCATGCGTGGCAGGCAGTGCGCATTGCGCATGCGTGACAGCCAGAGCGCACTGCGCATGCGTGGCAGCCAGAGCGCACTGCGCATGCGTGGCGGCCAGAGCGCACTGCACATGCGTGGCGGTCAGAGCGCACTGCGCTTGTGTGGCGGCCAGAGCGCACTGCGCATGCGTGGGGCCTGAGCGCACTGCGCATGCGTGGCGGACAGAGCGCACTGTGCATGCGTGGCGGCCAGAGCGCACAGCGCATGCGTGGCGGCCAGAGCACACTGCGCATGCGTGGCGGCCAGAGTGCATTGCGCATGCGTGGCTGCCAGTGCGCATTGCGCATGCGTGGCGGCCAGAGCGAACTGCGCATGCGTGGCGGCCAGATGGCACTGCGCATGCGTGGGGCCTGAGCGCACTGTCCATGCGTGGCGGCCAGAGCGCACAGCGCATGTGTGGCGGCCAGAGCGCACTGCGCATTCGTGGCGGCCAGAGCGCAATGCGCATGCGTGGGGGCCAGAGCACATTGCGCATGCGTGGCGGCCAGAGCGCATTGCGCATACTTGGTAGCCATGACAGAGAGACCTCATATGGGGTGATTCGCGAGAGCACTGCACATTCATGGCGGCCAGAGCGCACTGCGCATGCGTCGGTGCCAGAGCGCATTGCGGCCAGAGCGCACTGCGCATGCGTGGCGCCGATAGCGCATTGCGCATGCGTGGCGGCCAGAGAGCACTGCGCATGCATGGTGGCCAGAGCGCATTGCTCATGCTTCGCGGCCAGAGCGCATTGCGAATACGTGGTGGACATGACAGAGAGACCTCATATGGGGTGATTCGCGAGAGCCAATAGACCACGTCAGAGGCGGGGAAACGAGGCTATATAAGGACTGCCATTACCCGGGTTGTTGTTCTTTCTCATGCGTGGCGGCCAGAGAGCATTGTGCATGCATGGCGGCCAGAGAGCATTGCACATGCGTGGCGGTCAGAGTGCATTGCGCATACGTGTTGGCCATGACAGAGAGACCTCATATGGGGTGATTGGCGGGAGCCAATACATGAGCGCAACCTCATAGGTGTGATTGGCGAGAGCCAGTAGACCACGTAAGAGGCGGGGCAACCAGGCTATATAAGGACTGCCATTACCTGGGTTATTGTTCTTTCTCATGCGTGGCGGCCAGAGCGCATTGCTCAGGCGTGGCTGCCGGTGCGCATTGCTCATGCGTGGCAGCCAGAGAGCACTGCCCATGCTTGGCGGCCAGAGCGCACTGCGCATGCGTGGGGGCCAGAGCGCACTGCGCATGCGTGGGGGCCAGAGCGCACTGCGCATGCGTGGCGGCCAGAGCGCACTGCGCATGCGTGGGGACCAGACCGCACTGCGCATGCGTGGCGGCCAGAGCGCACTGCGCATGCGTGGGGACCAGACCGCACTGCGCATGCGTGGCAGCCACAGCGCACTGCGCATGCGTGGCGGCCAGAGCGCAGCGCATGCGTGGCGGCCAGAGCGCATTGCGCATGCGTGGCGGCCAGAGAGCACTGCGCATGCGTGGCGGCCAGAGCGCATTGCGAATGCGTGGCGCCCAAAGCGCATTGCGCATACGTGGTGGCCATGACAGAGAGACCTCATATGGGGTGATTGGCGGGAGCCAATAGATGAGTGCGACCTCATATGGGGTGATTGGCGAGAGCCAATTGATGAGCGCCACCTTATATGGGGTGATGGGCGAGAGCCAATAGAGCACGTCAGAAGCGGGGCAACCACGCTATATAAGAACTACCATTAACCGGGTTGTTGTTTTTTCTCATGCGTGGTGGCCAAGCGCATTGCGCATGTGTGGCGGCCAGAGCGCATTGCGAATGCGTGGCGGCCAGAGCGCACTGCGTATGCGTGGCGCCCAGAGCACATTGCGCATGCGTGGAGGCCAGAGCTCATTGCGCATGTGTGGCGGCCAGAACTCATTGCGCATGCGTGGCGACGGAGCGCACTGCGCCTGCCTGGCGGCCAGAGCGCACTGCGCATGCGTGGCGGCCAGAGCGCACATCGCATGCGTGGCGGCCAAGGCGCACTGCGCATGCGTGGCGACAGAGCGCACTGCGCATTCGTGGCGGCCAAGGCGCACTGCGCCTGTGTGGCGGCCAGAGCGCACTGCGCATGTATGGCGGCCAAGGCGCACTGCGCATGCGTGGCGGCCAGAGCGCACTGCGCATTCGTGGCGGCCAGAGCGCATTGCGCATGCGTGGGGGCCAGAGCGCACTGCGCTTTCGTGGTGGCCAGAGCGCAATGCGCATGCGTAGGGGCCAGAGCGTATTGCGCATGCGTGGCGGCCAGAGCGCATTGCGCATACTTGGTAGCCATGACAGAGTGACCTCATATGGGGTGATTGGTGGGAGCCAAGAGATGAATGGCACCTCATGTGGGGTGATTTTCGAAAGCCACTAGACCACGTCAGAGGCGGGGCAACCAGGCTATATTAGGACTGCCATTACCCGGGTTGTTGTTCTTTCTCATGCGTGGCGGCCAGAGCGCATTTCGCATGCGTGGGGGCCAGAGCGCACTGCGCATTCTTGGCGGCCAGAGCGCACTGCGCATGCATGGCGGCTTAGGCGCACTGGGCATGCGTGGCGGCCAGAGCGCACTGCGCATGCGTGGGGGCCAGAGCGCACTGCGCATTCATGGCGGCCAGAGCGCAATGCGCATGCGTGGCGGCCAGAGCGCATTGCGCATACTTGGTAGCCATGACAGAGAGACCACATATGGGGTGATTGGCGGGAGCCAATATATGAGTGCCACCTCATGTGGGGTGATTGTCGAAAGCCAATAGACCACGTCAGAGGCGGGGCAACCAGGCTATATAAGGACTGCCATTACCCGGGTTGTTGTTCTTTCTCATGCGTGGGGGCCAGAGCGCACTGCGCATTCGTGGCGGCCAGAGCGCATTGCACATTCGTGGTGGCCAGAGCGCATTGCGCATGCGTGGGGGCCAGAGCGCACTGCGCATTCGTGGTGGCTAGAGCGCATTGCGCATGCGTGGGGGCCAGAGCGCATTGCGCACGCGTGGCTACCAGAGCGCACTGCGCATGCATGGCGGCCATAGCACATTGCGCATGCGTGGGGTCCAGAGCGCACTGCGCATGCGTGGAGGCCATGACAGAGTGACCTATATGGGGTGATTGGCGGGAGCCAATAGATGAGCACCACCTCATATGGGGTGATTGGTGAGAGCCAATAGATTAGCGCCACCTCATATGGGGACTGCCATTACCCGGGTTGTTGTTCTTTCTAATGCGTGGCGGCCAGAGCGCACTACGCATGCCTAGCGGCCAGAGTGCACTGTGCAAGCGTGGCTGCCAGAGCGCACAGCGCATGCGTGGTGGCCAGAGCGCACTGCGCATTCATGTCGGCCAGAGCGCACTGCGCATGCGTGACGGACAGAGCGCACTGCGCATGCGTGGCCGCAAGAGCGCACTGCGCATGCGTGTTGGCCAAGGCGCACTGCGCATGCGTGGCGACCAGAGCGCACTGCGCATTCGTGGAGGCCAAGGCGCACTGCGCATGAGTGGCGGCCAGCGCGCACTGCGCATGCGTGGGGGCCAGAGCGCACTGCGCATGCGTGGCGGCCAGAGCGCACCGCGCATGCGTGTCGGCCAGAGTAGACAGCGCGTTCGTGGCGGCCAGAGCGCACTGCGCATGCGTGGCGGCCAGACCGCAATGCGCATGCGTGGCGGCAATAGAGCACTGCGCATTCGTGGCGGCCAGAGCGCACTGCGCAGTCGTGGCGGCCAGAGCGCACTGCTCTTGCGTGGCGGCCAGAGCGCACTGCGCATGCGTGGGGGCCAGAGCGCACTGTGCATACGTGGCGGACAGAGCGCACTGTGCATGCGTGGCGGTCAGAGAGCATTGAGCATGCGTGGCGGCCAGAGAGCACTGCAAATTCGTGGCGGCCAGAGCGCACTGCGCATGTGTCGGTGCCAGAGCGCATTGCGCATGCATGGCGGTCAGAGCGCACTGCGCATGCGTGGCGCCCATAGCGCACTGCGCATGCGTGGTGGCCAGAGCGCATTGCGCATGCGTGGCGGCCAGAGCGCATTGCTCATGTTTCCTGGCCAGAGCGCATTGCGCATATGTGGTGGACATGACAGAGAGACCTCATATGGGGTGATTGGCGAGAGCCAATAGACCACGTCAGAGGCGGGGAAACCAGGCTATAAAAGGACTGCCATTACCCGGGTTGTTGTTCTTTCTCATGCATGGCGGCCAGAGCGCATTGCGCATGCATGGCGGCCAGAGAGCATTGCGCATGCGTGGCGGCCAGAGTGCATTGCGCATACGTGGTGGCCATGACAGAGAGACCTCATATGGGGTGATTGGCGGGAGCCAATACATGAGCGCGACCTCATAGGTGTGATTGGCGAGAGCCAATAGATGAGCGCCACCTCATATGGGGTGATTGGCTAGAGCCAATAGATCACGTCAGAGGCGGAGCAACCAGGCTATATAAGGACTGCCATTACCCGGGTTGTTGTTCTTTCTCATGCGTGGCGGCCAGAGCGCATTGCGCATGCGTGGCTGCCGGTGCGTATTGCGCATGCGTGGCAGCCAGAGCGCACTGCGCATGCGTGGCGGCCAGAGTGCACTGCGCATGCGTGGCGGCCAGAGCGCACTGCGCTTGTGTGGCGGCCAGAGCGCACTGCGCATGCGTGTGGGCCAGATCGCACTGCGCATGCGTGGCGGACAGAGCGCACTGTGCATGCGTCGCGGCCAGAGCGCACTGCGCATGCGTGGGGGCCAGAGCGCACTGCGCATGCGTGTCGGACAGAGCGCACTGCGCATGTGTGGTGGCCAGAGCGCACAGCGCATGCGTGGCGGCCAGAGCGCACTGCGCATGCGTGGCCGCCAGAGCGCATTGCGCATGCGTGGCTGCCAGAGCGCATTGCACATGCGTGGTGGCCAGAGCGCACTGCGCATGCGTGGCGGCCAGAGCGCACTGCGCATGCTTGGTGTCCAGAGCGCACTGCGCTTGCGTGGGGGCCAGAGCGCACTGCGCATGCGTGGCGGCCAGAGCGCACTGCGCATGCGTGGCCGCCAGAGCGCACTGCGCATGCGTGTTGGCCAGAGCGCACTGCGCATGCGTGGCGACCAATGCGACTGCGCATTTGTGGCGGCCAAGGCGCACTGCGCATGCGTGGCGGCAAGAGCGCACTGCGCATGCGTGTTGGCCACGGCGCACTACGCATGCGAGGCGACCAGAGCGCACTGCGCATTCGTGGCGGCCAAGGGGCACTGCGCTTGCGTGGCGGCCAGAGCGCATTGCGCATGCGTGGGGGCCAGAGCGCACTGCGCATGCGTGGCGGCCAGAGCGCACTGCGCATGCGTGGCAGCCAGAGCAGACAGCGCATGCGTGGCGGCCAGAGCGCACTGCGCAAGCGTGGCGGCCAGAGCGCACTGCGCATGCGTGGCAGCCAGAGCAGACAGCGCATGCGTGGCGACCAGAGCTCACTGCGCATTCGTGGCGGCCATGGCGCACTGCGCATGCGTGGCGGCCAGAGCGCACTGCGCATGCATGGCGGCCAAGTCGCACTGCGCATGCGTGGCGGCCAGAGCGCACTGCGCATGTATGGCGGCCAAGGTGCACTGCGCATGCGTGGCGGCCAGAGCGCACTGCGCATTCGTGGCGGCCAGAGCACATTGCGCATGCGTGGGGGCCAGAGCGCACTGCGCATTCGTGGCGGCCAGAGCGCAATGCGCATACGTGGGGGCCAGAGCGTATTGCGCATGCGTGGCGGCCTGAGCACATTGCGCATACTTGGTAGCCATGACAGAGTGACCTCATATGGGGCGATTGGCGGGAGCCAATAGATGAGCGCGACCTCATGTGCGGTGATTGTCGAAAGAAAATAGACCACGTCAGAGGCGGGGCAACCAGGCTATATAAGGACTGCCATTACCCGGGTTGTTGTTCTTTCTCATGCGTGGCGGCCAGAGCGCATTTCGCATGCGTGGCGGCCATGACAGAGTGACCTATATGGGGTGATTGGCGGGAGCCAATAGATGAGCACCACCTCATATGGGGTGATTGGTGAGAGCCAATAGATGAGCGCCACCTCATATGGGGACTGCCATTACTCGGGTTGTTGTTCTTTCTCATGCGTGGCGGCCAGAGCGAACTGCGCATGCGTGGTGGCCAGAGCGCACTGCGCACGCGTGGGGGCCAGAGCGCACTGCGCATTCATGTCGGCCAGAGCGCACTGCGCATGCGTGACGGCCAGAGCGCACTGCGCATGCGTGGCAGCCAGAGCGCACTGCGCATGCGTGTTGGCCAAGGAGCACTGCGCATGCGTGGCGACTGGAGCGCACTGCGCATTCGTGGCGGCCAAGGCGCACTGCGCATGCGTGGCGGCCAGAGAGCACTGCGCATTCGTGGCGGCCAAGGCGCACTGTGCATGCGTGTTGGCCAAGGTGCACTGCGCATGCGTGGCGACCAGAGCGCGCATCGCATGAGTGGCGGCCAAGGCGCACTGCGCATGCGTGGCGACCAGAGCGCACTGCACATTCGTGGCGGCCAGAGCGCATTGCGCATGCGTGGGGGCCAGAGCGCACTGCGCATTCGTGGCGGCCAGAGCGCATTGCGCATGCGTGGGGGCCAGAGCGCAATGCGCATTCGTGGCGGCCAGAGCGCAATGCGCATGCATGGCCGCCAGAGCACATTGCGCATGCGTGGCGGCCAGAGCGCATTGCGCATACTTGGTAGCCATGACAGAGTGACCTCATATGGGTTGATAGGCGGGAGCCAATAAATGAGCGCCACCTCATGTGGGGTGATTGTCGAAAGCCAATAGACCACGTCAGAGGCGGGGTAACCAGGCTATATAAGGACTGCCATTACCCGGGTTGTTGTTCTTTCTCATGCGTGGGGGCCAGAGCGCATTGCGCATTCGTGGTGGCCAGAGCGCATTGCGCATGCGTGGGGGCCAGAGTGCACTGCGCATTCGTGGTGGCTAGAGCGCATTGCGCATTCGTGGGGGCCAGAGCGCATTGCGCATGCGTGGCGACCAGAGCGCACTGCGCATGCATGGCGGCTATAGCGCATTGCGCATGCGTGGGGTCCAGAGCGCACTGCGCATGCGTGGCGGCCATGACAGAGTGACCTATATGGGGTGATTGGCGGGAGCCAATAGATGAGCACCACCTCATATTGGGTGATTGGTGAGAGCCAATAGATGAGCGCCACCTCATATGGGGACTGCCATTACCCGGGTTGTTCTTTCTCATGCGTGGCGGCCAGAGCGCACTGCGCATGCCTAGCGGCCGGAGCGCACTGCGCAAGCGTGGCGGCAAGAGCGCACTGCGCATGCGTGGGGGCCGGAGCGCACTGCGCATTCATGTTGGCCAGAGCGCACTGCGCATGCGTGACGGACAGAGTGCACTGCGCATGCGTGGCCGCCAGAGCGCACTGCGCATGCGTGTTGGCCAAGGCGCACTGTGCATGCATGGCGACCAGAGCGCACTGCGCATTCGTGGCGGCCAAGGCGCACTGCGCATGCGTGGCGGCCATCGTGCACTGCGCATGCGTGGGGGCCAGGCGCACTGCGCATGCGTGGCGGCCAGAGCTAACTGCGCATGCGTGTCGGCCAGAGTAGACAGCGCATGCGTGATGGCCAGAGCGCACTGCGCATGCGTGGCGGCCATAGCGCAATGCGCATGCGTGGCGGCAATAGAGCACTGCGCATGCGTGATGACCAGAGCGCACTGCGCAGACGTGGGGGCCAGAGCACACTGCTCTTGCGTGGCGGCCAGAGCGCACTGCGCATGCGTGGGGGCCAGAGCGCACTGTGCATGCGTGGCGGCCAGAGCGCACTGTGCATGCGTGGCGGCCAGAGCACATTGCGCATGCGTGGAGGCCAGAGGTCATTGTGCATGCGTGGCGGCCAGAGCGCACTGCGCATGCATGGCGGTCAGAGCGCATTGCGCATGCGTGGGGGCCAGAGCGCACTGCGCATGCGTGGCCACCAGAGCCCACTGCGCATGCATGGCGGCCAGAGCGCACTGCGCATGCGTGGCGGCCAGAGCGCACTGCGCATGCGTGGCGGCCAGAGCGCACTGCGCATGCGTGGCGCCCAGAGCACATTGCGCATGCGTCGAGGCCAGAGCTCATTGCGCATGCATGGCGGCCAGAGCGCACTGCGCATGCGTGGCGGCCAGAGCGAATTGCGCATGTGTGGCGGCCAGAGCTCATTGCTCACGCGTGGCGGCCAGAGCGCACTGCGCATGCGTGGCGGTAAGAGCGCACTGCGCATGAGTGGCGGCCAGAGCACACTGCGCATGCGTGGTGGCCATGATAGAGAGACCTCATATGGGGTGATTGGCGGGAGCCAATAGATGAGTGCGACCTCATATGGGGTGATTGGCGAGAGCCAATTGATGAGCGCCACCTCATATGGGGTGATTGGCGAGAGCCAATAGAGCACGTCAGAAGCGGGGCAACCAGGCTATATAAGAACTACCATTACCCGGGTTGTTGTTCTTTATCTTGCGTGGTGGCCAGAGCGCATTGCGCATGTGTGGCGGCCAGAGCGCATTGCGAATGCGTGGCGGCCAGAGCGCACTGCGCATGTGTGATGTCCAGAGCACATTGCGCATGCGTGGAGACCAGAGCTCATTGCGCATGCGTGGCTGCCAGAGCGCACTGCGCATGCATGGCGGCCAGAGCGCAATGCGCATGTGTGGGTGCCAGAGCTCATTGCGCTTGCGTGGGGGCCAGAGCGCACTGCGCATGTGTGGTGGCCAGAGCGCACTGCGCATGCGTGGTGGCCAGAGCGCACTGCGCATGCGTGGGGGCCAGAGCGCATTGCGCATGCGTGGTGGCCAGAGCGCACTGCGCATGCCTGGCGGCAAGCGCACTGCGCATGCGTGGCGGCCAGAGCGCACATCGCATGCGTGGCGGCCAAGGCGCACGGCGCATGCGTGGCGACCGGAACGCACTGCGCATTCGTGGCGGCCAAGGCGCACTGCGCATGCGTGGCGGCCAGCGCGCACTGCGCATGCATGGCGGCCAAGTCGCACTGCGCATGCGTGGAGGCCAAGGCGCACTGCGCATGCCTGGCGACCAGAGCGCACTGCGCATTCGTGGCGGCCAAGTCGCACTGCGCATGCGTGGCGGCCAGAGCGCACTGCGAATGCGTGGCGGCCAGAGCGCATTGCGCATGCGTGGCGGCCAGAGCGCATTGCGCATACTTGGTAGCCATGACAGAGTGACCTCATACGGGGTGATTGGCGGGAGCCAATAGATGAGCGCGACCTCATGTGGGGTGATTGTCGAAAGCCAATATACCATGTCATAGGCGGGTCAACCAGGCTATATAAGGACTGCCATTACCCGGGTTGTTGTTCTTTCTCATGCGTGGCGGCCACAGCGCATTTCGCATGCGTGGCGGCCATGACAGAGTGACCTATATGGGGTGATTGGCGGGAGCCAATAGATGAGCACCAACTCATATGGGGTGATTGGTGAGAGCCAATAGATGAGCGCCACCTCATATGGGGACTGCCATTACCTGGGTTGTTGTTCTTTTTCATGCGTGGCGGCCAGAGCGCACTGCGCATGCGTGGCGGCCAGAGCGCACTGCGCATGCGTGGCGGCCAGAGCGCATTGCGCATACTTGGTAGCCAGACAGAGTGACCTCATATGGGGTGATTGGTGGGAGCCAAGAGATGAATGGCACATCATGTGGGGTGATTTTCGAAAGCCACTAGACCACGTCAGAGGCGGGGCAACCAGGCTATATTAGGACTGCCATTACCCGGGTTGTTGTTCTTTCTCATGCGTGGCGGCCAGAGCGCATTTCACATGCGTGGGAGCCAGAGCGCACTGCGCATTTGGCGGCCAGAGCGCATTGCACATTCATGGCGGCCAGAGCGCATTGGACATGCGTGGGTGCCAGAGCGCACTGCGCATTCGTGGCGGCCAGAGCGCATTGCGCATGCGTGTGGGCCGGAGCGCACTGCACATGCGTGGTGGCCAGAGTGCATTGCGCATGCGTGGGGGCCAGAGCGCATTGCGCATACGTGGGGGCCAGAGCGCATTGCACATGCGTGGCGACCAGAGCGCACTGCGAATGCGTGGTGGCCAGAGTGCACTGCGCATGCGTGGGGGCCAGAGCGCACTGCGCATGCGTGGCGGCCAGAGCGCACTGCGCATGCATGGCGGCCAAGGCGCACTGGGCATGAGTGGCGGCCAGAGCGCACTGCGCATGCGTGGGGGCCAGAGCGCACTGCGCATTCATGGCGGCCAGAGCGCAATGCGCATGCGTGGCGGCCAGAGCGCATTGCGCATACTTGGTAGCCATGACAGAGAGACCACATATGGGGTGATTGGCGGGAGCCAATATATGAGCGCCACCTCATGTGGGGTGATTGTCGTAAGCCAATAGACCACGTCAGAGGCGGGGCAACCAGGCTATATGAGGACTGCCATTACCCGGGTTGTTGTTCTTTCTCATGCGTGGGGGCCAGAGCGCACTGCGCATTCGTGGCGGCCAGAGCGCATTGCACATTCGTGGTGGCCAGAGCGCATTGCGCATGCGTGGGGGCCAGAGCGCACTGCGCATTCGTGGTGGCTAGAGCGCATTGCGCATGCGTGTGGGCCAGAGCGCATTGCGCACGCGTGGCTACCAGAGCGCACTGCGCATGCATGGCGGCCATAGCGCATTGCGCATGCGTGGGGTCCAGAGCGCACTGCGCATGCGTGGAGGCCATGACAGAGTGACCTATATGGGGTGATTGGCGGGAGCCAATAGATGAGCACCACCTCATATGGGGTGATTGGTGAGAGCCAATAGATGAGCGCCACCTCATATGGGGACTGCCATTACCCGGGTTGTTGTTCTTTCTAATGCGTGGCGGCCAGAGCGCACTACGCATGCCTAGCGGCCAGAGTGCACTGTGCAAGCGTGGCTGCCAGAGCGCACAGCGCATGCGTGGGGGCCAGAGCGCACTGCACATTCATGTCGGCCAGAGCGCACTGCGCATGCGTGACGGACAGAGCGCACTGCGCATGCGTGGCCGCAAGAGCGCACTGCGCATGCGTGTTGGCCAAGGCGCACTGCGCATGCGTGGCGACCAGAGCGCACTGCGCATTCGTGGCGGCCAAGGCGCACTGCGCATGCGTGGCGGCCAGCGCGCACTGCGCATGCGTGGGGGCCAGAGCGCACTGCGCATGCGTGGCGGCCAGAGCGCACCGCGCATGCGTGTCGGCCAGAGTAGACAGCGCGTTCGTGGCGGCCAGAGCGCACTGCGCATGCGTGGCGGCCAGACCGCAATGCGTATGCGTGGCGGCAATAGAGCACTGCGCATTCGTGGCGGCCAGAGCGCACTGCGCAGGCGTGGCGGCCAGAGCGCACTGCTCTTGCGTGGCGGCCAGAGCGCACTGCGCATGCGTGGGGGCCAGAGCGCACTGTGCATACGTGGCGGACAGAGCGCACTGTGCATGCGTGGCGGTCAGAGAGCATTGAGCATGCGTGGCGGCCAGAGAGCACTGCAAATTCGTGGCGGCCAGAGCGCACTGCGCATGTGTCGGTGCCAGAGCGCATTGCGCATGCATGGCGGTCAGAGCGCACTGCGCATGCGTGGCGCCCATAGCGCACTGCGCATGCGTGGTGGCCAGAGCGCATTGCGCATGCGTGGCGGCCAGAGCGCATTGCTCATGTTTCGTGGCCAGAGCGCATTGCGCATATGTGGTGGACATGACAGAGAGACCTCATATGGGGTGATTGGCGAGAGCCAATAGACCACGTCAGAGGCGGGGAAACCAGGCTATATAAGGACTGCCATTACCCGGGTTGTTGTTCTTTCTCATGCATGGCGGCCAGAGCGCATTGCGCATGCATGGCGGCCAGAGAGCATTGCGCATGCGTGGCGGCCAGAGTGCATTGCGCATACGTGGTGGCCATGACAGAGAGACCTCATATGGGGTGATTGGCGGGAGCCAATACATGAGCGCGACCTCATAGGTGTGATTGGCGAGAGCCAATAGATGAGCGCCACCTCATATGGGGTGATTGGCTAGAGCCAATAGATCACGTCAGAGGCGGAGCAACCAGGCTATATAAGGACTGCCATTACCCGGGTTGTTGTTCTTTCTCATGCGTGGCGGCCAGAGCGCATTGCGCATGCGTGGCTGCCGGTGCGTATTGCGCATGCGTGGCAGCCAGAGCGCACTGCGCATGCGTGGCGGCCAGAGTGCACTGCGCATGCGTGGCGGCCAGAGCGCACTGCGCTTGTGTGGCGGCCAGAGCGCACTGCGCATGCGTGTGGGCCAGATCGCACTGCGCATGCGTGGCGGACAGAGCGCACTGTGCATGCGTCGCGGCCAGAGCGCACTGCGCATGCGTGGGGGCCAGAGCGCACTGCGCATGCGTGTCGGACAGAGCGCACTGCGTATGCGTGGTGGCCAGAGCGCACAGCGCATGCGTGGCGGCCAGAGCGCACTGTGCATGCGTGGCGGCCAGAGCGCATTGCGCATGCGTGGCTGCCAGAGCGCATTGCACATGCGTGGTGGCCAGAGCGCACTGCGCATGCGTGGTGGCCAGAGCGCACTGCGCATGCTTGGTGTCCAGAGCGCACTGCGCTTGCGTGGCGGCCAGAGCGCACTGCGCATGCTTGGGGGCCAGAGCGCACTGCGCATGCGTGGCGGCCAGAGCGCACAGCACATGCGTGGCGGACAGAGTGCACTGCGCATGCGTGGCGGCCAGAGCGCACTGCGCATGTGTGGCGGCCAGAGCGCATTGCGCATGCCTGGCGGCCAGAGCGCATTGCGCATGCGTGGCGGCCAGAGCGCATTGCGCATGCGTGGCGTCCAGAGGGCATTGCGCATACTTGGTAGCCATGACAGAGTGACCTCATACGGGGTGATTGGCGGGAGCCAATAGATGAGCGCGACCTCATGTGGGGTGATTGTCGAAAGCCAATAGACCACGTCAGAGGCTGGGCAACCAGGCTATATAAGGACTGCCATTACCCGGGTTGTTGTTCTTTCTCATGCGTGGCGGCCAGAGCGCATTTCGCATGCCTGGCGGCCATGACAGAGTGACCTATATGGGGTGATTGGCGGGAGCCAATAGATGAGCACCAACTCATATGGGGTGATTGGTGAGAGCCAATAGATGAGCGCCACCTCATATGGGGACTGCCATTACCTGGGTTGTTGTTCTTTTTCATGCGTGGCGGCCAGAGCGCACTGCGCATGCGTGGCGGCCAGAGCGCACTGCGCATGCGTGGCGGCCAGAGCGCATTGCGCATACTTGGTAGCCAGACAGAGTGACCTCATATGGGGTGATTGGTGGGAGCCAAGAGATGAATGGCACATCATGTGGGGTGATTTTCGAAAGCCACTAGACCACGTCAGAGGCGGGGCAACCAGGCTATATTAGGACTGCCATTACCCGGGTTGTTGTTCTTTCTCATGCGTGGCGGCCAGAGCGCATTTCACATGCGTGGGAGCCAGAGCGCACTGCGCATTTGGCGGCCAGAGCGCATTGCACATTCATGGCGGCCAGAGCGCATTGGACATGCGTGGGTGCCAGAGCGCACTGCGCATTCGTGGCGGCCAGAGCGCATTGCGCATGCGTGTGGGCCGGAGCGCACTGCACATGCGTGGTGGCCAGAGTGCATTGCGCATGCGTGGGGGCCAGAGCGCATTGCGCATACGTGGGGGCCAGAGCGCATTGCACATGCGTGGCGACCAGAGCGCACTGCGAATGCGTGGTGGCCAGAGTGCACTGCGCATGCGTGGGGGCCAGAGCGCACTGCGCATGCGTGGCGGCCAGAGCGCACTGCGCATGCATGGCGGCCAAGGCGCACTGGGCATGAGTGGCGGCCAGAGCGCACTGCGCATGCGTGGGGGCCAGAGCGCACTGCGCATTCATGGCGGCCAGAGCGCAATGCGCATGCGTGGCGGCCAGAGCGCATTGCGCATACTTGGTAGCCATGACAGAGAGACCACATATGGGGTGATTGGCGGGAGCCAATATATGAGCGCCACCTCATGTGGGGTGATTGTCGTAAGCCAATAGACCACGTCAGAGGCGGGGCAACCAGGCTATATGAGGACTGCCATTACCCGGGTTGTTGTTCTTTCTCATGCGTGGGGGCCAGAGCGCACTGCGCATTCGTGGCGGCCAGAGCGCATTGCACATTCGTGGTGGCCAGAGCGCATTGCGCATGCGTGGGGGCCAGAGCGCACTGCGCATTCGTGGTGGCTAGAGCGCATTGCGCATGCGTGTGGGCCAGAGCGCATTGCGCACGCGTGGCTACCAGAGCGCACTGCGCATGCATGGCGGCCATAGCGCATTGCGCATGCGTGGGGTCCAGAGCGCACTGCGCATGCGTGGAGGCCATGACAGAGTGACCTATATGGGGTGATTGGCGGGAGCCAATAGATGAGCACCACCTCATATGGGGTGATTGGTGAGAGCCAATAGATGAGCGCCACCTCATATGGGGACTGCCATTACCCGGGTTGTTGTTCTTTCTAATGCGTGGCGGCCAGAGCGCACTACGCATGCCTAGCGGCCAGAGTGCACTGTGCAAGCGTGGCTGCCAGAGCGCACAGCGCATGCGTGGGGGCCAGAGCGCACTGCACATTCATGTCGGCCAGAGCGCACTGCGCATGCGTGACGGACAGAGCGCACTGCGCATGCGTGGCCGCAAGAGCGCACTGCGCATGCGTGTTGGCCAAGGCGCACTGCGCATGCGTGGCGACCAGAGCGCACTGCGCATTCGTGGCGGCCAAGGCGCACTGCGCATGCGTGGCGGCCAGCGCGCACTGCGCATGCGTGGGGGCCAGAGCGCACTGCGCATGCGTGGCGGCCAGAGCGCACCGCGCATGCGTGTCGGCCAGAGTAGACAGCGCGTTCGTGGCGGCCAGAGCGCACTGCGCATGCGTGGCGGCCAGACCGCAATGCGTATGCGTGGCGGCAATAGAGCACTGCGCATTCGTGGCGGCCAGAGCGCACTGCGCAGGCGTGGCGGCCAGAGCGCACTGCTCTTGCGTGGCGGCCAGAGCGCACTGCGCATGCGTGGGGGCCAGAGCGCACTGTGCATACGTGGCGGACAGAGCGCACTGTGCATGCGTGGCGGTCAGAGAGCATTGAGCATGCGTGGCGGCCAGAGAGCACTGCAAATTCGTGGCGGCCAGAGCGCACTGCGCATGTGTCGGTGCCAGAGCGCATTGCGCATGCATGGCGGTCAGAGCGCACTGCGCATGCGTGGCGCCCATAGCGCACTGCGCATGCGTGGTGGCCAGAGCGCATTGCGCATGCGTGGCGGCCAGAGCGCATTGCTCATGTTTCGTGGCCAGAGCGCATTGCGCATATGTGGTGGACATGACAGAGAGACCTCATATGGGGTGATTGGCGAGAGCCAATAGACCACGTCAGAGGCGGGGAAACCAGGCTATATAAGGACTGCCATTACCCGGGTTGTTGTTCTTTCTCATGCATGGCGGCCAGAGCGCATTGCGCATGCATGGCGGCCAGAGAGCATTGCGCATGCGTGGCGGCCAGAGTGCATTGCGCATACGTGGTGGCCATGACAGAGAGACCTCATATGGGGTGATTGGCGGGAGCCAATACATGAGCGCGACCTCATAGGTGTGATTGGCGAGAGCCAATAGATGAGCGCCACCTCATATGGGGTGATTGGCTAGAGCCAATAGATCACGTCAGAGGCGGAGCAACCAGGCTATATAAGGACTGCCATTACCCGGGTTGTTGTTCTTTCTCATGCGTGGCGGCCAGAGCGCATTGCGCATGCGTGGCTGCCGGTGCGTATTGCGCATGCGTGGCAGCCAGAGCGCACTGCGCATGCGTGGCGGCCAGAGTGCACTGCGCATGCGTGGCGGCCAGAGCGCACTGCGCTTGTGTGGCGGCCAGAGCGCACTGCGCATGCGTGTGGGCCAGATCGCACTGCGCATGCGTGGCGGACAGAGCGCACTGTGCATGCGTCGCGGCCAGAGCGCACTGCGCATGCGTGGGGGCCAGAGCGCACTGCGCATGCGTGTCGGACAGAGCGCACTGCGTATGCGTGGTGGCCAGAGCGCACAGCGCATGCGTGGCGGCCAGAGCGCACTGTGCATGCGTGGCGGCCAGAGCGCATTGCGCATGCGTGGCTGCCAGAGCGCATTGCACATGCGTGGTGGCCAGAGCGCACTGCGCATGCGTGGTGGCCAGAGCGCACTGCGCATGCTTGGTGTCCAGAGCGCACTGCGCTTGCGTGGCGGCCAGAGCGCACTGCGCATGCTTGGGGGCCAGAGCGCACTGCGCATGCGTGGCGGCCAGAGCGCACAGCACATGCGTGGCGGACAGAGTGCACTGCGCATGCGTGGCGGCCAGAGCGCACTGCGCATGTGTGGCGGCCAGAGCGCATTGCGCATGCCTGGCGGCCAGAGCGCATTGCGCATGCGTGGCGGCCAGAGCGCATTGCGCATGCGTGGCGTCCAGAGGGCATTGCGCATACTTGGTAGCCATGACAGAGTGACCTCATACGGGGTGATTGGCGGGAGCCAATAGATGAGCGCGACCTCATGTGGGGTGATTGTCGAAAGCCAATAGACCACGTCAGAGGCTGGGCAACCAGGCTATATAAGGACTGCCATTACCCGGGTTGTTGTTCTTTCTCATGCGTGGCGGCCAGAGCGCATTTCGCATGCCTGGCGGCCATGACAGAGTGACCTATATGGGGTGATTGGCGGGAGCCAATAGATGAGCGCCAACTCATATGGGGACTGCCATTACCCGGGTTGTTGTTCTTTCTCATGCATGGCGGCCAGAGCGCACTTCGCATGCCTAGCGGCCATAGCGCACTGCGCATGCGTGGCGGCCAGAGCGCACCGCGCATGCGTGGGGGCCACAGAGCACTGCACATTCATGTCGGCCAGAGCGCCCTGCGCATTCGTGGCGGCCAAGGCGCACTGCGCATGCGTGGCGGACAAGGCGCACAGCGCATGCGTGGCGGCCAGAGCGCACTGCGCATGCGTGGCCGCCAGAGCGCACTGCGCATGCGTGTTGGCCAAGGCGCACTGCGCATGCGTGTTGGCCAAGGCGCACTTCGCAAGCGGGGCGACCAATGCGACTGCGCATTTGTGGCGGCCAAGGCGCACTGCGCATGCGTGGCGGCAAGAGCGCACTGCGCATGCTTGTTGGCCAAGGCGCACTACGCATGCGAGGCGACCAGAGCGCACTGCGCATTCGTGGCGGCCAAGGGGCACTGCGCTTGCGTGGCGGCCAGAGCGCATTGCGCATGCGTGGGGGCCAGAGCGCACTGCGCATGCGTGGCGGCCAGAGCGCACTGCGCATGCGTGGCAGCCAGAGCAGACAGCGCATGCGTGGCGGCCAGAGCGCACTGCGCATGCGTGGCGGCCAGAGCGCACTGCGCATGCGTGGCAGCCAGAGCAGACAGCGCATGCGTGGCGACCAGAGCGCACTGTGCATTCGTGGCGGCCATGGCGCACTGCGCATGCGTGGCGGCCAGAGCGCACTGCGCATGCATGGCGGCCAAGTCGCACTGCGCATGCGTGGCGGCCAGAGCGCATTGCGCATGCTTGGCGGCCAGAGCGCATTGCGCATACTTGGTAGCCATGACAGAGTGACCTCATATGGGGTGATTGGCTGGAGCCAATAGATGAGCGCGACCTCATGTGGGGTGATTGTCGAAAGCCAATAGACCATGTCAGAGGCGGGGTAACCAGGCTATATAAGGACTGTCATTACCCGGGTTGTTGTTCTTTCTCATGCATGGCGGCCAGAGCGCATTTCGCATGAGTGGCGGCCATGACATATTGACCTATATGGGGTGATTGGCGGGAGCCAATAGATGAGCACCACCTCATATGGGGTGATTGGTGAGAGCCAATAGATGAGCGCCACCTCATATGGGGACTGCCATTACCCGGGTTGTTGTTCTTTCTCATGTGTGGCGGCCAGAGCGCACTGCGCATGCGTGGTGGCCAGAGCGCACTGCGCATGCGTGGCGGCCAGAGCGCACTGCGCATGCTTGGTGGCCAGAGCGCAATGCGCATGCGTGGCGGGCAGAGCACACTGCGCATGCCTGGCGGCCAGAGCGCACTTTGCATTCGTGGTGACAGAGCGCACTGCGCATTCGTGGCGGCCAGAGCGCACTGCGCATGTATGGCGGCCCAGGTGCACTGCGCATGCGTGGCGGCCAGAGCGCACTGCGCATTCGTGGCGGCCAGAGCACATTGCTCATGCGTGGGGGCCAGAGCGCACTGCGCATTCGTGGCGGCCAGAGCGCAATGCGCATACGTGGGGGCCAGAGCGTATTGCGCATGCGTGGCGGCCTGAGCACATTGCGCATACTTGGTAGCCATGACAGAGTGACCTCATATGGGGCGATTGGCGGGAGCCAATAGATGAGCGCGACCTCATGTGCGGTGATTGTCGAAAGAAAATAGACCACGTCAGAGGCGGGGCAACCAGGCTATATAAGGACTGCCATTACCCGGGTTGTTGTTCTTTCTCATGCGTGGCGGCCAGAGCGCATTTCGCATGCGTGGCGGCCATGACAGAGTGACCTATATGGGGTGATTGGCGGGAGCCAATAGATGAGCACCACCTCATATGGGGTGATTGGTGAGAGCCAATAGATGAGCGCCACCTCATATGGGGACTGCCATTACTCGGGTTGTTGTTCTTTCTCATGCGTGGCGGCCAGAGCGAACTGCGCATGCGTGGTGGCCAGAGCGCACTGCGCACGCGTGGGGGCCAGAGCGCACTGCGCATTCATGTCGGCCAGAGCGCACTGCGCCTGCGTGACGGCCAGAGCGCACTGCGCATGCGTGGCAGCCAGAGCGCACTGCGCATGCGTGTTGGCCAAGGAGCACTGCGCATGCGTGGCGACTGGAGCGCACTGCGCATTCGTGGCGGCCAAGGCGCACTGCGCATGCGTGGCGGCCAGAGAGCACTGCGCATTCGTGGCGGCCAAGGCGCACTGTGCATGCGTGTTGGCCAAGGTGCACTGCGCATGCGTGGCGACCAGAGCGCGCATCGCATGAGTGGCGGCCAAGGCGCACTGCGCATGCGTGGCGACCAGAGCGCACTGCACATTCGTGGCGGCCAGAGCGCATTGCGCATGCGTGGGGGCCAGAGCGCACTGCGCATTCGTGGCGGCCAGAGCGCATTGCGCATGCGTGGGGGCCAGAGCGCAATGCGCATTCGTGGCGGCCAGAGCGCAATGCGCATGCATGGCCGCCAGAGCACATTGCGCATGCGTGGCGGCCAGAGCGCATTGCGCATACTTGGTAGCCATGACAGAGTGACCTCATATGGGTTGATAGGCGGGAGCCAATAAATGAGCGCCACCTCATGTGGGGTGATTGTCGAAAGCCAATAGACCACGTCAGAGGCGGGGTAACCAGGCTATATAAGGACTGCCATTACCCGGGTTGTTGTTCTTTCTCATGCGTGGGGGCCAGAGCGCATTGCGCATTCGTGGTGGCCAGAGCGCATTGCGCATGCGTGGGGGCCAGAGTGCACTGCGCATTCGTGGTGGCTAGAGCGCATTGCGCATGCGTGGGGGCCAGAGCGCATTGCGCATGCATGGCGACCAGAGCGCACTGCGCATGCATGGCGGCTATAGCGCATTGCGCATGCGTGGGGTCCAGAGCGCACTGCGCATGCGTGGCGGCCATGACCGAGTGACCTATATGGGGTGATTGGCGGGAGCCAATAGATGAGCACCACCTCATATTGGGTGATTGGTGAGAGCCAATAGATGAGCGCCACCTCATATGGGGACTGCCATTACCCGGGTTGTTCTTTCTCATGCGTGGCGGCCAGAGCGCACTGCGCATGCCTAGCGGCCGGAGCACACTGCGCAAGCGTGGCGGCAAGAGCGCACTGCGCATGCGTGGGGGCCGGAGCGCACTGCGCATTCATGTTGGCCAGAGCGCACTGCGCATGCGTGACGGACAGAGTGCACTGCGCATGCGTGGCCGCCAGAGCGCACTGCGCATGCGTGTTGGCCAAGGCGCACTGTGCATGCATGGCAACCAGAGCGAACTGCGCATTCGTGGCGGCCAAGGCGCACTGCGCATGCGTGGCGGCCATCGTGCACTGCGCATGTGTGGGGGCCAGAGCGCACTGCGCATGCGTGGCGGCCAGAGCTAACTGCGCATGCGTGTCGGCCAGAGTAGACAGCGCATGCGTGATGGCCAGAGCGCACTGCGCATGCGTGGCGGCCATAGCGCAATGCGCATGCGTGGCGGCAATAGAGCACTGCGCATGCGTGATGACCAGAGCGCACTGCGCAGACGTGGGGGCCAGAGCACACTGCTCTTGCGTGGCGGCCAGAGCGCACTGCGCATGCGTGGGGGCCAGAGCGCACTGTGCATGCGTGGCGGCCAGAGCGCACTGTGCATGCGTGGCGGCCAGAGCACATTGCGCATGCGTGGAGGCCAGAGGTCATTGTGCATGCGTGGCGGCCAGAGCGCACTGCGCATGCATGGCGGCCAGAGCGCATTGCGCATGCGTGGGGGCCAGAGCGCACTGCGCATGCGTGGCCACCAGAGCCCACTGCGCATGCATGGCGGCCAGAGCGCACTGCGCATGCGTGGCGGCCAGAGCGCACTGCGCATGCGTGGCGGCCAGAGCGCACTGCGCATGCGTGGCGCCCAGAGCACATTGCGCATGCGTCGAGGCCAGAGCTCATTGCGCATGCATGGCGGCCAGAGCGCATTGCGCATGCGTGGCGGCCAGAGCGCACTGCGCATGTGTGGGGGCCAGAGCTCATTGCGCTTGCGTGGGGGCCAGAGCGCACTGCGCATGTGTGGTGGCCAGAGCGCACTGCGCATGCGTGGTGGCCAGAGCGCACTGCGCATGCGTGGGGGCCAGAGCGCATTGCGCATGCGTGGCGGCCAGAGCGCACTGCGCATACCTGGCGGCAAGCGCACTGCGCATGCGTGGCGGCCAGAGCGCACATCGCATGCGTGGCGGCCAAGGCGCACGGCGCATGCGTGGCGACCGGAACGCACTGCGCATTCGTGGCGGCCAAGGCGCACTGCGCATGCGTGGCGGCCAGAGCGCACTGCGCATGCATGGCGGCCAAGTCGCACTGCGCATGCGTGGATGCCAAGGCGCACTGCGCATGCGTGGCGACCAGAGCGCACTGCGCATTCGTGGCGGCCAAGTCGCACTGCGCATGCGTGGCGGCCAGAGCGCACTGCGAATGCGTGGCAGCCAGAGCGCATTGCGCATGCGTGGCGGCCAGAGCGCATTGCGCATACTTGGTAGCCATGACAGAGTGACCTCATATGGGGTGATTGGCGGGAGCCAATAGATGAGCGCGACCTCATGTGGGGTGATTGTCGAAAGCCAATATACCATGTCATAGGCGGGTCAACCAGGCTATATAAGGACTGCCATTACCCGGGTTTTTGTTCTTTCTCATGCGTGGCGGCCACAGCGCATTTCGCATGCGTGGCGGCCATGACAGAGTGACCTATATGGGGTGATTGGCGGGAGCCAATAGATGAGCACCAACTCATATGGGGTGATTGGTGAGAGCCAATAGATGAGCGCCACCTCATATGGGGACTGCCATTACCTGGGTTGTTGTTCTTTCTCATGCGTGGCGGCCAGAGCGCACTGCGCATGCGTGGCGGCCAGAGCGCACTGCGCATGCGTGGCGGCCAGAGCGCACTGCGCATGCGTGGGGGCCAGAGTGCCTTGCGCATGCGTGGCGGGCAGAGCACACTGCGCATGCCTGGAGGCCAGAGCGCACTGCGCATGTGTGGCGGCCAGAGCGCACATCGCATGCGTGGCGGCCAAGGCGCACTGCGCATGCGTGGCGACAGAGCGCACTGCGCATTCGTGGCGGCCAAGGCGCACTGCGCATGCGTGGCGGCCAGAGCGCACTGCGCATGTATGGCGGCCAAGGCGCACTGCGCATGCGTGGCGGCCAGAGCGCACTGAGCATTCGTGGCGGCCAGAGCGCATTGCGCATGCGTGGGGGCAGAGCGCACTGCGCATTCGTGTCGGCCAGAGCGCAATGCGCATGCGTGGGGGCCAGAGCGTATTGTGCATGCATGACGGCCAGAGCGCATTGCGCATACTTGGTAGCCATGACAGAGTGACCTCATATGGGGTGATTGGTGGGAGCCAAGAGATGAATGGCACCTCATGTGGCGTGATTGTCGTAAGTCACTAGACCACGTCAGAGGCGGGGCAACCAGGCTATATTAGGACTGCCATTACCCGGGTTGTTGTTCTTTCTCATGCATGGCGGCCAGAGCGCATTTCGCATGCGTGGGGGCCAGAGCGCACTGCGCATTCTTGGCGGCCAGAGCGCATTGCGAAATCATGGCGGCCAGAGCGCATTGGACATGCGTGGGGGCCAGAGCGCACTGCGCATTCGTGGCGGCCAGAGCGCATTGCGCATGCATGGGGGCCAGAGCGCATTGCGCGTGCGTGGCGACCAGAGCGCACTGCGCATGCGTGGTGGCCAGAGTGTATTGCGAATGCGTGGGGGCCAGAGCGCATTGCGCATGCGTGGGGGCCCGAGCGCATTGCGCATGCGTGGGGGCCAGAGCGCATTGCGCATGCGTGGCGACCAGAGCGCACTGCGCATGCCTGGTGGCCAGAGTGCACTGCGCATGCAGGTGGCCAGAGTGCATTAAGCATGCGTGGGGGCCAGAGCGCATTGCGCATGCGTGGGGGCCAGAGCGCACTGCGCATGCGTGGTGGCCAGAGTGTATTGCGAATGCGTGGGGGCCAGAGCGCATTGCGCATGCGTGGGGGCCAGAGCGCATTGCGCATGCGTGGGGGCCAGAGCGCATTGCGCATGCGTGGGGGCCAGAGCGCATTGCGCATGCTTGGCGACCAGAACGCACTGCGCATGATTGGTGGCCAGAGTGCACTGCGCATGCTGGTGGCCAGAGTGCATTACGCATGCGTGGGGGCCAGAGCGCACTGCGCATGCGTGGCCACCAGAGCCCACTGCGCATGCATGGCGGCCAGAGCGCACTGCGCATGCCTGGCGGCCAGAGCACACTGCGCATGCCTGGCGGCAGGCGCGCACTGCGCATGCGTGGCGGCCAGAGCGCACATCGCATGCGTGGCGGCCAAGGCGCACTGCGCATGCGTGGCGAGCAGAGCGCAATGCGCATTCGTGGCGGCCAAGTTGCACTGCGCATGCGTGGCGGCCAGAGCGCACTGCGCATGCGTGTAGGCCAAGGCGCACTGCGCATGCGTGGCGGCCAGAGCCCACTGCGCATGCGTGTTGGCCAAGGAGCACTGCGCATGCGTGGCGACCAGAGCGACTGCGCATTCGTGGCCGCGAAGGCGCACTGCGCTTGCGTGGCGGCCAGTGCGCACTGCGCATGCGTGTGGGCAGGAGCGCAATGCGCATGCGTGGCGGCCAGAGCGCACTGCGCATGCGTGTCGGCCAGAGCAGACAGTGCATGCGTGGCGGCCAGAGCGCACTGCACATGCGTGGCGGCCAGAGAGCACTGCGCATACGTGGCGGCCAGAGCGCACTGCGCATGCGTGGCGGCCAGAGCTCACTGCACATGCATGGCGGCCAGAGCGCATTGCTCATGCGTTCGGGGCAGAGCGCACTGCGCATGCGTGGCGGCCAGAGCGCACAGCACATGCGTGGCAGCCAGAGCGCACTGCGCCTGCGTGGCGGCCAGAGCGCACTGCGCAGAAGTGGCGGCCAGAGCGCACTGCGCCTGCCTGGTGGCCAGAGCGCACCGCGCTTGCGTGGCAGCCAGAGCGCACTGCGCATGCGTGGGGGCCAGACCGCACTGCGCATGTGTGGCGGCCACAGCGCACTGCGCATGCGTGGCGGCCAGAGCGCAGTGCATGCGTGGCGGCCAGAGCGCACTGCGCATGCGTGGCGGCCAGAGAGCACTGCGCATGCGTGGCGGCCAGAGCGCATTGCGCATGCGTGGCGGCCAGAGCGCATTGCGCATACGTGGTGGCCATGATAGAGAGACCTCATATGGGGTGATTGGCGGGAGCCAATAGATGAGTGCGACCTCATATGGGGTGATTGGCGAGAGCCAATTGATGAGCGCCACCTCATATGGGGTGATTGGCGAGAGCCAATCGACCACGTCAGAAGCGGGGCAACCACGCTATATAAGAACTACCATTACCCGGGTTGTTGTTCTTTCTCATGCGTGGTGGCCAAGCGCATTGCGCATGTGTGGCGGCCAGAGCGCATTGCGAATGCGTGGCGGCCAGAGCGCACTGCGCATGCGTGGCGCCCAGAGCACATTGCGCATGCGTGGAGGCCAGAGCTCATTGCGCATGCGTGGCGGCCAGAGCGCACTGCGCATGCATGGCAACTAGAGCGCATTGCGCATGTGTGGCGGCCAGAACTCATTGCGCATGTGTGGCGGCCAGCGCAGTGCACATGCGTGGCGGCCAGAGTGCACTGCGCATGCGTGGCTGCAAGAGCGCACTGCGCATGCGTGGGGGCCAGAGCGCATTGCGCATGCGTGGCGGCCAGAGCGCACTGCACATGCCTGGCGGCCAGCGCGCACTGCGCATGCATGGCGGCCAGAGCGCACATCGCATGCATGGCGGCCAAGGCGCACTGCGCATGCGTGGCGACCAGAGCGCACTGCGCATTCATGGCGGCCAAGGCGCACTGTGCATGCGTGGCGGCCACAGCGCACTGCGCATGCGTGGCGGCCAGATCACACAGCGCATGCGTGGCGGCCAGAGCGCACTGCGCATGAGTGTTGGCCAGAGAGCACTGCGCATGCGTGGCGGCCAGAGCGCATTGCGCATGCGTTGCGGCCAGAGCGCATTGCACATACGTGGTGGCCATGATAGAGAGACCTCATATGGGGTGATTGGCGAGAGCCAATAGATGAGCGCGACCTCATGTGGGGTGATTGTCGTAAGCCACTAGACCACGTCAGAGGCGGGGCAACCAGGCTATATTAGGACTGCCATTACCCGGGTTGTTGTTCTTTCTCATGCATGGCGGCCAGAGCGCATTTTGCATGCGTGGGGGCCAGAGTGCACTGCGCATTCTTGGCGGCCAGAGCGCATTGCGAAATCATGGCGGCCAGAGCGCATTGGACATGCGTGCGGGACAGAGCGCACTGCGCATTCGTGGCGGCCAGAGCGCATTGCGCATGCGTGGGGGCCAGAGCGCATTGCGCGTGCGTGGCGACCAGAGCGCACTGCGCATGCGTGGTGGCCAGAGTGTATTGCGAATGCATGGGGGCCAGAGCGCATTGCGCATGCGTGGGGGCCCGAGCGCATTGCGCATGCGTGGGGGCCAGAGCGCATTGCGCATGCGTGGCGACCAGAGCGCACTGCGCATGCCTGGTGGCCAGAGTGCACTGCGCATGCTGGTGGCCAGAGTGCATTAAGCATGCGTGGGGGCCAGAGCGCACTGCGCATGCGTGGTGGCCAGAGTGTATTGCGAATGCGTGGCGGCCAGAGCGCATTGCGAATGCGTGGGGGCCAGAGCGCATTGCGCATGCGTGGGGGCCAGAGCGCATTGCGCATGCGTGGCGACCAGAACGCACTGCGCATGATTTGTGGCCAGAGTGCACTGCGCATGCTGGTGGCCAGAGTGCATTAAGCATGCGTGGGGGCCAGAGCGCACTGCGCATGCGTGGCCACCAGAGCCCACTGCGCATGCATGGCGGCCAGAGCGAACTGCGCATGCCTGGCGGCCAGAGCGCACTGCGCATGCCTGGCGGCAGGCGCGCACTGCGCATGCGTGGCGGCCAGAGCGCACATCGCATGCGTGGCGGCCAAGGCGCACTGCGCATGCGTGGCGAGCAGAGCGCAATGCGCATTCGTGGCGGCCAAATTGCACTGCGCATGCGTGGCGGCCAGAGCGCACTGCGCATGCGTGTAGGCCAAGGCGCACTGCGCATGCGTGGCGGCCAGAGCCCACTGCGCATGCGTGTTGGCCAAGGAGCACTGCGCATGCGTGGCGACCAGAGCGACTGCGCATTCGTGGCGGCGAAGGCGCACTGCGCTTGCGTGGCGGCCAGTGCGCACTGCGCATGCGTGGGGGCAGGAGCGCACTGCGCATGCGTGGCGGCCAGAGCGCAATGCGCATGCGTGGCGGCCAGAGCAGACAGTGCATGCGTGGCGGCCAGAGCGCACTGCGCATGCGTGGCGGCCAGAGAGCACTGCGCATACGTGGCAGCCAGAGCGCAATGCGCATGCGTGGCGGCCAGAGCTCACTGCACATGCATGGCGGCCAGAGCGCATTGCTCATGCGTTCGGGGCAGAGCGCACTGCGCATGCGTGGCGGCCAGAGCGCACAGC
The DNA here is from genome assembly GCF_027595985.1 of Sorex araneus. Lineage (NCBI taxonomy): Eukaryota > Metazoa > Chordata > Mammalia > Eulipotyphla > Soricidae > Sorex > Sorex araneus. The sequence continues at coordinate 63,131,453 of NC_073307.1, read as the reverse complement.
ACATGCGTGGCAGCCAGAGCGCACTGCGCCTGCGTGGCGGCCAGAGCGCACTACGCATAAGTGGCGGCCAGAGCGCACTGCGCCTGCGTGGGGGCCAGAGCGCACTGCGCATGCGTGGGGGCCAGACCGCACTGCGCATGCGTGGCGGCCAGAGCGCACTGCGCATGCGTGGGGGCCAGACCGCACTGCGCATGTGTGGCGGCCACAGCGCACTGCGCATGCGTGGCGGCCAGAGCGCAGTGCATGCGTGGCGGCCAGAGCGCACTGCGCATGCTTGGCGGCCAGAGAGCACTGCGCATGCGTGGCGGCCAGAGCGCATTGCGCATGCGTGGCGGCCAGAGCGCATTGCGCATACGTGGTGGCCATGATAGAGAGACCTCATATGGGGTGATTGGCGGGAGCCAATAGATGAGTGCGACCTCATATGGGGTGATTGGCGAGAGACAATTGATGAGCGCCACCTCATATGGGGTGATTGGCGAGAGCCAATAGACCACGTCAGAAGCGGGGCAACCACGCTATATAAGAACTACCATTACCCGGGTTGTTGTTCTTTATCATGCGTGGTGGCCAAGCGCATTGTGCATGTGTGGCGGCCAGAGCGCATTGCGAATGCGTGGCGACCAGAGCGCACTGCGCATGCGTGGCGCCCAGAGCACATTGCGCATTCGTGGAGGCCAGAGCTCATTGCGCATGCGTGGCGGCCAGAGCGCACTGCGCATGCATAGCGGCTAGAGCGCATTGCGCATGTGTGGCGGTCAGAACTCATTGCGCATGTGTGGCGGCCAGCGCAGTGCACATGTGTGGCGGCCAGAGCGCACTGCGCATGCGTGGCTGCAAGAGCGCACTGCGCATGCGTGGGGGCCAGAGCGCATTGCGCATGCGTGGCGGCCAGAGCGAACTGCACATGCCTGGCGGCCAGCGCGCACTGCGCATGCTTGGCGGCCAGAGCGCACATCGCATGCATCGCGGCCAAGGCGCACTGCGCATGCGTGGCGACCAGAGCGCACTGCGCATTCATGGCGGCCAAGGCGCACTGTGCATGCGTGGCGGCCACAGCGCACTGCGCATGCGTGGCGGCCAGATCACACAGCGCATGCGTGGCGGCCAGAGCGCACTGCGCATGAGTGTTGGCCAGAGAGCACTGCGCATGCGTGGCGGCCAGAGCGCATTGCGCATGCGTTGCGGCCAGAGCGCATTGCACATACGTGGTGGCCATGATAGAGAGACCTCATATGGGGTGATTGGCGATAGCCAATAGATGAGCGCGACCTCATATGGGGTGATTGGCGAGAGCCAATTGATGAGCGCCACCTCATATTGCCGAGAGCCAATAGAGCACGTCAGAAGCGGGGCAACCAGGCTATATAAGAACTACCATTACCCGGGTTGTTGTTCTTTCTCTTGCGTGGTGGCCAGAGCGCATTGCGCATGTGTGGCGGCCAGAGCGCATTGCGAATGCGTGGCGGCCAGAGCGCACTGCGCATGCGTGACGCCCAGAGCACATTGCGCATGCGTGGAGACCAGAGCTCATTGCGCATGCGTGGCTGCCAGAGCGCACTGCGCATGCATGGCGGCCAGAGTGCAATGCGCATGTGTGGGGGCCAGTGCTCATTGCGCATGCGTGGCGGCCAGAGCGCACTGCGCATGTGTGGCGGACAGAGCGCACTGCGCATGCGTGGCGGCCAGAGCGCACTGCGCATGCGTGGGGGCCAGAGCGCATTGCGCATGCGTGGCGGCCAGAGCGCACTGCGCATGCGTGGCGGCTAGAGCGCATTGCGCATGCGTGGCGGCCAGAGCGCATTGCGCATACTTGGTAGCCATGACAGAGTGACCTCATATGGGGTGATTGGCGGGAGCCAATAGGTGAGCGCGACCTCATGTGGGGTGATTGTCGAAAGCCAATAGACCATGTCAGAGGCGGGGCAACCAGGCTATATAAGGACTGCCATTACCCGGGTTGTTGTTCTTTCTCATGCCTGGCGGCCAGTGCGCATTTCGCATGCGTGGCGGCCATTACAGAGTGACCTATATGGGGTGATTGGCGGGAGCAAATAGATGAGCACCAACTCATATGTGGTGATTGGTGAGAGCCAATAGATGAGCGCCACCTCATATGGGGACAGCCATTACCCGGGTTGTTGTTCTTTCTCATGCGTGGCGGCCAGAGCGCACTGCGCATGCGTGGCGGCCAGAGCGCACTGCGCATGCTTGGCGGCCAGAGCGCACATCGCATGCGTGGCAGCCAAGGCGCACTGCGCATGCCTGGTGACCAGAGCGCACTGCGCATTCGTGGCGGCCAAGGCGCACTGCGCATGCGTAGCGGCCAGAGTGCACAGCGCATGCATGGCGGCCAGAGCGCAATGCGCATGCATGGGGGCCAGAGCGCATTGCTATTGCGTGGGGGCCAGAGCGCATTGCACATACTTGGTAGCCATGACAGAGTGACCTCATATGTGGTGATTGGCGGGAGCCAATATATGAGCGCCACCTCATGTGGGGTGATTGTCGAAAGCCAATAGACCACGTCAGAGGCGGGGCAACCAGGCTATATAAGGACTGCCATTACACGGGTTGTTGTTCTTTCTCATGCGTGGGGGCCAGAGCGCACTGCGCATTCGTGGCGGCCAGAGCGCATTGCGCATTCGTGGTGGCCAGAGCGCATTGCGCATGCATGGGGGCCAGAGCGCACTGTGCATTCGTGGTGGCCAGAGCGCATTGCGCATGCATGGGGGCCAGAGCGCATTGCTCATGCGTGGCGACCAGAGCGCACTGCGCATGCGTGGCGGCCAGAGCGCATTACTCATGCGTGGGGGCCAGAGCGCACTGCGCATTCGTGGTGTCCAGAGCGCATTGCGCATGCGTGGGGGCCAGAGTGCACTGCGCATGCGTGTTGGCCAAGGCTCACTGCGCATGCGTGGTGACCAGAGCGCCCTGCGCATTCGTGGCGGCCAAGGCGCATTTCGCATGCATGGGGGCCAGAGCGCACTGCGCATTCGTGGCGGCCAGAGCGCACTGCGCATGCATGGCGGCCAAGTCGCACTGTGCATGCGTGGCGGCCAGAGCGCACTGCGCATGCGTGGCGGCCAGATCGCATTGCGCATGCATGGCGGCCAGAGCGCATTGCGCATACTTGGTAGCCATGACAGAGTGACCTCATATGGGGTGATTGGCGGGAGCCAATAGATGAGAGCGACCTCATGTGGGGTGATTGTCGAAAGCCAATAGACCACGTCAGACGCGGGGCAACCAGGCTATATAAGGAGTACCATTACCCGGGTTGTTGTTCTTTCACATGCGTGGCGGCCAGAGCGCATTTCGCATGCGTGGCGGCCAGAGCCCACTGCGCATGCGTGGGGGCCAGAGCGCACTGCGCATGCGTGGTGGCCAGAGCGCACTGTGCATGCGTTGCGGCCAGAGCGCACTGCGCATGCGTGGGGGCCAGAGCGCACTGCGCATGCGTGGCCGCCAAAGCGCACTGTGCATGCGTGTTGGCCAAGGCGCACTGCGCATGCGTGGGGGCCAGAGCGCACTGCGCATTCATGTCGGCCAGAGTGCATTGCGCATGCGTGGAGGCCATAGCGCATTGCGCATGCGTGGCGGCCACAGCGCATTGCGCATAATTGGTAGCCATGCCAGTGTGACCTCATATGGGGTGACTGGCGGGAACCAATAGATGAGCGCGACCTCATGTGGGGTGATTGGCGAGAGCTATAGACCACGTCAGAGGCGGGGCAACCAGGCTATATAAGGACTGCCATTACCCGGGTTGTTGTTCTTTCTTATGCGTGGCGGCCAGAGCGCATTTCGAATGCCTGGCGGCCAGAGCGCACTGCGCATGCGTGGCGCCCAGAGCGCACTGCGCATGCGTGGCGGCCAGAGCGCATTGCGCATGCTTTGCGGCCAGAGAGCATTGCGCATATGTGGTGGACATGACAGAGAGACCTCATATGGGGAGATTGGCGAGAGCCAATAGACCACGTCAAAGGCGGGGCAACCAGGCTATAAAAGGACTGCCATTACCCGGGTTGTTGTTCTTTCTCATGCGTGGCAGCCAGAGCGCATTGCGCATGCGTGGTGGCCAGAGCGCACCGCGCTTGTGTGGAGGCCAGAGCGCACTGCGCATGTCTGGGGGCCTGACCGCACTGCGCATGCGTGGTGGCCACAGCGCACTGCGCATGCGTGGCGGCCAGAGTGCACAGCGCATGCGTGGCGGCCAGAGCACACTGCGCATGCGTGGAGGCCACAGCGCATTGCGCATGCGTGGCGGCCAGAGCGCATTGCGCATACGTGGTGGCCATGATAGAGAGACCTCATATGGGGTGATTGGCGGGAGCCAATAGATGAGCGTGAACTCATATGGGGTGATTCGCGAGAGCCAATTGATGAGCGCCACCTCATATGGGGTGATTGGCGAGAGCCAATAGAGCACGTCAGAAGCGGGGCAACCAGGCTATATAAGAACTACCATTACCCGGGTTGTTGTTCTTTCTCATGCGTGGTGGCCAGAGCGCATTGCGCATGTGTGGCGGCCAGAGCGTATTGCGAATGCAAGGCGGCCAGAGCGCACTGCGCATGCGTGGCGCCCAGAGCACATTGCGCATGCGTCGAGGCCAGAGCTCATTGCGCATGCGTGGCGGCCAGAGCACACTGCGTATGCGTGGCGGCCAGAGCGCATTGCGCATGTGTGGCGGCCAGAGCTCATTGCGCACGCGTGGCGGCCAGAGCGCACTGCGCATGCGTGTCGGCCAGAGTGCACTGCGCATGACTGGCGGCCAGAGCACACTGCGCATGCGTGGGGGCCAGAGCGCATTGCGCATGCGTGGCGGCCAGAGCGCACAGCGCATGCCTGGCGGCCAGAGCGCACTGCGTAATCGTGGCGGCCAGAGCGCACATCGCACGCGTGGCGGCGAAGGCGCACTGCGCATGCGTGGCGGCCAGAGCGCACTGCGCATGCATGGCGGCCAGAGCACACTGCGCATTCGTGGCGGCCAGAGGGCATTGCGCATGCGTGGCGGCCAGAGTGCATTGCGCATACTTGGTAGCCATGACAGAGTGACCTCATATGGGGTGATTGGCGGGAGCCAATAGATGAGCGCCAACTCATATGGGGTGATTGTCGAAAGCCAATAGAGAACGTCAGAGGCGGGGCAACCAGGCTATATAAGGACTGCCATTACCCGGGTTGTTGTTCTTTCTCATGCGTGGCAACCAGAGCGCATTTCGCATGCGTGGTGGCCATGACAGAGTGACCTATATGGGGTGATTGGCGGGAGCCAATAGATGAGCACCACCTCATATGGGGTGATTGGTGAGAGCCAATAGATGAGCGCCACCTCATATGGGGACTGCCATTACCCGGGTTGTTGTTCTTTCTCATGCGTGGCGGCCAGTGCGCACTGCGCATGCGTGGTAGCCAGAGCGCACTGCGCATGCGTGGGGGCCAGAGCGCACTGCGCACTCATGTCGGCCAGAGCGCACTGCGCATGCGTGACGGCCAGATCGCACTGCACATGCGTGGCGGCCAGAGAGCACTGCGCATACGTGGCGGCCAAGGCGCACTGCGCATGCGTGTTGGCCAAGGTGCACTGCGCATGCGTGGCGACTAGAGCTCACTGCGCATTCGTGGCGGCCAAGGCGCACTGCGCATGCGTGGCGACCAGAGCGCACTACGCATTCGTGGCGGCCAAGGCGCACTGCGCATGCGTGTTGGACAAGGTGCACTGCGCATGCGTGGCGACCAGAGCGCACATCGCATGCGTGGCGGCCAAGGCGCACTGCGCATGCGTGGCGACCAGAGCGCACTGCACATTCGTGTCGGCCAAGGCGCACTGCGCATGCGTGGCGGCCAGAGCGCATTGCGCATGCGTGGAGGTCAGAGAGCACTGCGCATTCGTGGTGGCCAGAGCGCAATGCGCATGCGTGGCGGCCAGAGCGCATTGCGCATGTGTTGCGGCCAGAGCGCATTGCGCATGCGTGGCGGTCAGAGTGCATTGCGCATACGTGGTGGCCATTACAGAGAGACCTCATATGGGGTGATTGGCGGGAGCCAATACATGAGAGCGACCTCATAGGTGTGATTGGCGAGAGCCAATAGATGAGCGCCACCTCATATGGGGTGATTGGCGAGAGCCAATAGTCCACGTCAGAGGCGGGGCAACCAGGCTATATAAGGACTGCCATTACCCGGGTTGTTGTTCTCTCTCATGCGTGGCGGCCAGAGCGCACTTCGCATGCCTAGCGGCCAGAGCGCACTGCGCATGCGTGGCGGCCAGAGCGCACCGCGCATGCCTGGGGGCCAGAGCGCACTGCGCATTCATGTCGGCCAGAGCGCACTGCGCATGCGTGACAGCCAGAGCGCACTGCGCATGCGTGGCCGCCAGAGCGCACTGCGCATGCGTGTTGGCCAAGGCTCACTGCGCATGCGTGGTGACCAGAGCGCACTGCGCATTCGTGGCGGCCAAGGTGCACTGCGAATGCGTGGTGGCCAAGGCGCACTGCGCATGCGTGGCGACCAGAGCGCACAGCGAATGCGTGTTGGCCAAGGCGCACTGCGCATGCGTGGCGACCAGAGCGCACTGCGCATTCGTGGTGGCCAAGGCGCACTGAACATGCGTGGCAGCCAGAGCGCACTGCGCATGCGTGGTGGCCAAGGCGCACTGCGCATGCGTACCGGCCAGAGCGCACTGCGCATGCGTGTTGGCCAAGGAGCACTGCGCATGCGTGGCGACCAGAGCGACTGCGCATTCGTGGCGGCCAAGGCGCACTGCGCTTGCGTGGCGGCCAGAGCGCACTGCGCATGCGTGGGGGCCAGAGCGCATTGCGCATGCTTGTCGGCCAGAGCAGACAGTGCATGCGTGGCGGCCAGAGCGCATCGCACATGCGTGGCGGCCAGAGAGCACTGCGCATACGTGGCGGCCAGAGCGCACTGCGCATGCGTGGCGGCCAGAGCGCACTGCACATGCATGGCGGCCAGAGCGCATTGCTCATGCGTTCGGGGCAGAGCGCACTGCGCATGCGTGGCGGCCAGAGCGCACTGCGCATGCATGGCGGCCAGAGCGCATTGCTCATGCGTTCGGGGCAGAGCGCACTGCGCATATGTGGCGGCCAGAGTGCACTGCGCCTACGTGGTGGCCAGAGCGCACCTCGCTTGCGTGGTGGCCAGAGCGCTCTGCGCATGCGTGGTGGCCAGAGCGCACTGCACATGCGTGGCGGCCAGAGAGCACTGCGCATGCGTGGCGGCCAGAGCGCATTGCGCATGCGTGGCGGCCAGAGCGCTTTGCGCATACGTGGTGGCCATGATAGAGAGACCTCATATGGGGTGATTGGCGGGAGCCATTAGATGAGCGCGAACTCATATGGGGTGATTGGCGAGAGCCAATTGATGAGCGCCACCTCATATGGGGTGATTGGCGAGAGCCAATAGACCACGTCAGAGGCGGGAAAACCAGGCTATATAAGGACTGCCATTACCCGGGTTGTTGTTCTTTCTCATGCGTGGCGGCCAGAGCGCATTGCGCATGCGTGGCTGCCAGTGCGCATTGCGCATGCGTGGCAGCCAGAGCGCACTGCGCATGCGTGGCAGCCAGAGCGCATTGCGCATGCGTGGCGGCCAGAGCGCACTGCGCATGCGTGGCGGCCATAGCGCACTGCGCATGCGTGGTGTCCAGAGCGCACTGCGCTTGCGTGGCGGCAAGAGCGCACTGCGCATGCGTTTGGGCCAGAGCGAACTGCGCATGCGTGGCGGCCAGAGCGCACAGCGCATGCGTGGCGGCCAGAGCGCACTGCGCATGCGTAGTGGCCAGAGCGCACCGCGCTTGTGTGGCGGCCAGAGCCCACTGCGCAATCGTGGGGGCCTGACCGCACTGCGCATGCGTGGTGGCCACAGCGCACAGCGCATGCGTGGCGGCCAGAGCGCACAGCACATGCGTTGCGGCCAGAGCACACTGCGCATGCGTGGCGGCCAAAGAGCACTGCGCATGTGTGGCGGCCAGAGCGCATTGCGCATGCGTGGTGGCCAGAGCGCATTGCGCATACGTGGTGGCCATGATAGAGAGACCTCATATGGGGTGATTGGCGGGAGCCAATAGATGAGCGCGAACTCATATGGGATGATTGGCGAGAGACAGTTGATGAGCGCCACCTCATATGGGGTGACTGGCGAGAGCCAATAGAGCACGTCAGAAGCGGGGCAACCAGGCTACATAAGAACTACCATTACCTGGATTGTTGTTCTTTCTCATGCCTGGTGGCCAGAGCTCATTGCGCATGTGTGGCGGCCAGAGCGCATTGCGAATGCGTGGCGGCCAGAGCGCACTGCGCATGCGTGGCGCCCAGAGCACATTGCGCATGCGTGGAGGCCAGAGCTCATTGCGCATGCATGGCGGCCAGAGCGCACTGCGCATTCATGTCGGCCAGAGCGCACTGCGCATGCGTGACGGCCAGAGCGCACTGCGAATGCGTGGCCGCCAGAGCGCACTGCGCATGCGTGTTGGCCAAGGCTCACTGCGCATGCGTGGAGACCAGAGCGCCCTGCGCATTCGTGGCGGCCAAGGCGCACTGCACATGCGTGGCGGCCAAGGCGCACTGCTCATGCGTGGCGGCCAGAGCGCACTGCGCATGCGTGGCCGCCAGAGCGCACTGCGCATGCGTGTTGGCCAAGGCGCACTGCGCATGCGTGTTGGCCAAGGCGCACTTCGCAAGCGGGGCGACCAGAGCGACTGCGCATTTGTGGCGGCCAAGGCGCACTGCGCATGCGTGGCGGCCAGAGCGCACTGCGCATGCGTGGCAGCCAGAGCAGACAGCGCATGCGTGGCGGCCAGAGCGCACTGCGCATGCGTGGCGGCCAGAGAGCACTGCGCATGCGTGGCGGCCAAGGCGCACTGCGCATGCGTGGCTGCCAGAGCGCACTGCGCATGCATGGCGGCCAGAGCGCATTGCTCATGCGATCGGGCCAAAGCGCACTGCGCATGCGTGGGGGTCAGAGCGCATTGCGCATTCATGTCGGCCAGAGCGTACTGCGCATGCGTGACGGCCAGAGCGCACTGCGCATTCGTGGCCGCCAAAGCGCACTGTGCATGCGTGTTGGCCAAGGCGCACTGCGCATGCGTGGGGGCCAGAGCGCACTGCGCATTCATGTCGGGCAGAGTGCATTGCGCATGCGTGGAGGCCATAGCGCATTGCGCATGCGTGGCGGCCACAGCGCATTGCGCATACTTGGTAGCCATGACAGAGTGACCTCATATGGGGTGATTGGCGGGAGCCAATAGATGAGCGCGACCTCATGTGGGGTGATTGGCGAGAGCTATAGACCACGTCAGAGGCGGGGCAACCAGGCTATATAAGGACTGCCATTACCCGGGTAGTTGTTCTTTCTAATGCGTGGCGGACAGAGCGCATTTCGAATGCCTGGCGGCCAGAGCGCACTGCGCATGCGTGGCTCCCAGAGTGCACTGCGCATGCGTGGCGGCCAGAGCGCATTGTGCATGCTTTGCGGCCAGAGCGCATTGCGCATATGTGGTGGACATGACAGAGAGACCTCATATGGGGAGATTGGCGAGAGCCAATAGACCACGTCAAAGGCGGGGCAAGCAGGCTATAAAAGGACTGCCATTACCCGGGTTGTTGTTCTTTCTCATGCGTGGCAGCCAGAGCGCATTGCGCATGCGTGGTGGCCAGAGCGCACCGCGCTTGTGTGCAGGCCAGAGCGCACTGCGCATGTCTGGGGGCCTGACCGCACTGCGCATGCGTGGTGGCCACAGCGCACTGCGCATGCGTGGCGGCCAGACCGCACATCGCATGCGTGGCGGCCAGAGCACACTGCGCATGCGTGGCGGCCAGAGCGCATTGCGCATGCGTGGCGGCCAGAGCGCATTGCGCATACGTGGTGGCCATGATAGAGAGACCTCATATGGGGTGATTGGCGGGAGCCAATAGATGAGCGCGAACTCATATGGGGTGATTGGCGAGAGCCAATTGATGAGCGCCACCTCATATGGGGTGATTGGCGAGAGCCAATAGAGCACGTCAGAAGCGGGGCAACCAGGCTATATAAGAACTACCATTACCCGGGTTGTTGTTCTTTCTCATGCGTGGTGGCCAGAGCGCATTGCGCATGTGTGGTGGCCAGAGCGTATTGCGAATGCATGGCGGCCAGAGCGCACTGCGCATGCGTGGCGCCCACAGCACATTGCGCATGCGTCGAGGCCAGAGCTCATTGCGCATGCGTGGCGGCCAGAGCGCACTGCGCATACATGGCGGCCAGAGCGCATTGCGCATGTGTGGCGGCTAGAGCTCATTGCGCACGCGTGGCGGCCAGAGCGCACTGCGCATGCGTGGCGGCCAGAGCGCACTGGGCATGAGTGGCGGCCAGAGCGCAATGCGCATGCGTGGGGGCCAGAGCGCATTGCGCATGCGTGGCGGCCAGAGCGCACTGCGCATGCCTGGCCGCCAGAGCGCACTGCGCATGCGTGGCGGCCAGAGCACACATCGCATTCGTGGCGGCCAAGGCGCACTGCACATGCGTGGCAACCAGAGCGCAATGCGAATTCGTGGCGGCGAAGGCGCACTGCGCATTCGTGTCGGCCAGAGCGCACTGCGCATGCATGGCGGCCAAGGCGCACTGCGCATGCGTGTCGGCCAGAGCGCACTGCGCATTCGTGGCAGCCAGAGCGCACTGCGCATGCGTGGCGGCAAGAGCGCACTGCGCATTCGTGTCGGCCAGAGCAGACAGCGCATGCGTGGCGGCCAGAGCGCACTGCGCATGCGTGGCGGCCAGAGCGCACAGCGCATGCATTGCGGCCAGAGCACACAGCGCATGCGTGGCGGCCAGAGCGCACTGCGCATGCGTGGCGGCCAGAGCGCACAGCGCATGCGTGGCGGCCAGAGAGCATTGCGCATGCGTGGCGGCCAGAGCGCATTGCGCATACGTGGTGGCCATGATAGAGAGACCTCATATGCGGTGATTGGCGGGAGCCAATAGATGAGAGCGAACTCATATGGGGTGATTGGCGAGAGCCAATTGATGAGCGCCACCTCATATGGGGTGATTGGCGAGAGCTAATAGACCACGTCAGAGGCGGGGCAACCAGGCTATATAAGGACTGCCATTACCCGGGTTGTTGTACTTTCACATGCGTGGCGGCCAGAACGCATTGCGCATGCGTGGCAGCCAGTGCGCATTGCGCATGCGTGGCAGCGAGAGCACACTGCGCATGCGTGGGAGCCAGAGCGCACTGCGCATGCGTGGCGGCCAGAGCTCTCTGCACATGCGTGGCGGTCAGAGCGCACTGCGCTTGTGTGGCGGCCAGAGCGCACTGCGCATGCGTGGGGCCTGAGCGCACTGCGCATGCGTGGCGGACAGAGTGCATTGCGCATGCGTGGCTGCCAGTGCGCATTGCGCATGCGTGGCGGCCAGAGCGCACTGCGCATGCGTGGCGGCCAGAGCGCACTGCGAATGCGTGGTGTCCAGAGCACACTGCGCTTGCGTGGCGGCTAGAGCGCACTGCGCATTCGCTGCGGCCCGAGCACACTGCGCATGCGTGGCGGCCAAAGAGCACTGCGCATGCGTGGCGGCCAGAGCGCATTGCGCATGCGTGGTGGCCAGAGCGCATTGCGCATACGTGGTGTCCATGATAGAGAGACCTCATATGGGGTGATTGGCGGGACCCAATAGATGAGCGCGAACTCATATGGGATGATTGGCGAGAGCCAATTGATGAGCGCCACCTCATATGGGGTGATTGGCGAGAGCCAATAGAGCACGTCAGAAGCGGGGCACCAGGCTATATAAGAACTACCATTACCCGGATTGTTGTTCTTTCTCATGCGTGGTGGCCAGAGCGCATAGCGCATTTGTGGCGGCCAGAGCGCATTGCGAATGCGTGGCGGCCAGAGTGCACTGCGCAAGCGTGGCGCCCAGAGCACATTGCGCATGCGTGAATGCCAGAGCTCATTGCGTATGCGTGGCGGCCAGAGCGCACTGCGCATGCGTGGCGGCCAGAGTGCCTGCGCATGAGTGGCGGCTGAGAACACTGCGCATGCGTGTGGGCCAGAGCGCATTGCGCATGCGTGGCGGCCAGAGCGCACTGCGCATGCCTGGCGGCCAGAGCGCACTGCGCATGCGTGGCGGCCAGAGCGCACAACGCATGCGTGGCGGCCAAGGCGCACTGCGCATGTGTGGCGACCAGAGCGCACTGCGCATTCGTGGCGGCGAAGGCGCACTGCGCATGCGTGGCGGCCAGAGCGCACTGCGCATGCATGGCGGCCAAGGCGCACTGCGCATGCGGGTAGGCAAGAGCGCACTGCGCATTCGTGGCGGCGAAGGCGCACTGCGCATGCGTGGCTGCCAGAGCGCACTGCGCATTCGTGGCGGCCAGAGCGCATTGCGCATGCGTGGGGCCAGAGCGCATTGCGCATGTGTGGCGGCCAGAGCGCATTGCGCATACTTGGTAGCCATGACAGAGTGACCTCATATGGGGTGATTGGCGGGAGCCAATAGATGAGCGCGACCTCATGTGGGGTGATTGTCGAAAGCAATAGACTACGTCAGAGGCGGGGCAACCAGGTTATATGAGGACTGCCATTACCAGAGTTGTTGTTCTTTCTCATGTGTGGCGGCCAGAGCGCACTGCGCAAGCGTGGCGGCCAGAGCGCACTGCTCATGCTTGGGGGCCAGAGCGCACTGCGCATTCATGTCGGCCAGAGCGCATTGCGCATGCGTGACGGACAGAGCGCACTGCGCATGCGTGGCCGCAAGAGCGCACTGCGCATGCGTTTTGGCCAAGGCGCACTGCGCATGCGTGGCGACCAGAGCGCACTGCGCATTCGTGGCGGCCAAGGCGCACTGCGCATGCGTGGCGGCCAGCGCGCACTGCACATGCGTGGGGGCCAGCGCGCACTGCGCATGCGTGGCGGCCAGAGCGCACTGCGCATGCGTGTCGGCCAGAGTAGACAGCGCATGCGTGGCGGCCAGAGCGCACTGCGCTTGTGTGGCGGCCAGACCGCAATGCGCATGCGTGGCCGCAATAGAGCACTGCGCATTCGTGGCGGCCAGAGCGCACTGCGCAGGCGTGGCGGCCAGAGCGCACTGCTCTTGCGTGGCGACCAGAGCGCACTGCGCATGCGTGGGGGCCAGAGCGCACTGTGCATGCGTGGCGGCCAGAGCGCACTGTGCATGCGTGGCGGCCAGAGAGCATTGCGCATGCGTGGCGGCCAGAGAGCACTGCAAATTCGTGGCGGCCAGAGCGCACTGTGCATGCGTCGGTGCCAGAGCGCATTGCGCATGCATGGCGGTCAGAGCGCACTGCGCATGCGTGGCGCCCATAGCGCACTGCGCATGCGTGGTGGCCAGAGCGCATTGCGCATGCGTGGCCGCCAGAGAGCATTGCGCATGCGTGGCGGCCAGAGCGCATTGCTCATGCTTCGCGGCCAGAGCGCATTGCGCATACGTGGTGGACATGACAGAGAGACCTCATATGGAGTGATTTGCGAGAGCCAATAGACCACGTCAGAGGCGGGGAAACCAGGCTATATAAGGACTGCCATTACCAGGGTTGTTGTTATTTCTCATGCGTGGCGGCCAGAGAGCATTGCGTATGCATGGCGGCCAGAGAGCATTGCGCATGCGTGGCGGTCAGAGTGCATTGCGCATACGTGGTGGCCATGACAGAGAGACCTCATATGGGGTGATTGGCGGGAGCCAATACATGAGCGCGACCTCATAGGTGTGATTGGCGAGAGCCAATAGATGAGCGCCACCTCACATGGGGTGATTGGCTAGAGCCAATAGATCACGTCAGAGGCGGAGCAACCAGCCTATATAAGGACTGCCATTACCCGGGTTGTTGTTCTTTCTCATGCGTGGGGGCCAGAGCGCATTGCGCATGCGTGGCCGCCAGAGCGCATTGCGCATGCCTGGCGGCCAGAGCGCACTGCGCATGCGTGGCGGCCAGAGCGCACATCGCATGCGTGTCAGCAAGAGCGCACTGCGCATTCCTGGCGGCCAGAGCGCACTGCGCATGAGTAGCGGCCAGAGCACACTGCGCTTGCGTGGGGGCCAGAGCGCATTGCGCATGCGTGGCGACCAGAGCGCACTGCGCATTCGTGGCGGCCAAGGCGCACTGCGCATGCGTGGCGGCCAGAGCCCACTGCGCATGCATCGTGGCCAAGGCGCACTGCGCATGCGTGTCGGCAAGAGCGCTCTGCGCATTCGTGGCGGCCAGAGCGCACTGCGCATGCGTGGCTGCTATAGCGCACTGTGCATTCGTGGCGGCCAGAGCGCATTGCGCATGCGTGGGGGCCAGAGCGCATTGCGCATGCGTGGTGGCCATAGCGCATTGCGCATACTTGGTAGCCATGACAGAGTGACGTCATATGGGGTGATTGGCAGGAGCCAATAGATGAGCGCGACATCATATGGGGTGATTGTCGAAAGCAATAGACTACGTCAGAGGCGGGGCAACCAGGCTATATAAGGACTTCCATTACCCGGGTTGTTGTTCTTTCTCATGCGTGGGGGCCAGAGCGCACTGCGCATTCATGGCGGCCAGAGCGCACTGCGCATTCGTGGTGGCCAGAGCGCATTGCGCATTCGTGGGGGCCAGAGCGCACTGCGCATTCGTGGTGGCTAGAGCGCATTGCGCATGCGTGGGGGCCAGAGCGCATTGCGCGTGCGTGGCTACCAGAGCGCACTGCGCATGCATGGCGGCCATAGCGCATTGCGCATGCGTGGGGTCCAGAGCGCACTGCGCATGCGTGGAGGCCATGACAGAGTGACCTATATGGGGTGATTGGCGGGAGCCAATAGATGAGCACCACCTCATATGGGGTGATTGGTGAGAGCCAATAGATGAGCGCCACCTCATATGGGGACTGCCATTACCCGGGTTGTTGTTCTTTCTAATGCGTAGCGTCAAGAGCGCACTGCGCATGCCTAGCGGCCAGAGCGCACTGCGCAAGCGTGGCGGCCAGAGCGCACTGCGCATGCGTGGGGGCCAGAGCGCACTGCGCATTCATGTCGGCCAGAGCGCACTGCGCATGCATGACGGACAGAGCGCACTTCGCATGCGTGGCCGCAAGAGCGCACTGCGCATGCGTGTTGGCCAAGGCGCACTGCGTATGCGTGGAGACCAGAGCGCACTGCGCATTCGTGGCGGCCAGCGCGCACTGCGCATGCGTGGCGGCCAGAGCGCACTGCGCATTCGTGTCAGCCAGAGCAGACAGCGCATGCGTGGCGGCCAGAGCGCACTGCGCATGTTTGGCGGCCAGAGAGCACAGCGCATGCTTGGCGGCCAGAGCGCACTGCGCATGCGTGGGGGCCTGACCGCACCTCGCATGCGTGGTGGTCACAGCGCACTGCGCATGCGTGGCGGACAGAGCGCACAGCGCATGCGTTGCGGCCAGAGCACACTGCGCATGCGTGGCGGCCAAAGAGCACTGCGCATGCGTGGCGGCCAGAGCGCATTGCGCATACGTGGTGGCCATGATAGAGAGACCTCATATGGGGTGATTGGCAGGAGCCAATAGATGAGCGCGAACTCATATGGGGTGATTGGCGAGAGCCAATTGATGAGCGCCACCTCATATGGGGTGATTGGCGAGAGCCAATAGACCACGTCAGAGGCGGGGCAACCAGGCTATATAAGGACTGCCATTACCCGGGTTGTTGTTCTTTCACAAGCGTGGCGGCCAGAACGCATTGCGCATGCGTGGCAGCCAGTGCGCATTGCGCATGCGTGGCAGCCAGAGCGCACTGCGCTTGTGTGGCGGCCAGAGCGCACTGCGCATGCGTGGGGCCTGATCGCACTGCGCATGCGTGGCGGACAGAGCGCACTGTGCATGGGTGGCGGCCAGAGCGCACAGCGCATGCGTGGCGGCCAGAGCAAACTGCGCATGCGTGGCGGCCAGAGTGCATTGCGCATGCGTGGCCGCCAGTGCGCATTGCGCATGCGTGGCGGCCAGAGCGCACTGCGCATGCGTGGCGGCCAGAGCGCACTGCGCATGCGTGGTGTCCAGAGCACACTGCGCTTGCGTGGCGGCAAGAGCGCACTGTGCATGCGTTGCGGCCCGAGCACACTGCGCATGCGTGGCGGCCAGAGCGCACTGCGCATGCGTGGCGGCCAGAGCGCATTGCGCATACGTGGTGGCCATGATAGAGAGACCTCATATGGGGTGATTGGCGGGACCCAATAGATGAGCGCGAACTCATATGGGATGATTGGCGAGAGCCAATTGATGAGCGCCACCTCATATGGGGTGATTGGTTAGAGCCAATAGAGCACGTCAGAAGCGGGGCAACCAGGCTATATAAGAACTACCATTTCCCGGATTGTTGTTCTTTCTCATGCGTGGTGGCCAGAGCTCATTGCGCATGTGTGGCGGCCAGAGCGCATTGCAAATGCGTGGCGGCCAGAGCGCACTGCGCATGCGTGTCGCCCAGAGCACACTGCGCATGCGTGGAGGCCAGAGCTCATTGCGCATGCGTGGCGGCCAGAGCGCACTGCGCATGCGTGGCGGCCAGAGCACACTGCGCATGAGTAGCGGCCAGAATACACTGCGCATGCGTGGGGGCCAGAGCGCATTGCGCATGCGTGGCCTCCAGAGCGCACTGCGCATGCTGGCGGCCAGAGCGCACTGCGCATGCGTGGCGGCCAGAGCGCACATCGCATGCGTGTCGGCAAGAGCGCACTGCGCATGCGTGGCGGCCAGAGCGCACTGCGCATGCATCGTGGCCAAGGCGCACTTCGCATGCGTGTCGGCAAGAGCGATCTGCGCATTCGTGGCGGCCAGAGCGCACTGCGCATGCGTGGCTGCCAGAGCGCACTGCGCATTCGTGGCGGCCAGAGCGCATTGCGCATGCGTGGGGACCAGAGCGCATTGCGCATGCGTGGCGGCCATAGCGCATTGCGCATACTTGGTAGCCATGACAGAGTGACGTCATATGGGGTGATTGGCGGGAGCCAATAGATGAGCGCGACATCATGTGGGGTGATTGTCGAAAGCAATAGACTACGTCAGAGGCGGGGCAACCAGGCTATATAAGGACTGCCATTACCCGGGTTGTTGTTCTTTCTCATGCGTGGCGGCCAGAGCGCATTTCGCATGCGTGGCGGCCATGACAGAGTGACCTATATGGGGTGATTGGCGGGAGCCAATAGATGAGCACCACCTCATATGGAGTGATTGGTGAGAGCCAATAGATGAGCGCCACCTCATATGGGGACTGCCATTACCCGGGTTGTTGTTCTTTCTCATGCGTGGCGGCCAGAGCTCACTGCGCCTACCTAGCGGCCAGAGCGCACATCGCATGCGTGGCAGCCAAGGCGCACTGCGCATGCCTGGCGACCAGAGCGCACTGCGCATTCGTGGCGGCCAAGGCGCACTGCGCATGCGTGGCGGCCAGAGTGCACTGCGCATGCATGGCGGCCAAGGCGCACTGCGCATGCGTGGCGGCCAGAGCGCACTGCGCATTCGTGGTGGCCAGATCGCATTGCGCATGCGTGGGGGCCAGAGCGCACTGCGCATTCGTGGCGGCCAGAGCGCAATGCGCATACGTGGGGGCCAGAGCGCATTGCGCATGAGTGGCAGCCAGAGCGCATTGCGCATACTTGGTAGCCATGACAGAGTGACCACATATGGGGTGATTGGCGGGAGCCAATATATGAGCGCCAACTCATGTGGGGTGATTGTCGAAAGCCAATAGACCACGTCAGAGGCGGGGCAACCAGGCTATATAAGGACTGCCATTACACGGGTTGTTGTTCTTTCTCATGCGTGGGGGCCAGAGCGCACTGCGCATTCGTGGCGGCCAGAGCGCATTGCGCATTCGTGGTGGCTAGAGCGCATTGCGCATGCGTGGGGGCCAGAGCGCACTGCGCATTCGTGGTGGCCAGAGCGCATTGCGAATACGTGGCGGACAGAGCGCACTGCGCATGCGTGGCGCCCAGAGCACATTGCGCATGCGTGGAGGCCATAGCGCATTGCGCATGCGTGGGGTCCAGAGCGCACTGCGCATGCGTGGAGGCCATGACAGAGTGACCTATATGGGGTGATTGGCGGGAGCCAATAGATGAGCACCACCTCATATGGGGTGATTGGTGAGAGCCAATAGAAGAGCGCCACCTCATATGGAGACTGCCATTAACCGGGTTGTTGTTCTTTCTAATGCGTGGCGGCCAGAGCGCACTGCGCATGCCTAGCGGCCAGAGCGTACTGCGCAAGCGTGGCAGCCAGAGCGCACTGCGCATGCGTGGGGGCCAGAGCGCACTGTGCATTCATGTTGGCCAGAGCGCACTGCGCATGCGTGACGGACAGAGCGCACTGCGCATGCGTGGCCGCAAGAGCGCACTGCGCATGCGTGTTGGCCAAGGCGCACTGCGCATGCGTGGCGACCAGAGCGCACTGCGCATTCGTGGCGGCCAAGGCGCACTGCGCATGCGTGGGTGCCAAAGCGCACTGCGCATGCGTGGCGGCCAGAGCGCACTGCGCATGCTTGGGGGCCAGAGCGCACTGCGCTTGCGTGGCGGCCAGAGCGCACTGCGCATGCTTGGGGGCCAGAGCGCACTGCGCATGCGTGGCGGCCAGAGCGCACAGCACATGCGTGGCGGCCAGAGCGCACTGAATATGCGTGGCGGCCAGAGCGCACTACGCACGTGTGGCGGCCAGAGCGCATTGCGCATGCCTGGCGGCCAGAGTGCATTGCGCATGCGTGGCGGCCACAGCGCATTGCGCATGCGTGGCGTCCAGAGGGCATTGCGCATACTTGGTAGCCATGACAGAGTGACCTCATACGGGGTGATTGGCGGGAGCCAATAGATGAGCGCCACCTCATGTGGGGTGATTGTCGAAAGCCAATAGACCACGTCAGAGGCGGGGCAAACAGGCTATATAAGGACTGCCATTACCCGGGTTGTTGTTCTTTCTCATGCGTGGCGGCCAGAGCGCATTTCGCATGCCTGGCGGCCATGACAGAGTGACCTATATGGGGTGATTGGCGGGAGCCAATAGATGAGCGCCACCTCATATGGGGACTGCCATTACCCGGGTTGTTGTTCTTTCTCATGCATGGCGGCCAGAGCGCACTTCGCATGCCTAGCGGCCAGAGCGCACTGCGCATGCGTGGCGGCCAGAGCGCACCGCGCATGCGTGGGGGCCAGAGCGCACTGCGCATTCATGTCGGCCAGAGCGCACTGCGCATGCGTGACGGCCAGAGCGCACTGCGCATGCGTGGCCGCCAGAGCGCACTGCGCATGCGTGTTTGCCAATGCTCACTGCGCATAAGTGGTGACCAGAGCGACCTGCGCATTCGTGGCGGCCAAGGCGCACTGCGCATGCGTGGCGGCCAAGGCGCACTGCGCATGCGTGGCGGCCAGAGCGCACTGCGCATGCATGGCCGCCAGAGCGCACTGCGCATGCGTGTTGGCCAAGGCGCACTGCGCATGTGTGTTGGCCAAGGCGCACTTCGCAAGCTGGGCGACCAGAGCGACTGCGCATTTGTGGCGGCCAAGGCGCACTGCGCATGCATGACGGCCAGAGCGCACTGCGCATGCGTGGCCGCCAGAGCGCACTGCGCATGCGTGTTGGCCAAGGTGCACTAAGCATGCGAGGCGACCAGAGCGCACTGCGCATTCGTGGCGGCCAAGGGGCACTGCGCTTGCGTGGCGGCCAGAGCGCATTGCGCATGCGTGGGGGCCAGAGCGCACTGCGCATGCGTGGCGGCCAGAGCGCACTGCGCATGCGTGGCAGCCAGAGCAGACAGCGCATGCGTGGCGGCCAGAGCACACTGCGCATGCGTGGCGGCCAGAGAGCACTGTGCATGCATGGCGGCCAGAGCGCATTGCTCATGCGATCGGGCCAAAGTGCACTGCGCATGCGTGGGGGCCAGAGCGCATTGCGCATGCGTGGAGGCCAGAGCGCACTGCGCATGCATGGCGGCCAGAGCGCATTGCTCATGCGATCGGGCCAAAGTGCACTGCGCATGCGTGGGGGCCAGAGCGCATTGCGCATTCATGTCGGACAGAGCGTACTGCGCATGCGTGACGGCCAGAGCGCACTGCGCATTCGTGGCTGCCAAAGCGCACTGTGCATGCGTGTTGGCCAAGGCACACTGCGCATGCGTGGGGGCCAGAGCGCACTGCGCATTCATGTCGGCCAGAGTGCATTGCGCATGCGTGGAGGCCACAGCGCATTGCGCATGCGTGGCGGCCACAGCGCATTGCGCATACTTGGTAGCCATGACAGAGTGACCTCATATGGGGTGATTGGCGGGAGCCAATAGATGAGCGCGACCTGATGTGGGGTGATTGGCGAGACTATAGACCACGTCAGAGGCGGGGCAACCAGGCTATATAAGGACTGCCATTACCCGGGTTGTTGTTCTTTCTCATGCGTGGCGGCCAGAGCGCATTTCGCATGCGTGGCGGCCATGACAGAGTGACCTATATGGGGTGATTGGCGGGAGCCAATAGATGAGCACCACCTCATATGGGGTGATTGGTGAGAGCCAATAGATGAGCGCCACCTCATATGGGGACTGCCATTACCCGGGTTGTTGTTCTTTCTCATGCGTGGCGGCCAGAGCACACTGCGCATGCGTGGCGACCAAGGCGCACTGCGCATGCGTGGCGGCCAGAGCGCACTGCGCATGCATGGCGGCAAAGACGCACTGCGCATGGGTGGCGGCCAAGGCGCACTGCGCATGCGTGGCGACCAGAGCACACTGCGCATTCGTGGCGGCCAAGGCGCACTGCGCATGCGTGGCTGCCAGAGCGCACTGCGCATGCATGGCGGCCAAGTCGCACTGCGCATGCATGGCGGCCAGAGCGCACTTCGCATGCGTGGCGGCCAGAGAGCATTGCGCATGCGTGGCGGCCAGAGCGCATTGCGCATAGTTGGTAGACATGACAGAGTGACCTCATATGGGGTGATTGGCGGGGGCCAATAGATGAGCGCGACCTCATGTGGGGTGATTGTCGAAAGCCAATAGACCATGTCAGAGGCGGGGCAACCAGGCTATATAAGGACTGCCATTACCCGGGTTTTTGTTCTTTCTCATGCGTGGCGGCCAGAGCGCATTTCGCATGCGTGGCGGCCATGACATAGTGACCTATATGGGGTGATTGGCGGGAGCCAATAGATGAGCACCACCTCATATGGGGTGATTGGTGAGAGCCAATAGATGAGCGCCACCTCATATGGGGACTGCCATTACCCGGGTTGTTGTTCTTTCTCATGCGTGGCGGCCAGAGCGCACTGCGCAAGCGTGGCGGCCAGAGCGCACTGCGCATGCGTGGCGGCCAGAGCGCACTGCGCATGCGTGGGGGCCAGAGCGCATTGCGCATGCGTGGCGGGCAGAGCACACTGCGCATGCCTGGTGGCCAGAGCGCACTGCGCATGCGTGGCGGCCAGAGCGCACATCGCATGTCTGGCGGCCAAGGCGCACTGCGCATGCGTGGCGACAGAGCGCACTGCGCATTCGTGGCGGCCAAGGCACACTGCGCATGCGTGGCGGCCAGAGCGCACTGCGCATGTATGGCGGCCAAGGCGCACTGCGCATGCGTGGCGGCCAGAGCGCACTGCGCATTCGTGGCGGCCAGAGCGCATTGCGCATGCGTGGGGGCCAGAGCGCACTGCGCATTCGTGGCGGCCAGAGCGCAATGCGCATGCGTGGGGGCCAGAGCGTATTGCGCATGCGTGGCGGCCAGAGAGCATTGCGCATACTTGGTAGCCATGACAGAGTGACCTCATATGGGGTGATTGGTGGGAGCCAAGAGATGAATGGCACCTCATGTGGGGTGATTGTCGAAAGCAACTAGACCACGTCAGAGGCGGGGCAACCAGGCTATATTAGGACTGCCATTACCCGGGTTGTTGTTCTTTCTCATGCGTGGTGGCCAGAGCGCATTGCGCATGAGTGGCGGCCAGAGCGCATTGCGCATGCGTGGCGTCCAGAGCGCATTGCGCATACGTGGTGGCCATGATAGAGAGACCTCATATGGGGTGATTTGCGGGAGCCAATAGATGAGCGCGTCCTCATATGGGGTGATTGGCGAGAGCCAATTGATGAGCGCCACCTCATATGGGGTGATAGGCGAGAGCCAATTGATGAGCGCCACCTCATATGGGGTGATTGGCGAGAGCCAATAGAGCACGTCAGAAGCGGGGCAACCAGGCTATATAAGAACTACCATTACCAGGGTTGTTGTTCTTTCTCTTGCGTGGTGGCCAGAGCGCATTGCGCATGTGTGGCGGCCAGAGCGCATTGCGAATGCGTGGCGGCCAGAGCGCACTGCGCATGCGTGACGC
Organism: Sorex araneus; assembly: GCF_027595985.1. NCBI lineage: Eukaryota > Metazoa > Chordata > Mammalia > Eulipotyphla > Soricidae > Sorex > Sorex araneus. The sequence continues at coordinate 63,109,151 of NC_073307.1, read as the reverse complement.
CCTGAGCACATTGTGCATGCGTGGAGACCAGAGCTCATTGCGCATGCGTGGCGGCCAGAGCGCACTGCGCATGCATGGCGGCCAGAGCGCATTGCGCATGTGTGGGGGCCAGAGCTCATTGCGCATGCGTGGTGGCCAGAGCGCACTGCGCATGCGTGGCGACCAGAGCGCACTGCGCATGCGTGGCGGCCAGAGCGCACTGCGCATGCGTGGGGGCCAGAGCGCATTGCGCATGCGTGGCGGCCAGAGCGCACTGCGCATGCCTGGCGGCCAACGCGCACTGCGCATGCGTGGCGGCCAGAGCGCACATCGCATGCGTGGCGGCCAAGGCGCACTGCGCATGCGTGGCAACCAGAACGCACTGCGCATTCGTGGCGGCCAAGGCGCACTGCGCATGCATGGCGGCCAGAGCGCACTGCGCATGCATGGTTGCCAAGTCGCACTGCGCATGCGTGGCGGCCAAGGCGCACTGCGCATGCGTGGCGACCAGAGCGCACTGCGCATGCGTGGCGGCCAGAGCGCACTGCGCATGCATGGCGGCCAGAGCGCACTGCGCATGCATGGTGGCCAAGGTGCACATCGCATGCGTGGCGGCCAAAGCGCACTGCGCATGCGTGGCGGCCAGAGCGCACTGCGCATGCATGGCGGCCAAGTCGCACTGCGCATGCGTGGCGGCCAGAGCGCACTGCGCATGCGTGGCGGCCAGAGCGCATTGCGCATGCTTGGCGGCCAGAGCGCATTGCGCATACTTGGTTGCCATGACAGAGTGACCTCATATGGGGTGATTGGCGGGAGCCAATAGATGAGCGCGACCTCATGTGGGGTGATTGTCGAAAGCCAATAGACCATGTCAGAGGCGGGGCAACCAGGCTATATAAGGACTGCCATTACCCGGGTTGTTGTTCTTTCTCATGCGTGGCGGCCAGAGCGCATTTCGCATGCGTGGCGGCCATGACATAGTGACCTATGTGGGGTGATTGGCGGGAGCCAATAGATGAGCACCACCTCATATGGGGTGATTGGTGAGAGCCAATAGATCAGCGCCACCTCATATGGGGACTGCCATTACCCAGGTTGTTGTTCTTTCTCATGTGTGGCGGCCAGAGCGCACTGCGCATGCGTGGCGGCCAGAGCGCACTGCGCATGCGTGGCGGCCAGAGCGCACTGCACATGCGTGGTGGCCAGAGCGCAATGCGCATGCGTGGCGGGCAGAGCACACTGCGCATGCCTGGCGGCCAGAGCGCACTGCGCATTCGTGGCGACAGAGCGCACTGCGCATTCGTGGCGGCCAAGGCGCACTGCGCATGCGTGGCGGCCAGAGCGCACTGCGCATGTATGGCGGCCAAGGTGCACTGCGCATGCGTGGCGGCCAGAGCGCACTGCGCATTCGTGGCGGCCAGAGCGCATTGCGCATGCGTGGGGCCAGAGCGCACTGCGCATTCCTGGCGGCCAAAGCGCAATGCGCATGCGTGGCGGCCAGAACGCATTGCGCATACTTGGTAGCCATGACAGAGTGACCTCATATGGGGTGATTGGCGGGAGCCAATATATGAGCGCCACCTCCTGTGGGGTGATTGTCGAAAGCCAATAGACCACGTCAGAGGCGGGACAACCAGGCTATATAAGGACTGCCATTACCCGGGTTGTTGTTCTTTCTCATGCGTGGGGGCCAGAGCGCACTGCGCATTCATGGCGGCCAGAACGCACTGCGCATTCGTGGTGGCCAGAGCGCATTGCGCATTCGTGGGGGCCAGAGCGCACTGCGCATTCGTGGTGGCTAGAGAGCATTGCGCATGCGTGGGGGCCAGAGCGCATTGCGCGTGCGTGGCTACCAGAGCGCACTGCGCATGCATGGCGGCCATAGCGCATTGCGCATGCGTGGGGTCCAGAGCGCACTGCGCATGCGTGGAGGCCATGACAGAGTGACCTATATGGGGTGATTGGCGGGAGCCAATAGATGAGCACCACCTCATATGGGGTGATTGGTGAGAGCCAATAGATGAGCGCCACCTCATATGGGGACTGCCATTACCCGGGTTGTTGTTCTTTCTAATGCGTGGCGGCCAGAGCGCACTGCGCATGCCTAGCGGCCAGAGCGTACTGCGCAAGCGTGGCAGCCAGAGCGCACTGCGCATGCGTGGGGGCCAGAGCGCACTGCGCATTCATGTCGGCCAGAGCGCACTACGCATGCGTGACGGACAGAGCGCACTGCGCATGCGTGGCCGCAAGAGCGCACTGCGCATGCATGTTGGCCAAGGCGCACTGCGCATGCGTGGCGACCAGAGCGCACTGCGCATTCGTGGCGGCCAAGGCGCACTGCGCATGCGTGGCGGCCAGCGCTCACTGCGCATGCGTGGCGGCCAGAGCGCACTGCGCATTCGTGTCGGCCAGAGCAGACAGCGCATGCCTGGCGGCCAGAGCGCACTGCGCATGTGTGGCGGCCAGAGAGCACAGCGTATACGTGGCGGCCAGAGCGCACTGCGCATGCGTGGGGGCCTGATCGCACTGCGCATGCGTGGTGGCCAGAGCGCACTGCGCATGCGTGGCTGACAGAGCGCACAGCGCATGCGTTCCGGCCAAAGCACACTGCGCCTGCGTGGCGGCCAAAGAGCACTGCGCATGCGTGGCGGCCAGAGCGCATTGCGCATGCGTGGCGGCCAGAGCGCATTGCGCATACGTGGTGGCCATGATAGAGAGACCTCATATGGGGTGATTGGCAGGAGCCAATAGATGAGCGCGAACTCATATGGGGTGATTGGCGAGAGCCAATTGATGAGCGCCACCTCATATGGGGTGATTGGCGAGAGCCAATACACCACGTCAGAGGCGGGGCAACCAGGCTATATAAGGACTGCCATTACCCGGGTTGTTGTTCTTTCACATGCGTGGCGGCCAGAACGCATTGCGCATGCGTGGCAGGCAGTGCGCATTGCGCATGCGTGGCAGCCGGAGCGCACTGCGCATGCGTGGCGACCAGAGCGCACTGCGCATTCGTGGTGGCCAAGGCGCACTGAACATGCGTGGCGGCCAGAGCGCACTGCGCATGCGTGGTGGCCAAGGCGCACTGCGCATGCGTGGCGGCCAGAGCGCACTGCGCATGCGTGTTGGCCAAGGAGCACTGCGCATGCGTGGCGACCAGAGCGACTGCGCATTCGTGGCGGCCAAGGCGCACTGCGCTTGCGTGGCGGCCAGGGCGCAGTGCGCATGCGTGGCGACCAGTGCGACTGCTCATTCGTGGCCGCCAAGGCGCACTGCGCTTGCGTGGCGGCCAGAGCGAACTGCGCATGCGTGGGGGCCAGAGCGCATTGCGCATGCTTGTCGGCCAGAGCAGACAGTGCATGCGTGGCGGCCAGAGCGCATCGCACATGCGTGGCGGCCAGAGAACACTGCGCATACGTGGCGGCCAGAGCGCACTGCGCATGCGTGGCGGCCAGAGCGCATTGCTCATGCGTTCGGGGCAGAGCGCACTGCGCATGCGTGGCGGCCAGAGCGCACTGCGCATATGTGGCGGCCAGAGCGCACTGCGCCTACGTGGTGGCCAGAGCGCACCGCGCTTGCGTGGTGGCCAGAGCGCACTGCGCATGCGTGGCGGCCAGAGCGCACTGCACATGCGTGGCGGCCAGAGAGCACTGCGCATGCGTGGCGGCCAGAGCGCATTGCGCATGCGTGGCGGCCAGAGCGCTTTGCGCATACGTGGTGGCCATGATAGAGAGACCTCATATGGGGTGATTGGCGGGAGCCATTAGATGAGCGCGAACTCATATGGGGTGATTGGCGAGAGCCAATTGATGAGCGCCACCTCATATGGGGTGATTGGCGAGAGCCAATAGACCACGTCAGAGGCGGGAAAACCAGGCTATATAAGGACTGCCATTACCCGGGTTGTTGTTCTTTCTCATGCGTGGCGGCCAGAGCGCATTGCGCATGTGTGGCTGCCAGTGCGCATTGCGCATGCGTGGCAGCCAGAGCGCACTGCGCATGCGTGGCAGCCAGAGCGCATTGCGCATGCGTGGCGGCCAGAGCGCACTGCGCATGCGTGGCGGCCATAGCGCACTGCGCATGCGTGGTGTCCAGAGCGCACTGCGCTTGCGTGGCGGCAAGAGCGCACTGCGCATGCGTGTGGGCCAGAGCGAACTGCGCATGCGTGGCGGACAGAGCGCACAGCGCATGCGTGGCGGCCAGAGCGCACTGCGCATGCGTGGTGGCCAGAGCGCACCGCGCTTGTGTGGCGGCCAGAGCGCACTGCGCAATCGTGGGGGCCTGACCGCACTGCGCATGCGTGGTGGCCACAGCGCACAGCGCATGCGTGGCGGCCAGAGCGCACAGCGCATGCGTTGCGGCCAGAGCACACTGCGCATGCGTGGCGGCCAAAGAGCACTGCGCATGCGTGGCGGCCAGAGCGCATTGCGCATGCGTGGTGGCCAGAGCGCATTGCGCATACGTGGTGGCCATGATAGAGAGACCTCATATGGGGTGATTGGCGGGAGCCAATAGATGAGCGCGAACTCATATGGGATGATTGGCGAGAGACAGTTGATGAGCGCCACCTAATATGGGGTGATTGGCGAGAGCCAATAGAGCACGTCAGAAGCGGGGCAACCAGGCTACATAAGAACTACCATTACCTGGATTGTTGTTCTTTCTCATGCCTGGTGGCCAGAGCTCATTGCGCATGTGTGGCGGCCAGAGCACATTGCGAATGCGTGGCGGCCAGAGCGCACTGCGCATGCGTGGCGCCCAGAGCACATTGCGCATGCGTGGAGAGCAGAGCTCATTGCGCATGCGTGGCGGCCAGAGCGCACTGCGCATGCGTGGCGGCCAGAGCGCACTGCGCATGAGTAGCGGCCAGAGCACACTGCGCATGCGTGGGGGCCAGAGCGCATTGCGTATGCGTGGCCGCCAGAGCGCACTGCGCATGCCTGGTGGCCAGAGCGCACTGCGCATGCGTGGCGGCCAGAGCGCACATCGCATGCGTGTCGGCAAGAGCGCACTGCGCATTCGTGGCGGCCAGAGCGCACTGTGCATGAGTAGCGGCCAGAGCACACTGCGCATGCGTGGGGGTTAGAGCGCATTGCGCATGCATGGCGACCAGAACGCACTGCGCATTCGTAGCGGCCAAGGCGCACTGCGCATGCGTGGCGGCCAGAGCGCACTGCGCATGCATCGTGGCCAAGGCGCACTGCGCATGCGTGTCGGCAAGAGCGCTCTGCGCATTCGTGGCGGCCAAGGCGCACTGCGCAAGCGTGGGAGCCAGAGCGCATTGCGCATGCGTGGCGGCCATATCGCATTGCGCATACTTGGTAGCCATGACAGAGTGACGTCATATGGGGTGATTGGCGGGAGCCAATAGATGAGCGCGACATCATGTGGGGTGATTGTCGAAAGCAATAGACTACGTCAGAGGCGGGGCAACCAGGCTATATAAGGACTTCCATTACCCGGGTTGTTGTTCTTTCTCATGCGTGGCGCCCAGAGCGCATTTCGCATGCGTGGCGGCCATGACAGAGTGACCTATATGGGGTGATTGGCGGGAGCCAATAGATGAGCACCACCTCATATGGGGTGATTGGTGAGAGCCAATAGATGAGCGCCACCTCATATGGGGACTGCCATTACCCGGGTTGTTGTTCTTTCTCATGCGTGGCAGCCAGAGCTCACTGCGCATACCTGGCGGCCAGAGCGCACATCGCATGCAGCCAAGGCGCACGGCGCATGCCTGGCGACCAGAGCGCACTGCGCATTCGTGGAGGCCAAGGCGCACTGCGCATGCGTGGCGGCCAGAGTGCACTGCGCATGCATGGCGGCCAAGGCGCACTGCGCACGCGTGGCGGCCAGAGCGCACTGCGCATTCGTGGTGGCCAGATCGCATTGCGCATGCGTGGGGGCCAGAGCGCACTGCGCATTCGTGGCGGCCAGAGCGCAATGCGCATGCGTGGGAGCCAGAGCGCACTGCGCATTCGTGGTGGCCAGAGCGCATTGCGAATGCGTGGCGGACAGAGCGCACTGCGCATGCGTGGCGCCCAGAGCACATTGCGCATGCGTGGAGGCCAGAGCTCATTGCGTATGCGTGGTAGCCATGACAGAGTGACCACATATGGGGTGATTTCGGGAACCAATATATGAGCGCCACCTCATGTGGGGTGATTGTCGAAAGCCAATAGACCATGTCAGAGGCGGGGCAACCAGGCTATATAAGGACTGCAATTACACGGGTTGTTGTTCTTTCTCATGCGTGGGGGCCAGAGTGCACTGCGCATTCGTGGCGGCCAGAGCGCATTGCGCATTCGTGGTGGCCAGAGCGCATTGCGCATGAGTGGGGGCCAGAGCGCACTGCGCATTCGTGGTGGCCAGAGCGCATTGCGAATGCGTGGCGGACAGAGCGCACTGCGCATGCGTGGCGCCCAGAGCACATTGCGCATGCGTGGAGGCCAGAGCTCATTGCGTATGCGTGGCGGCCAGAGCGCACTGCGCATGCATGGCGGCCAGAGCGCATTGCGCATGCGTGGAGGCCAGAGCTCATTGCGTATGCGTGGCGGCCAGAGAGCACATCGCATTCGTGGCGGCCAAGGCGCACTGCGCATGCGTGGCGACCAGAGCGCCCTGCGCATTCGTGGCGGCCAAGGCGCACTGCGCATGCGTGGCGGCCAGAGCGCACTGCGCATGCATGGCGGCCAAGGCGCACTGGGAATGCGTGGCGGCCAGAGCGCACTGCGCATTCGTGGCGGCCAGAGCGCATTGCGCATGCGTGGGGGCCAGAGCGCACTGCGCATTCGTGGCGGCCAGAGCGCAATGCGCATGCGTGGCGGCCAGAGCGCATTGCGCATGCTTGGCGGCCAGAGCGCATTGTGCACACTTGGTAGCCATGACAGAGTGACCTCATATGGGGTGATTGGCGGGAGCCAATATATGAGCGCCACCTCATGTGGGGTGATTGTCGAAAGCCAATAGACCACGTCAGAGGCGGGGCAACCAGGCTATATAAGGACTGCCATTACCCGGGTTGTTGTTCTTTCTCATGCGTGGGGGCCAGAGCGCACTGCGCATTCGTGGCGGCCAGAGCGCATTGCGCATTCGTGGTGGCTAGAGCGCACTGCGCATGCGTGGTGGCTAGAGCGCATTGCGCATGCGTGGGGGCCAGAGCGCATTGCGCATGCGTGGCTACCAGAGCGCACTGCGCATGCATGGCAACCATAGCGCATTGCGCATGCGTGGGGTCCAGAGCGCACTGCGCATGCGTGGAGGCCATGACAGAGTGACCGATATGGGGTGATTGGCGGGAGCCAATAGATGAGCACCACCTCATATGGGGTGATTGGTGAGAGCCAATAGATGAGCGCCACCTCATATGGGGACTGCCATTACCCGGGTTGTTGTTCTTTCTCATGCGTGGCGGCCAGAGCTCACTGCGCATACCTGGCGGCCAGAGCGCACATCGCATGCGTGGCAGCCAAGGCGCAAGGCGCATGCCTGGCGACCAGAGCACACTGCGCATTCGTGACGGCCAAGGCGCACTGCGCATGCGTGGCGGCCAGAGTGCACAGCGCATGTATGGACGCCAGAGCGCAATGCGCATGCGTGGGGGCCAGAGCGCATTGCGCATGCATGGCGGCCAGAGCGCATTGCACATACGTGGTAGCCATGACAGAGTGACCTCATATGTGGTGATTGGCGGGAGCCAATATATGAGCGCCACCTCATATGGGGTGATTGGCGAGAGCCAATAGACCACGTCAGAGGCGGGGCAACCAGGCTATATAAGGACTGCCATTACCCGGGTTGTTGTTCTTTCTCATGCGTGGCGGCCAGAGCGCATTGCGCATGCTTGGCTGCCAGTGCGCATTGCGCATGCATGGCAGCCAGAGCGCACTGCGCATGTGTGGCGGCCAGAGCGCACAGTGCATGCGTTGCGGCCAGAGCGCACAGCGCATGCGTGGCGGCCAGAGCGCACTGCGCATGCGTGGAGGCCAGAGCGCACAGCGCATGCGTGGCGGCCAGAGAGAATTGCGCATGCGTGGCGGCCAGAGCGCATTGCGCATACGTGGTGGCCATGATAGAGAGACCTCATATGCGGTGATTGGCGGGAGCCAATAGATGAGAGCGAACTCATATGGTGTGATTGGCGAGAGCCAATTGATGAGCGCCACCTCATATGGGGTGATTGGCGAGAGCTAATAGACCACGTCAGAGGCGGGGCAACCAGGCTATATAAGGACTGCCATTACCCGGGTTGTTGTACTTTCACATGCGTGGCGGCCAGAACGCATTGCGCATGCGTGGCAGCCAGTGCGCATTGCGCATGCGTGGCAGCGAGAGCACACTGCGCATGCGTGGCAGCCAGAGCGCAATTGATGAGCGCCACCTCATATGGGGTGATTGGCGAGAGCCAATAGAGCACGTCAGAAGCGGGGCAACCAGGCTATATAAGAACTACCATTACCCGGGTTGTTGTTCTTTCTCATGCGTGGTGGCCAGAGCGCATTGCGCATGTGTGGCGGCCAGAGCGTATTGCGAATGCATGGCGGCCAGAGCGCACTGCGCATGCGTGGCGCCCACAGCACATTGCGCATGCGTTGAGGCCAGAGCTCATTGCGCATGCGTGGCGGCCAGAGCGCACTGCGCATGCATGGCGGCCAGAGCGCATTGCGCATGTGTGGCGGCTAGAGCTCATTGCGCACGCGTGGCGGCCAGAGCGCACTGCGCATGCGTGGCGGCCAGAGCGCACTGGGCATGAGTGGCGGCCAGAGCGCAATGCGCATGCGTGGGGGCCAGAGCGCATTGCGCATGCGTGGCGGCCAGAGCGCACTGCGCATGACTGGCCGCCAGAGCGCACTGCGCATGCGTGGCGGCCAGAGCACACATCGCATTTGTGGCGGCCAAGGCGCACTGCACATGCGTGGCAACCAGAGCGCAATGCGCATTCGTGGCGGCGAAGGCGCACTGCGCATTCGTGTCGGCCAGAGCGCACTGCGCATGCATGGCGGCCAAGGCGCACTGCGCATGCGTGTCGGCCAGAGCGCACTGCGCATTCGTGGCAGCCAGAGCGCACTGCGCATGCGTGGCGGCCAGAGCGCACTGCGCATTCGTGTCGGCCAGAGCAGACAGCGCATGCGTGGCGGCCAGAGCGCACTGCGCATGCGTGGCGGCCAGAGCGCACAGCGCATGCGTTGCGGCCAGAGCGCACAGCGCATGCGTGGCGGCCAGAGCGCACTGCGCAGGCGTGGCGGCCAGAGCGCACAGCGCATGCGTGGCGGCCAGAGAGCATTGCGCATGCGTGCCGGCCAGAGCGCATTGCGCATACGTGGTGGCCATGATAGAGAGACCTCATATGCGGTGATTGGCGGGAGCCAATAGATGAGAGCGAACTCATATGGGGTGATTGGCGAGAGCCAATTGATGAGCGCCACCTCATATGGGGTGATTGGCGAGAGCTAATAGACCACGTCAGAGGCGGGGCAACCAGGCTATATAAGGACTGCCATTACCCGGGTTGTTGTACTTTCACATGCGTGGCGGCCAGAACGCATTGCGCATGCGTGGCAGCCAGTGCGCATTGCGCATGCGTGGCAGCGAGAGCACACTGCGCATGCGTGGCAGCCAGAGCGCACTGCGCATGCGTGGCGGCCAGAGCGCACTGCACATGCGTGGCGGTCAGAGCGCACTGCGCTTGTGTGGCGGCCAGAGCGCACTGCGCATGCGTGGGGCCTGAGCGCACTGCGCATGCGTGGCGGACAGAGTGCATTGCGCATGCGTGGCTGCCAGTGCGCATTGCGCATGCGTGGCGGCCAGAGCGCACTGCGCATGCGTGGCGGCCAGAGCGCACTGCGAATGCGTGGTGTCCAGAGCACACTGCGCTTGCGTGGCGGCTAGAGCGCACTGCGCATTCGCTGCGGCCCGAGCACACTGCGCATGCGTGGCGGCCAAAGAGCACTGCGCATGCGTGGCGGCCAGAGCGCATTGCGCATGCGTGGTGGCCAGAGCGCATTGCGCATACGTGGTGTCCATGATAGAGAGACCTCATATGGGGTGATTGGCGGGACCCAATAGATGAGCGCGAACTCATATGGGATGATTGGCGAGAGCCAATTGATGAGCGCCACCTCATATGGGGTGATTGGCGAGAGCCAATAGAGCACGTCAGAAGCGGGGCACCAGGCTATATAAGAACTACCATTACCCGGATTGTTGTTCTTTCTCATGCGTGGTGGCCAGAGCGCATAGCGCATTTGTGGCGGCCAGAGCGCATTGCGAATGCGTGGCGGCCAGAGTGCACTGCGGAAGCGTGGCGCCCAGAGCACATTGCGCATGCGTGAATGCCAGAGCTCATTGCATATGCGTGGCGGCCAGAGCGCACTGCGCATGCGTGGCGGCCAGAGTGCCTGCGCATGAGTGGCGGCTGAGAACACTGCGCATGCGTGTGGGCCAGAGCGCATTGCGCATGCGTGGTGGCCAGAGCGCACTGCGCATGCCTGGCGGCCAGAGCGCAATGCGCATGCGTGGCGGCCAGAGCGCACAACGCATGCGTGTATGCCAAGGCGCACTGCGCATGTGTGGCGACCAGAGCGCACTGCGCATTCGTGGCGGCGAAGGCGCACTGCGCATGCGTGGCGGCCAGAGCGCACTGCGCATGCTTGGCGGCCAAGGCGCACTGCGCATGCGGGTCGGCAAGAGCGCACTGCGCATTCGTGGCGGCGAAGTCGCACTGCGCATGCGTGGCTGCCAGAGCGCATTGCGCATGCGTGGCGGCCAGAGAGCACTGCAAATTCGTGGCGGCCAGGCGCACTGTGCATGCGTCGGTGCCAGAGCGCATTGCGCATGCATGGCGGTCAGAGCGCACTGCGCATGCGTGGCGCCCATAGCGCACTGCGCATGCGTGGTGGCCAGAGCGCATTGCGCATGCGTGGCCGCAAGAGAGCATTGCGCATGCGTGGCGGCCAGAGCGCATTGCTCATGCTTCGCGGCCAGAGCGCATTGCGCATACGTGGTGGACATGACAGAGAGACCTCATATGGGGTGATTGGCGAGAGCCAATAGACCACGTCAGAGGCGGGGAAACCAGGCTATATAAGGACTGCCATTACCCGGGTTGTTGTTATTTCTCATGTGTGGCGGCCAGAGAGCATTGCGTATGCATGGCGGCCAGAGAGCATTGCGCATGCGTGGCGGTCAGAGTGCATTGCGCATACGTGGTGGCCATGACAGAGAGACCTCATATGGGGTGATTGGCGGGAGCCAATACATGAGCGCGACCTCATAGGTGTGATTGGCGAGAGCCAATAGATGAGCGCCACCTCACATGGGGTGATTGGCTAGAGCCAATAGATCACGTCAGAGGCGGAGCAACCAGCCTATATAAGGACTGCCATTACCCGGGTTGTTGTTCTTTCTCATGCGTGGGGGCCAGAGCGCATTGCGCATGCGTGGCCGCCAGAGCGCATTGCGCATGCCTTGCGCCCAGAGCGCACTGCGCATGCGTGGCGGCCAGAGCGCACATCGCATGCGTGTCAGCAAGAGCGCACTGCGCATTCCTGGCGGCCAGAGCGCACTGCGCATGAGTAGCGGCCAGAGCACACTGCGCTTGCGTGGGGGCCAGAGCGCATTGCGCATGCGTGGCGACCAGAGCGCACTGCGCATTCGTGGCGGCCAAGGCGCACTGCGCATGCGTGGCGGCCAGAGTGCCTGCGCATGAGTGGCGGCTGAGAACACTGCGCATGCGTGTGGGCCAGAGCGCATTGCGCATGCGTGGCGGCCAGAGCGCACTGCGCATGCCTGGTGGCCAGAGCGCACTGCGCATGCGTGGCGGCCAGAGCGCACAACGCATGCGTGGCGGCCAAGGCGCACTGCGCATGTGTGGCGACCAGAGCGCACTGCGCATTCGTGGCGGCGAAGGCGCACTGCGCATGCGTGGCGGCCAGAGCGCACTGCGCATGCATGGCGGCCAAGGCGCACTGCGCATGCGGGTAGGCAAGAGCGCACTGCGCATTCGTGGCGGCGAAGGCGCACTGCGCATGCGTGGCTGCCAGAGCGCACTGCGCATTCGTGGCGGCCAGAGCGCATTGCGCATGCGTGGGGCCAGAGCGCATTGCGCATGTGTGGCGGCCAGAGCGCATTGCGCATACTTGGTAGCCATGACAGAGTGACCTCATATGGGGTGATTGGCGGGAGCCAATAGATGAGCGCGACCTCATGTGGGGTGATTGTCGAAAGCAATAGACTACGTCAGAGGCGGGGCAACCAGGCTATATAAGAACTTCCATTACCCGGGTTGTTGTTCTTTCTCATGCGTGGGGGCCAGAGCGCACTACGCATTCATGGCGGCCAGAGCGCACTGCGCATTCGTGGTGGCCAGAGCGCATTGCGCATTCGTGGGGGCCAGAGCGCACTGCGCATTCGTGGTGGCTAGAGCGCATTGCGCATGCGTGGGGGCCAGAGCGCATTGCGCGTGCGTGGCTACCAGAGCGCACTGCGCATGCATGGCGGCCATAGCGCATTGCGCATGCGTGGGGTCCAGAGCGCACTGCGCATGCGTGGACGCCATGACAGAGTGACCTATATGGGGTGATTGGCGGGAGCCAATAGATGAGCACCACCTCATATGGGGTGATTGGTGAGAGCCAATAGATGAGCGCCACCTCATATGGGGACTGCCATTACCCGGGTTGTTGTTCTTTCTAATGCGTGGCGGCCAGAGCGCACTGCGCATGCCTAGCGGCCAGAGCGCACTGCGCAAGCGTGGCGGCCAGAGCGCACTGCGCATGCGTGGGGGCCAGAGCGCACTGCGCATTCATGTCGGCCAGAGCGCACTGCGCATGCATGACGGACAGAGCGCACTTCGCATGCGTGGCCGCAAGAGCGCACTGCGCATGCGTGTTGGCCAAGGCGCACTGCGTATGCGTGGAGACCAGAGCGCACTGCGCATTCGTGGCGGCCAGCGCGCACTGCGCATGCGTGGCGGCCAGAGCGCACTGCGCATTCGTGTCAGCCAGAGCAGACAGCGCATGCGTGGCGGCCAGAGCGCACTGCCCATGTTTGGCGGCCAGAGAGCACAGCGCATGCGTGGCGGCCAGAGCGCACTGCGCATGCGTGGGGGCCTGACCGCACCTCGCATGCGTGGTGGTCACAGCGCACTGCGCATGCGTGGCGGACAGAGCGCACAGCGCATGCGTTGCGGCCAGAGCACACTGCGCATGCGTGGCGGCCAAAGAGCACTGCGCATGCGTGGCGGCCAGAGCGCATTGCGCATGCGTGGCGGCCAGAGCGCATTGCGCATACGTGGTGGCCATGATAGAGAGACCTCATATGGGGTGATTGGCAGGAGCCAATAGATGAGCGCGAACTCATATGGGGTGATTGGCGAGAGCCAATTGATGAGCGCCACCTCATATGGGGTGATTGGCGAGAGCCAATAGACCACGTCAGAGGCGGGGCAACCAGGCTATATAAGGACTGCCATTACCCGGGTTGTTGTTCTTTCACAAGCGTGGCGGCCAGAACGCATTGCGCATGCGTGGCAGCCAGTGCGCATTGCGCATGCGTGGCAGCCAGAGCGCACTGCGCTTGTGTGGCGGCCAGAGCGCACTGCGCATGCGTGGGGCCTGATCGCACTGCGCATGCGTGGCGGACAGAGCGCACTGTGCATGGGTGGCGGCCAGAGCGCACAGCGCATGCGTGGCGGCCAGAGCAAACTGCGCATGCGTGGCGGCCAGAGTGCATTGCGCATGCGTGGCCGCCAGTGCGCATTGCGCATGCGTGGCGGCCAGAGCGCACTGCGCATGCGTGGCGGCCAGAGCGCACTGCGCATGCGTGGTGTCCAGAGCACACTGCGCTTGCGTGGCGGCAAGAGCGCACTGTGCATGCGTTGCGGCCCGAGCACACTGCGCATGCGTGGCGGCCAGAGCGCACTGCGCATGCGTGGCGGCCAGAGCGCATTGCGCATACGTGGTGGCCATGATAGAGAGACCTCATATGGGGTGATTGGCGGGACCCAATAGATGAGCGCGAACTCATATGGGATGATTGGCGAGAGCCAATTGATGAGCGCCACCTCATATGGGGTGATTGGTTAGAGCCAATAGAGCACGTCAGAAGCGGGGCAACCAGGCTATATAAGAACTACCATTTCCCGGATTGTTGTTCTTTCTCATGCGTGGTGGCCAGAGCTCATTGCGCATGTGTGGCGGCCAGAGCGCATTGCAAATGCGTGGCGGCCAGAGCGCACTGCGCATGCGTGTCGCCCAGAGCACACTGCGCATGCGTGGAGGCCAGAGCTCATTGCGCATGCGTGGCGGCCAGAGCGCACTGCGCATGCGTGGCGGCCAGAGCACACTGCGCATGAGTAGCGGCCAGAATACACTGCGCATGCGTGGGGGCCAGAGCGCATTGCGCATGCGTGGCCTCCAGAGCGCACTGCGCATGCTGGCGGCCAGAGCGCACTGCGCATGCGTGGCGGCCAGAGCGCACATCGCATGCGTGTCGGCAAGAGCGCACTGCGCATGCGTGGCGGCCAGAGCGCACTGCGCATGCATCGTGGCCAAGGCGCACTTCGCATGCGTGTCGGCAAGAGCGATCTGCGCATTCGTGGCGGCCAGAGCGCACTGCGCATGCGTGGCTGCCAGAGCGCACTGCGCATTCGTGGCGGCCAGAGCGCATTGCGCATGCGTGGGGACCAGAGCGCATTGCGCATGCGTGGCGGCCATAGCGCATTGCGCATACTTGGTAGCCATGACAGAGTGACGTCATATGGGGTGATTGGCGGGAGCCAATAGATGAGCGCGACATCATGTGGGGTGATTGTCGAAAGCAATAGACTACGTCAGAGGCGGGGCAACCAGGCTATATAAGGACTGCCATTACCCGGGTTGTTGTTCTTTCTCATGCGTGGCGGCCAGAGCGCATTTCGCATGCGTGGCGGCCATGACAGAGTGACCTATATGGGGTGATTGGCGGGAGCCAATAGATGAGCACCACCTCATATGGAGTGATTGGTGAGAGCCAATAGATGAGCGCCACCTCATATGGGGACTGCCATTACCCGGGTTGTTGTTCTTTCTCATGCGTGGCGGCCAGAGCTCACTGCGCCTACCTAGCGGCCAGAGCGCACATCGCATGCGTGGCAGCCAAGGCGCACTGCGCATGCCTGGCGACCAGAGCGCACTGCGCATTCGTGGCGGCCAAGGCGCACTGCGCATGCGTGGCGGCCAGAGTGCACTGCGCATGCATGGCGGCCAAGGCGCACTGCGCATGCGTGGCGGCCAGAGCGCACTGCGCATTCGTGGTGGCCAGATCGCATTGCGCATGCGTGGGGGCCAGAGCGCACTGCGCATTCGTGGCGGCCAGAGCGCAATGCGCATACGTGGGGGCCAGAGCGCATTGCGCATGAGTGGCAGCCAGAGCGCATTGCGCATACTTGGTAGCCATGACAGAGTGACCACATATGGGGTGATTGGCGGGAGCCAATATATGAGCGCCAACTCATGTGGGGTGATTGTCGAAAGCCAATAGACCACGTCAGAGGCGGGGCAACCAGGCTATATAAGGACTGCCATTACACGGGTTGTTGTTCTTTCTCATGCGTGGGGGCCAGAGCGCACTGCGCATTCGTGGCGGCCAGAGCGCATTGCGCATTCGTGGTGGCTAGAGCGCATTGCGCATGCGTGGGGGCCAGAGCGCACTGCGCATTCGTGGTGGCCAGAGCGCATTGCGAATACGTGGCGGACAGAGCGCACTGCGCATGCGTGGCGCCCAGAGCACATTGCGCATGCGTGGAGGCCATAGCGCATTGCGCATGCGTGGGGTCCAGAGCGCACTGCGCATGCGTGGAGGCCATGACAGAGTGACCTATATGGGGTGATTGGCGGGAGCCAATAGATGAGCACCACCTCATATGGGGTGATTGGTGAGAGCCAATAGAAGAGCGCCACCTCATATGGAGACTGCCATTAACCGGGTTGTTGTTCTTTCTAATGCGTGGCGGCCAGAGCGCACTGCGCATGCCTAGCGGCCAGAGCGTACTGCGCAAGCGTGGCAGCCAGAGCGCACTGCGCATGCGTGGGGGCCAGAGCGCACTGTGCATTCATGTTGGCCAGAGCGCACTGCGCATGCGTGACGGACAGAGCGCACTGCGCATGCGTGGCCGCAAGAGCGCACTGCGCATGCGTGTTGGCCAAGGCGCACTGCGCATGCGTGGCGACCAGAGCGCACTGCGCATTCGTGGCGGCCAAGGCGCACTGCGCATGCGTGGGTGCCAAAGCGCACTGCGCATGCGTGGCGGCCAGAGCGCACTGCGCATGCTTGGGGGCCAGAGCGCACTGCGCTTGCGTGGCGGCCAGAGCGCACTGCGCATGCTTGGGGGCCAGAGCGCACTGCGCATGCGTGGCGGCCAGAGCGCACAGCACATGCGTGGCGGCCAGAGCGCACTGAATATGCGTGGCGGCCAGAGCGCACTACGCACGTGTGGCGGCCAGAGCGCATTGCGCATGCCTGGCGGCCAGAGTGCATTGCGCATGCGTGGCGGCCACAGCGCATTGCGCATGCGTGGCGTCCAGAGGGCATTGCGCATACTTGGTAGCCATGACAGAGTGACCTCATACGGGGTGATTGGCGGGAGCCAATAGATGAGCGCCACCTCATGTGGGGTGATTGTCGAAAGCCAATAGACCACGTCAGAGGCGGGGCAAACAGGCTATATAAGGACTGCCATTACCCGGGTTGTTGTTCTTTCTCATGCGTGGCGGCCAGAGCGCATTTCGCATGCCTGGCGGCCATGACAGAGTGACCTATATGGGGTGATTGGCGGGAGCCAATAGATGAGCGCCACCTCATATGGGGACTGCCATTACCCGGGTTGTTGTTCTTTCTCATGCATGGCGGCCAGAGCGCACTTCGCATGCCTAGCGGCCAGAGCGCACTGCGCATGCGTGGCGGCCAGAGCGCACCGCGCATGCGTGGGGGCCAGAGCGCACTGCGCATTCATGTCGGCCAGAGCGCACTGCGCATGCGTGACGGCCAGAGCGCACTGCGCATGCGTGGCCGCCAGAGCGCACTGCGCATGCGTGTTTGCCAATGCTCACTGCGCATAAGTGGTGACCAGAGCGACCTGCGCATTCGTGGCGGCCAAGGCGCACTGCGCATGCGTGGCGGCCAAGGCGCACTGCGCATGCGTGGCGGCCAGAGCGCACTGCGCATGCATGGCCGCCAGAGCGCACTGCGCATGCGTGTTGGCCAAGGCGCACTGCGCATGTGTGTTGGCCAAGGCGCACTTCGCAAGCTGGGC
Organism: Sorex araneus; assembly: GCF_027595985.1. Lineage (NCBI taxonomy): Eukaryota > Metazoa > Chordata > Mammalia > Eulipotyphla > Soricidae > Sorex > Sorex araneus. Next base: position 63,091,882 of record NC_073307.1, on the reverse strand, counting down.
GACCAGAGCGACTGCGCATTTGTGGCGGCCAAGGCGCACTGCGCATGCATGACGGCCAGAGCGCACTGCGCATGCGTGGCCGCCAGAGCGCACTGCGCATGCGTGTTGGCCAAGGTGCACTAAGCATGCGAGGCGACCAGAGCGCACTGCGCATTCGTGGCGGCCAAGGGGCACTGCGCTTGCGTGGCGGCCAGAGCGCATTGCGCATGCGTGGGGGCCAGAGCGCACTGCGCATGCGTGGCGGCCAGAGCGCACTGCGCATGCGTGGCAGCCAGAGCAGACAGCGCATGCGTGGCGGCCAGAGCACACTGCGCATGCGTGGCGGCCAGAGAGCACTGTGCATGCATGGCGGCCAGAGCGCATTGCTCATGCGATCGGGCCAAAGTGCACTGCGCATGCGTGGGGGCCAGAGCGCATTGCGCATGCGTGGAGGCCAGAGCGCACTGCGCATGCATGGCGGCCAGAGCGCATTGCTCATGCGATCGGGCCAAAGTGCACTGCGCATGCGTGGGGGCCAGAGCGCATTGCGCATTCATGTCGGACAGAGCGTACTGCGCATGCGTGACGGCCAGAGCGCACTGCGCATTCGTGGCTGCCAAAGCGCACTGTGCATGCGTGTTGGCCAAGGCACACTGCGCATGCGTGGGGGCCAGAGCGCACTGCGCATTCATGTCGGCCAGAGTGCATTGCGCATGCGTGGAGGCCACAGCGCATTGCGCATGCGTGGCGGCCACAGCGCATTGCGCATACTTGGTAGCCATGACAGAGTGACCTCATATGGGGTGATTGGCGGGAGCCAATAGATGAGCGCGACCTGATGTGGGGTGATTGGCGAGACTATAGACCACGTCAGAGGCGGGGCAACCAGGCTATATAAGGACTGCCATTACCCGGGTTGTTGTTCTTTCTCATGCGTGGCGGCCAGAGCGCATTTCGCATGCGTGGCGGCCATGACAGAGTGACCTATATGGGGTGATTGGCGGGAGCCAATAGATGAGCACCACCTCATATGGGGTGATTGGTGAGAGCCAATAGATGAGCGCCACCTCATATGGGGACTGCCATTACCCGGGTTGTTGTTCTTTCTCATGCGTGGCGGCCAGAGCACACTGCGCATGCGTGGCGACCAAGGCGCACTGCGCATGCGTGGCGGCCAGAGCGCACTGCGCATGCATGGCGGCAAAGACGCACTGCGCATGGGTGGCGGCCAAGGCGCACTGCGCATGCGTGGCGACCAGAGCACACTGCGCATTCGTGGCGGCCAAGGCGCACTGCGCATGCGTGGCTGCCAGAGCGCACTGCGCATGCATGGCGGCCAAGTCGCACTGCGCATGCATGGCGGCCAGAGCGCACTTCGCATGCGTGGCGGCCAGAGAGCATTGCGCATGCGTGGCGGCCAGAGCGCATTGCGCATAGTTGGTAGACATGACAGAGTGACCTCATATGGGGTGATTGGCGGGGGCCAATAGATGAGCGCGACCTCATGTGGGGTGATTGTCGAAAGCCAATAGACCATGTCAGAGGCGGGGCAACCAGGCTATATAAGGACTGCCATTACCCGGGTTTTTGTTCTTTCTCATGCGTGGCGGCCAGAGCGCATTTCGCATGCGTGGCGGCCATGACATAGTGACCTATATGGGGTGATTGGCGGGAGCCAATAGATGAGCACCACCTCATATGGGGTGATTGGTGAGAGCCAATAGATGAGCGCCACCTCATATGGGGACTGCCATTACCCGGGTTGTTGTTCTTTCTCATGCGTGGCGGCCAGAGCGCACTGCGCAAGCGTGGCGGCCAGAGCGCACTGCGCATGCGTGGCGGCCAGAGCGCACTGCGCATGCGTGGGGGCCAGAGCGCATTGCGCATGCGTGGCGGGCAGAGCACACTGCGCATGCCTGGTGGCCAGAGCGCACTGCGCATGCGTGGCGGCCAGAGCGCACATCGCATGTCTGGCGGCCAAGGCGCACTGCGCATGCGTGGCGACAGAGCGCACTGCGCATTCGTGGCGGCCAAGGCACACTGCGCATGCGTGGCGGCCAGAGCGCACTGCGCATGTATGGCGGCCAAGGCGCACTGCGCATGCGTGGCGGCCAGAGCGCACTGCGCATTCGTGGCGGCCAGAGCGCATTGCGCATGCGTGGGGGCCAGAGCGCACTGCGCATTCGTGGCGGCCAGAGCGCAATGCGCATGCGTGGGGGCCAGAGCGTATTGCGCATGCGTGGCGGCCAGAGAGCATTGCGCATACTTGGTAGCCATGACAGAGTGACCTCATATGGGGTGATTGGTGGGAGCCAAGAGATGAATGGCACCTCATGTGGGGTGATTGTCGAAAGCAACTAGACCACGTCAGAGGCGGGGCAACCAGGCTATATTAGGACTGCCATTACCCGGGTTGTTGTTCTTTCTCATGCGTGGTGGCCAGAGCGCATTGCGCATGAGTGGCGGCCAGAGCGCATTGCGCATGCGTGGCGTCCAGAGCGCATTGCGCATACGTGGTGGCCATGATAGAGAGACCTCATATGGGGTGATTTGCGGGAGCCAATAGATGAGCGCGTCCTCATATGGGGTGATTGGCGAGAGCCAATTGATGAGCGCCACCTCATATGGGGTGATAGGCGAGAGCCAATTGATGAGCGCCACCTCATATGGGGTGATTGGCGAGAGCCAATAGAGCACGTCAGAAGCGGGGCAACCAGGCTATATAAGAACTACCATTACCAGGGTTGTTGTTCTTTCTCTTGCGTGGTGGCCAGAGCGCATTGCGCATGTGTGGCGGCCAGAGCGCATTGCGAATGCGTGGCGGCCAGAGCGCACTGCGCATGCGTGACGCCCTGAGCACATTGTGCATGCGTGGAGACCAGAGCTCATTGCGCATGCGTGGCGGCCAGAGCGCACTGCGCATGCATGGCGGCCAGAGCGCATTGCGCATGTGTGGGGGCCAGAGCTCATTGCGCATGCGTGGTGGCCAGAGCGCACTGCGCATGCGTGGCGACCAGAGCGCACTGCGCATGCGTGGCGGCCAGAGCGCACTGCGCATGCGTGGGGGCCAGAGCGCATTGCGCATGCGTGGCGGCCAGAGCGCACTGCGCATGCCTGGCGGCCAACGCGCACTGCGCATGCGTGGCGGCCAGAGCGCACATCGCATGCGTGGCGGCCAAGGCGCACTGCGCATGCGTGGCAACCAGAACGCACTGCGCATTCGTGGCGGCCAAGGCGCACTGCGCATGCATGGCGGCCAGAGCGCACTGCGCATGCATGGTTGCCAAGTCGCACTGCGCATGCGTGGCGGCCAAGGCGCACTGCGCATGCGTGGCGACCAGAGCGCACTGCGCATGCGTGGCGGCCAGAGCGCACTGCGCATGCATGGCGGCCAGAGCGCACTGCGCATGCATGGTGGCCAAGGTGCACATCGCATGCGTGGCGGCCAAAGCGCACTGCGCATGCGTGGCGGCCAGAGCGCACTGCGCATGCATGGCGGCCAAGTCGCACTGCGCATGCGTGGCGGCCAGAGCGCACTGCGCATGCGTGGCGGCCAGAGCGCATTGCGCATGCTTGGCTGCCAGAGCGCATTGCGCATACTTGGTTGCCATGACAGAGTGACCTCATATGGGGTGATTGGCGGGAGCCAATAGATGAGCGCGACCTCATGTGGGGTGATTGTCGAAAGCCAATAGACCATGTCAGAGGCGGGGCAACCAGGCTATATAAGGACTGCCATTACCCGGGTTGTTGTTCTTTCTCATGCGTGGCGGCCAGAGCGCATTTCGCATGCGTGGCGGCCATGACATAGTGACCTATGTGGGGTGATTGGCGGGAGCCAATAGATGAGCACCACCTCATATGGGGTGATTGGTGAGAGCCAATAGATCAGCGCCACCTCATATGGGGACTGCCATTACCCAGGTTGTTGTTCTTTCTCATGTGTGGCGGCCAGAGCGCACTGCGCATGCGTGGCGGCCAGAGCGCACTGCGCATGCGTGGCGGCCAGAGCGCACTGCACATGCGTGGTGGCCAGAGCGCAATGCGCATGCGTGGCGGGCAGAGCACACTGCGCATGCCTGGCGGCCAGAGCGCACTGCGCATTCGTGGCGACAGAGCGCACTGCGCATTCGTGGCGGCCAAGGCGCACTGCGCATGCGTGGCGGCCAGAGCGCACTGCGCATGTATGGCGGCCAAGGTGCACTGCGCATGCGTGGCGGCCAGAGCGCACTGCGCATTCGTGGCGGCCAGAGCGCATTGCGCATGCGTGGGGCCAGAGCGCACTGCGCATTCCTGGCGGCCAAAGCGCAATGCGCATGCGTGGCGGCCAGAACGCATTGCGCATACTTGGTAGCCATGACAGAGTGACCTCATATGGGGTGATTGGCGGGAGCCAATATATGAGCGCCACCTCCTGTGGGGTGATTGTCGAAAGCCAATAGACCACGTCAGAGGCGGGACAACCAGGCTATATAAGGACTGCCATTACCCGGGTTGTTGTTCTTTCTCATGCGTGGGGGCCAGAGCGCACTGCGCATTCATGGCGGCCAGAACGCACTGCGCATTCGTGGTGGCCAGAGCGCATTGCGCATTCGTGGGGGCCAGAGCGCACTGCGCATTCGTGGTGGCTAGAGAGCATTGCGCATGCGTGGGGGCCAGAGCGCATTGCGCGTGCGTGGCTACCAGAGCGCACTGCGCATGCATGGCGGCCATAGCGCATTGCGCATGCGTGGGGTCCAGAGCGCACTGCGCATGCGTGGAGGCCATGACAGAGTGACCTATATGGGGTGATTGGCGGGAGCCAATAGATGAGCACCACCTCATATGGGGTGATTGGTGAGAGCCAATAGATGAGCGCCACCTCATATGGGGACTGCCATTACCCGGGTTGTTGTTCTTTCTAATGCGTGGCGGCCAGAGCGCACTGCGCATGCCTAGCGGCCAGAGCGTACTGCGCAAGCGTGGCAGCCAGAGCGCACTGCGCATGCGTGGGGGCCAGAGCGCACTGCGCATTCATGTCGGCCAGAGCGCACTACGCATGCGTGACGGACAGAGCGCACTGCGCATGCGTGGCCGCAAGAGCGCACTGCGCATGCATGTTGGCCAAGGCGCACTGCGCATGCGTGGCGACCAGAGCGCACTGCGCATTCGTGGCGGCCAAGGCGCACTGCGCATGCGTGGCGGCCAGCGCTCACTGCGCATGCGTGGCGGCCAGAGCGCACTGCGCATTCGTGTCGGCCAGAGCAGACAGCGCATGCCTGGCGGCCAGAGCGCACTGCGCATGTGTGGCGGCCAGAGAGCACAGCGTATACGTGGCGGCCAGAGCGCACTGCGCATGCGTGGGGGCCTGATCGCACTGCGCATGCGTGGTGGCCAGAGCGCACTGCGCATGCGTGGCTGACAGAGCGCACAGCGCATGCGTTCCGGCCAAAGCACACTGCGCCTGCGTGGCGGCCAAAGAGCACTGCGCATGCGTGGCGGCCAGAGCGCATTGCGCATGCGTGGCGGCCAGAGCGCATTGCGCATACGTGGTGGCCATGATAGAGAGACCTCATATGGGGTGATTGGCAGGAGCCAATAGATGAGCGCGAACTCATATGGGGTGATTGGCGAGAGCCAATTGATGAGCGCCACCTCATATGGGGTGATTGGCGAGAGCCAATACACCACGTCAGAGGCGGGGCAACCAGGCTATATAAGGACTGCCATTACCCGGGTTGTTGTTCTTTCACATGCGTGGCGGCCAGAACGCATTGCGCATGCGTGGCAGGCAGTGCGCATTGCGCATGCGTGGCAGCCGGAGCGCACTGCGCATGCGTGGCGACCAGAGCGCACTGCGCATTCGTGGTGGCCAAGGCGCACTGAACATGCGTGGCGGCCAGAGCGCACTGCGCATGCGTGGTGGCCAAGGCGCACTGCGCATGCGTGGCGGCCAGAGCGCACTGCGCATGCGTGTTGGCCAAGGAGCACTGCGCATGCGTGGCGACCAGAGCGACTGCGCATTCGTGGCGGCCAAGGCGCACTGCGCTTGCGTGGCGGCCAGGGCGCAGTGCGCATGCGTGGCGACCAGTGCGACTGCTCATTCGTGGCCGCCAAGGCGCACTGCGCTTGCGTGGCGGCCAGAGCGAACTGCGCATGCGTGGGGGCCAGAGCGCATTGCGCATGCTTGTCGGCCAGAGCAGACAGTGCATGCGTGGCGGCCAGAGCGCATCGCACATGCGTGGCGGCCAGAGAACACTGCGCATACGTGGCGGCCAGAGCGCACTGCGCATGCGTGGCGGCCAGAGCGCATTGCTCATGCGTTCGGGGCAGAGCGCACTGCGCATGCGTGGCGGCCAGAGCGCACTGCGCATATGTGGCGGCCAGAGCGCACTGCGCCTACGTGGTGGCCAGAGCGCACCGCGCTTGCGTGGTGGCCAGAGCGCACTGCGCATGCGTGGCGGCCAGAGCGCACTGCACATGCGTGGCGGCCAGAGAGCACTGCGCATGCGTGGCGGCCAGAGCGCATTGCGCATGCGTGGCGGCCAGAGCGCTTTGCGCATACGTGGTGGCCATGATAGAGAGACCTCATATGGGGTGATTGGCGGGAGCCATTAGATGAGCGCGAACTCATATGGGGTGATTGGCGAGAGCCAATTGATGAGCGCCACCTCATATGGGGTGATTGGCGAGAGCCAATAGACCACGTCAGAGGCGGGAAAACCAGGCTATATAAGGACTGCCATTACCCGGGTTGTTGTTCTTTCTCATGCGTGGCGGCCAGAGCGCATTGCGCATGTGTGGCTGCCAGTGCGCATTGCGCATGCGTGGCAGCCAGAGCGCACTGCGCATGCGTGGCAGCCAGAGCGCATTGCGCATGCGTGGCGGCCAGAGCGCACTGCGCATGCGTGGCGGCCATAGCGCACTGCGCATGCGTGGTGTCCAGAGCGCACTGCGCTTGCGTGGCGGCAAGAGCGCACTGCGCATGCGTGTGGGCCAGAGCGAACTGCGCATGCGTGGCGGACAGAGCGCACAGCGCATGCGTGGCGGCCAGAGCGCACTGCGCATGCGTGGTGGCCAGAGCGCACCGCGCTTGTGTGGCGGCCAGAGCGCACTGCGCAATCGTGGGGGCCTGACCGCACTGCGCATGCGTGGTGGCCACAGCGCACAGCGCATGCGTGGCGGCCAGAGCGCACAGCGCATGCGTTGCGGCCAGAGCACACTGCGCATGCGTGGCGGCCAAAGAGCACTGCGCATGCGTGGCGGCCAGAGCGCATTGCGCATGCGTGGTGGCCAGAGCGCATTGCGCATACGTGGTGGCCATGATAGAGAGACCTCATATGGGGTGATTGGCGGGAGCCAATAGATGAGCGCGAACTCATATGGGATGATTGGCGAGAGACAGTTGATGAGCGCCACCTAATATGGGGTGATTGGCGAGAGCCAATAGAGCACGTCAGAAGCGGGGCAACCAGGCTACATAAGAACTACCATTACCTGGATTGTTGTTCTTTCTCATGCCTGGTGGCCAGAGCTCATTGCGCATGTGTGGCGGCCAGAGCGCATTGCGAATGCGTGGCGGCCAGAGCGCACTGCGCATGCGTGGCGCCCAGAGCACATTGCGCATGCGTGGAGAGCAGAGCTCATTGCGCATGCGTGGCGGCCAGAGCGCACTGCGCATGCGTGGCGGCCAGAGCGCACTGCGCATGAGTAGCGGCCAGAGCACACTGCGCATGCGTGGGGGCCAGAGCGCATTGCGTATGCGTGGCCGCCAGAGCGCACTGCGCATGCCTGGTGGCCAGAGCGCACTGCGCATGCGTGGCGGCCAGAGCGCACATCGCATGCGTGTCGGCAAGAGCGCACTGCGCATTCGTGGCGGCCAGAGCGCACTGTGCATGAGTAGCGGCCAGAGCACACTGCGCATGCGTGGGGGTTAGAGCGCATTGCGCATGCATGGCGACCAGAACGCACTGCGCATTCGTAGCGGCCAAGGCGCACTGCGCATGCGTGGCGGCCAGAGCGCACTGCGCATGCATCGTGGCCAAGGCGCACTGCGCATGCGTGTCGGCAAGAGCGCTCTGCGCATTCGTGGCGGCCAAGGCGCACTGCGCAAGCGTGGGAGCCAGAGCGCATTGCGCATGCGTGGCGGCCATATCGCATTGCGCATACTTGGTAGCCATGACAGAGTGACGTCATATGGGGTGATTGGCGGGAGCCAATAGATGAGCGCGACATCATGTGGGGTGATTGTCGAAAGCAATAGACTACGTCAGAGGCGGGGCAACCAGGCTATATAAGGACTTCCATTACCCGGGTTGTTGTTCTTTCTCATGCGTGGCGCCCAGAGCGCATTTCGCATGCGTGGCGGCCATGACAGAGTGACCTATATGGGGTGATTGGCGGGAGCCAATAGATGAGCACCACCTCATATGGGGTGATTGGTGAGAGCCAATAGATGAGCGCCACCTCATATGGGGACTGCCATTACCCGGGTTGTTGTTCTTTCTCATGCGTGGCAGCCAGAGCTCACTGCGCATACCTGGCGGCCAGAGCGCACATCGCATGCAGCCAAGGCGCACGGCGCATGCCTGGCGACCAGAGCGCACTGCGCATTCGTGGAGGCCAAGGCGCACTGCGCATGCGTGGCGGCCAGAGTGCACTGCGCATGCATGGCGGCCAAGGCGCACTGCGCACGCGTGGCGGCCAGAGCGCACTGCGCATTCGTGGTGGCCAGATCGCATTGCGCATGCGTGGGGGCCAGAGCGCACTGCGCATTCGTGGCGGCCAGAGCGCAATGCGCATGCGTGGGAGCCAGAGCGCACTGCGCATTCGTGGTGGCCAGAGCGCATTGCGAATGCGTGGCGGACAGAGCGCACTGCGCATGCGTGGCGCCCAGAGCACATTGCGCATGCGTGGAGGCCAGAGCTCATTGCGTATGCGTGGTAGCCATGACAGAGTGACCACATATGGGGTGATTTCGGGAACCAATATATGAGCGCCACCTCATGTGGGGTGATTGTCGAAAGCCAATAGACCATGTCAGAGGCGGGGCAACCAGGCTATATAAGGACTGCAATTACACGGGTTGTTGTTCTTTCTCATGCGTGGGGGCCAGAGTGCACTGCGCATTCGTGGCGGCCAGAGCGCATTGCGCATTCGTGGTGGCCAGAGCGCATTGCGCATGAGTGGGGGCCAGAGCGCACTGCGCATTCGTGGTGGCCAGAGCGCATTGCGAATGCGTGGCGGACAGAGCGCACTGCGCATGCGTGGCGCCCAGAGCACATTGCGCATGCGTGGAGGCCAGAGCTCATTGCGTATGCGTGGCGGCCAGAGCGCACTGCGCATGCATGGCGGCCAGAGCGCATTGCGCATGCGTGGAGGCCAGAGCTCATTGCGTATGCGTGGCGGCCAGAGAGCACATCGCATTCGTGGCGGCCAAGGCGCACTGCGCATGCGTGGCGACCAGAGCGCCCTGCGCATTCGTGGCGGCCAAGGCGCACTGCGCATGCGTGGCGGCCAGAGCGCACTGCGCATGCATGGCGGCCAAGGCGCACTGGGCATGCGTGGCGGCCAGAGCGCACTGCGCATTCGTGGCGGCCAGAGCGCATTGCGCATGCGTGGGGGCCAGAGCGCACTGCGCATTCGTGGCGGCCAGAGCGCAATGCGCATGCGTGGCGGCCAGAGCGCATTGCGCATGCTTGGCGGCCAGAGCGCATTGTGCACACTTGGTAGCCATGACAGAGTGACCTCATATGGGGTGATTGGCGGGAGCCAATATATGAGCGCCACCTCATGTGGGGTGATTGTCGAAAGCCAATAGACCACGTCAGAGGCGGGGCAACCAGGCTATATAAGGACTGCCATTACCCGGGTTGTTGTTCTTTCTCATGCGTGGGGGCCAGAGCGCACTGCGCATTCGTGGCGGCCAGAGCGCATTGCGCATTCGTGGTGGCTAGAGCGCACTGCGCATGCGTGGTGGCTAGAGCGCATTGCGCATGCGTGGGGGCCAGAGCGCATTGCGCATGCGTGGCTACCAGAGCGCACTGCGCATGCATGGCAACCATAGCGCATTGCGCATGCGTGGGGTCCAGAGCGCACTGCGCATGCGTGGAGGCCATGACAGAGTGACCGATATGGGGTGATTGGCGGGAGCCAATAGATGAGCACCACCTCATATGGGGTGATTGGTGAGAGCCAATAGATGAGCGCCACCTCATATGGGGACTGCCATTACCCGGGTTGTTGTTCTTTCTCATGCGTGGCGGCCAGAGCTCACTGCGCATACCTGGCGGCCAGAGCGCACATCGCATGCGTGGCAGCCAAGGCGCAAGGCGCATGCCTGGCGACCAGAGCACACTGCGCATTCGTGACGGCCAAGGCGCACTGCGCATGCGTGGCGGCCAGAGTGCACAGCGCATGTATGGACGCCAGAGCGCAATGCGCATGCGTGGGGGCCAGAGCGCATTGCGCATGCATGGCGGCCAGAGCGCATTGCACATACGTGGTAGCCATGACAGAGTGACCTCATATGTGGTGATTGGCGGGAGCCAATATATGAGCGCCACCTCATATGGGGTGATTGGCGAGAGCCAATAGACCACGTCAGAGGCGGGGCAACCAGGCTATATAAGGACTGCCATTACCCGGGTTGTTGTTCTTTCTCATGCGTGGCGGCCAGAGCGCATTGCGCATGCTTGGCTGCCAGTGCGCATTGCGCATGCATGGCAGCCAGAGCGCACTGCGCATGTGTGGCGGCCAGAGCGCACAGTGCATGCGTTGCGGCCAGAGCGCACAGCGCATGCGTGGCGGCCAGAGCGCACTGCGCATGCGTGGAGGCCAGAGCGCACAGCGCATGCGTGGCGGCCAGAGAGAATTGCGCATGCGTGGCGGCCAGAGCGCATTGCGCATACGTGGTGGCCATGATAGAGAGACCTCATATGCGGTGATTGGCGGGAGCCAATAGATGAGAGCGAACTCATATGGTGTGATTGGCGAGAGCCAATTGATGAGCGCCACCTCATATGGGGTGATTGGCGAGAGCTAATAGACCACGTCAGAGGCGGGGCAACCAGGCTATATAAGGACTGCCATTACCCGGGTTGTTGTACTTTCACATGCGTGGCGGCCAGAACGCATTGCGCATGCGTGGCAGCCAGTGCGCATTGCGCATGCGTGGCAGCGAGAGCACACTGCGCATGCGTGGCAGCCAGAGCGCAATTGATGAGCGCCACCTCATATGGGGTGATTGGCGAGAGCCAATAGAGCACGTCAGAAGCGGGGCAACCAGGCTATATAAGAACTACCATTACCCGGGTTGTTGTTCTTTCTCATGCGTGGTGGCCAGAGCGCATTGCGCATGTGTGGCGGCCAGAGCGTATTGCGAATGCATGGCGGCCAGAGCGCACTGCGCATGCGTGGCGCCCACAGCACATTGCGCATGCGTTGAGGCCAGAGCTCATTGCGCATGCGTGGCGGCCAGAGCGCACTGCGCATGCATGGCGGCCAGAGCGCATTGCGCATGTGTGGCGGCTAGAGCTCATTGCGCACGCGTGGCGGCCAGAGCGCACTGCGCATGCGTGGCGGCCAGAGCGCACTGGGCATGAGTGGCGGCCAGAGCGCAATGCGCATGCGTGGGGGCCAGAGCGCATTGCGCATGCGTGGCGGCCAGAGCGCACTGCGCATGACTGGCCGCCAGAGCGCACTGCGCATGCGTGGCGGCCAGAGCACACATCGCATTTGTGGCAGCCAAGGCGCACTGCACATGCGTGGCAACCAGAGCGCAATGCGCATTCGTGGCGGCGAAGGCGCACTGCGCATTCGTGTCGGCCAGAGCGCACTGCGCATGCATGGCGGCCAAGGCGCACTGCGCATGCGTGTCGGCCAGAGCGCACTGCGCATTCGTGGCAGCCAGAGCGCACTGCGCATGCGTGGCGGCCAGAGCGCACTGCGCATTCGTGTCGGCCAGAGCAGACAGCGCATGCGTGGCGGCCAGAGCGCACTGCGCATGCGTGGCGGCCAGAGCGCACAGCGCATGCGTTGCGGCCAGAGCGCACAGCGCATGCGTGGCGGCCAGAGCGCACTGCGCAGGCGTGGCGGCCAGAGCGCACAGCGCATGCGTGGCGGCCAGAGAGCATTGCGCATGCGTGCCGGCCAGAGCGCATTGCGCATACGTGGTGGCCATGATAGAGAGACCTCATATGCGGTGATTGGCGGGAGCCAATAGATGAGAGCGAACTCATATGGGGTGATTGGCGAGAGCCAATTGATGAGCGCCACCTCATATGGGGTGATTGGCGAGAGCTAATAGACCACGTCAGAGGCGGGGCAACCAGGCTATATAAGGACTGCCATTACCCGGGTTGTTGTACTTTCACATGCGTGGCGGCCAGAACGCATTGCGCATGCGTGGCAGCCAGTGCGCATTGCGCATGCGTGGCAGCGAGAGCACACTGCGCATGCGTGGCAGCCAGAGCGCACTGCGCATGCGTGGCGGCCAGAGCGCACTGCACATGCGTGGCGGTCAGAGCGCACTGCGCTTGTGTGGCGGCCAGAGCGCACTGCGCATGCGTGGGGCCTGAGCGCACTGCGCATGCGTGGCGGACAGAGTGCATTGCGCATGCGTGGCTGCCAGTGCGCATTGCGCATGCGTGGCGGCCAGAGCGCACTGCGCATGCGTGGCGGCCAGAGCGCACTGCGAATGCGTGGTGTCCAGAGCACACTGCGCTTGCGTGGCGGCTAGAGCGCACTGCGCATTCGCTGCGGCCCGAGCACACTGCGCATGCGTGGCGGCCAAAGAGCACTGCGCATGCGTGGCGGCCAGAGCGCATTGCGCATGCGTGGTGGCCAGAGCGCATTGCGCATACGTGGTGTCCATGATAGAGAGACCTCATATGGGGTGATTGGCGGGACCCAATAGATGAGCGCGAACTCATATGGGATGATTGGCGAGAGCCAATTGATGAGCGCCACCTCATATGGGGTGATTGGCGAGAGCCAATAGAGCACGTCAGAAGCGGGGCACCAGGCTATATAAGAACTACCATTACCCGGATTGTTGTTCTTTCTCATGCGTGGTGGCCAGAGCGCATAGCGCATTTGTGGCGGCCAGAGCGCATTGCGAATGCGTGGCGGCCAGAGTGCACTGCGGAAGCGTGGCGCCCAGAGCACATTGCGCATGCGTGAATGCCAGAGCTCATTGCATATGCGTGGCGGCCAGAGCGCACTGCGCATGCGTGGCGGCCAGAGTGCCTGCGCATGAGTGGCGGCTGAGAACACTGCGCATGCGTGTGGGCCAGAGCGCATTGCGCATGCGTGGTGGCCAGAGCGCACTGCGCATGCCTGGCGGCCAGAGCGCAATGCGCATGCGTGGCGGCCAGAGCGCACAACGCATGCGTGTATGCCAAGGCGCACTGCGCATGTGTGGCGACCAGAGCGCACTGCGCATTCGTGGCGGCGAAGGCGCACTGCGCATGCGTGGCGGCCAGAGCGCACTGCGCATGCTTGGCGGCCAAGGCGCACTGCGCATGCGGGTCGGCAAGAGCGCACTGCGCATTCGTGGCGGCGAAGTCGCACTGCGCATGCGTGGCTGCCAGAGCGCATTGCGCATGCGTGGCGGCCAGAGAGCACTGCAAATTCGTGGCGGCCAGGCGCACTGTGCATGCGTCGGTGCCAGAGCGCATTGCGCATGCATGGCGGTCAGAGCGCACTGCGCATGCGTGGCGCCCATAGCGCACTGCGCATGCGTGGTGGCCAGAGCGCATTGCGCATGCGTGGCCGCAAGAGAGCATTGCGCATGCGTGGCGGCCAGAGCGCATTGCTCATGCTTCGCGGCCAGAGCGCATTGCGCATACGTGGTGGACATGACAGAGAGACCTCATATGGGGTGATTGGCGAGAGCCAATAGACCACGTCAGAGGCGGGGAAACCAGGCTATATAAGGACTGCCATTACCCGGGTTGTTGTTATTTCTCATGTGTGGCGGCCAGAGAGCATTGCGTATGCATGGCGGCCAGAGAGCATTGCGCATGCGTGGCGGTCAGAGTGCATTGCGCATACGTGGTGGCCATGACAGAGAGACCTCATATGGGGTGATTGGCGGGAGCCAATACATGAGCGCGACCTCATAGGTGTGATTGGCGAGAGCCAATAGATGAGCGCCACCTCACATGGGGTGATTGGCTAGAGCCAATAGATCACGTCAGAGGCGGAGCAACCAGCCTATATAAGGACTGCCATTACCCGGGTTGTTGTTCTTTCTCATGCGTGGGGGCCAGAGCGCATTGCGCATGCGTGGCCGCCAGAGCGCATTGCGCATGCCTTGCGCCCAGAGCGCACTGCGCATGCGTGGCGGCCAGAGCGCACATCGCATGCGTGTCAGCAAGAGCGCACTGCGCATTCCTGGCGGCCAGAGCGCACTGCGCATGAGTAGCGGCCAGAGCACACTGCGCTTGCGTGGGGGCCAGAGCGCATTGCGCATGCGTGGCGACCAGAGCGCACTGCGCATTCGTGGCGGCCAAGGCGCACTGCGCATGCGTGGCGGCCAGAGTGCCTGCGCATGAGTGGCGGCTGAGAACACTGCGCATGCGTGTGGGCCAGAGCGCATTGCGCATGCGTGGCGGCCAGAGCGCACTGCGCATGCCTGGTGGCCAGAGCGCACTGCGCATGCGTGGCGGCCAGAGCGCACAACGCATGCGTGGCGGCCAAGGCGCACTGCGCATGTGTGGCGACCAGAGCGCACTGCGCATTCGTGGCGGCGAAGGCGCACTGCGCATGCGTGGCGGCCAGAGCGCACTGCGCATGCATGGCGGCCAAGGCGCACTGCGCATGCGGGTAGGCAAGAGCGCACTGCGCATTCGTGGCGGCGAAGGCGCACTGCGCATGCGTGGCTGCCAGAGCGCACTGCGCATTCGTGGCGGCCAGAGCGCATTGCGCATGCGTGGGGCCAGAGCGCATTGCGCATGTGTGGCGGCCAGAGCGCATTGCGCATACTTGGTAGCCATGACAGAGTGACCTCATATGGGGTGATTGGCGGGAGCCAATAGATGAGCGCGACCTCATGTGGGGTGATTGTCGAAAGCAATAGACTACGTCAGAGGCGGGGCAACCAGGCTATATAAGAACTTCCATTACCCGGGTTGTTGTTCTTTCTCATGCGTGGGGGCCAGAGCGCACTACGCATTCATGGCGGCCAGAGCGCACTGCGCATTCGTGGTGGCCAGAGCGCATTGCGCATTCGTGGGGGCCAGAGCGCACTGCGCATTCGTGGTGGCTAGAGCGCATTGCGCATGCGTGGGGGCCAGAGCGCATTGCGCGTGCGTGGCTACCAGAGCGCACTGCGCATGCATGGCGGCCATAGCGCATTGCGCATGCGTGGGGTCCAGAGCGCACTGCGCATGCGTGGACGCCATGACAGAGTGACCTATATGGGGTGATTGGCGGGAGCCAATAGATGAGCACCACCTCATATGGGGTGATTGGTGAGAGCCAATAGATGAGCGCCACCTCATATGGGGACTGCCATTACCCGGGTTGTTGTTCTTTCTAATGCGTGGCGGCCAGAGCGCACTGCGCATGCCTAGCGGCCAGAGCGCACTGCGCAAGCGTGGCGGCCAGAGCGCACTGCGCATGCGTGGGGGCCAGAGCGCACTGCGCATTCATGTCGGCCAGAGCGCACTGCGCATGCATGACGGACAGAGCGCACTTCGCATGCGTGGCCGCAAGAGCGCACTGCGCATGCGTGTTGGCCAAGGCGCACTGCGTATGCGTGGAGACCAGAGCGCACTGCGCATTCGTGGCGGCCAGCGCGCACTGCGCATGCGTGGCGGCCAGAGCGCACTGCGCATTCGTGTCAGCCAGAGCAGACAGCGCATGCGTGGCGGCCAGAGCGCACTGCCCATGTTTGGCGGCCAGAGAGCACAGCGCATGCGTGGCGGCCAGAGCGCACTGCGCATGCGTGGGGGCCTGACCGCACCTCGCATGCGTGGTGGTCACAGCGCACTGCGCATGCGTGGCGGACAGAGCGCACAGCGCATGCGTTGCGGCCAGAGCACACTGCGCATGCGTGGCGGCCAAAGAGCACTGCGCATGCGTGGCGGCCAGAGCGCATTGCGCATGCGTGGCGGCCAGAGCGCATTGCGCATACGTGGTGGCCATGATAGAGAGACCTCATATGGGGTGATTGGCAGGAGCCAATAGATGAGCGCGAACTCATATGGGGTGATTGGCGAGAGCCAATTGATGAGCGCCACCTCATATGGGGTGATTGGCGAGAGCCAATAGACCACGTCAGAGGCGGGGCAACCAGGCTATATAAGGACTGCCATTACCCGGGTTGTTGTTCTTTCACAAGCGTGGCGGCCAGAACGCATTGCGCATGCGTGGCAGCCAGTGCGCATTGCGCATGCGTGGCAGCCAGAGCGCACTGCGCTTGTGTGGCGGCCAGAGCGCACTGCGCATGCGTGGGGCCTGAGCGCACTGCGCATGCGTGGCGGACAGAGCGCACTGTGCATGGGTGGCGGCCAGAGCGCACAGCGCATGCGTGGCGGCCAGAGCAAACTGCGCATGCGTGGCGGCCAGAGTGCATTGCGCATGCGTGGCCGCCAGTGCGCATTGCGCATGCGTGGCGGCCAGAGCGCACTGCGCATGCGTGGCGGCCAGAGCGCACTGCGCATGTATGGCGGCCAAGGCGCACTGCGCATGCGTGGCGGCCAGAGCGCACTGCGCATTCGTGGCGGCCAGAGCGCATTGCGCATGCGTGGGGGCCAGAGCGCACTGCGCATTCGTGGCGGCCAGAGCGCAATGCGCATGCGTGGGGGCCAGAGCGTATTGCGCATGCGTGGCGGCCAGAGCGCATTGCGCATACTTGGTAGCCATGACAGAGTGACCTCATATGGGGTGATTGGTGGGAGCCAAGAGATGAATGGCACCTCATGTGGGGTGATTGTCGAAAGCCACTAGACCACGTCAGAGGCGGGGCAACCAGGCTATATTAGGACTGCCATTACCCGGGTTGTTGTTCTTTCTCATGCGTGGTGGCCAGAGCGCATTGCGCATGAGTGGCGGCCAGAGCGCATTGCGCATGCGTGGCGTCCAGAGCGCATTGCGCATACGTGGTGGCCATGATAGAGAGACCTCATATGGGGTGATTTGCGGGAGCCAATAGATGAGCGCGTCCTCATATGGGGTGATTGGCGAGAGCCAATTGATGAGCGCCACCTCATATGGGGTGATAGGCGAGAGCCAATTGATGAGCGCCACCTCATATGGGGTGATTGGCGAGAGCCAATAGAGCACGTCAGAAGCGGGGCAACCAGGCTATATAAGAACTACCATTACCAGGGTTGTTGTTCTTTCTCTTGCGTGGTGGCCAGAGCGCATTGCGCATGTGTGGCGGCCAGAGCGCATTGCGAATGCGTGGCGGCCAGAGCGCACTGCGCATGCGTGACGCCCAGAGCACATTGTGCATGCGTGGAGACCAGAGCTCATTGCGCATGCGTGGCGGCCAGAGCGCACTGCGCATGCATGGCGGCCAGAGCGCATTGCGCATGTGTGGGGGCCAGAGCTCATTGCGCATGCGTGGTGGCCAGAGCACACTGCGCATGCGTGGCGACCAGAGCGCACTGCGCATGCGTGGCGGCCAGAGCGCACTGCGCATGCGTGGGGGCCAGAGCGCATTGCGCATGCGTGGCGGCCAGAGAGCACTGCAAATTCGTGGCGGCCAGGCGCACTGTGCATGCGTCGGTGCCAGAGCGCATTGCGCATGCATGGCGGTCAGAGCGCACTGCGCATGCGTGGCCCCCATAGCGCACTGCGCATGCGTGGTGGCCAGAGCGCATTGCGCATGCGTGGCCGCAAGAGAGCATTGCGCATGCGTGGCGGCCAGAGCGCATTGCTCATGCTTCGCGGCCAGAGCGCATTGCGCATACGTGGTGGACATGACAGAGAGACCTCATATGGGGTGATTGGCGAGAGCCAATAGACCACGTCAGAGGCGGGGAAACCAGGCTATATAAGGACTGCCATTACCCGGGTTGTTGTTATTTCTCATGCGTGGCGGCCAGAGAGCATTGCGTATGCATGGCGGCCAGAGAGCATTGCGCATGCGTGGCGGTCAGAGTGCATTGCGCATACGTGGTGGCCATGACAGAGAGACCTCATATGGGGTGATTGGCGGGAGCCAATACATGAGCGCGACCTCATAGGTGTGATTGGCGAGAGCCAATAGATGAGCGCCACCTCACATGGGGTGATTGGCTAGAGCCAATAGATCACGTCAGAGGCGGAGCAACCAGCCTATATAAGGACTGCCATTACCCGGGTTGTTGTTCTTTCTCATGCGTGGGGGCCAGAGCGCATTGCGCATGCGTGGCCGCCAGAGCGCATTGCGCATGCCTTGCGCCCAGAGCGCACTGCGCATGCGTGGCGGCCAGAGCGCACATCGCATGCGTGTCAGCAAGAGCGCACTGCGCATTCCTGGCGGCCAGAGCGCACTGCGCATGAGTAGCGGCCAGAGCACACTGCGCTTGCGTGGGGGCCAGAGCGCATTGCGCATGCGTGGCGACCAGAGCGCACTGCGCATTCGTGGCGGCCAAGGCGCACTGCGCATGCGTGGCGGCCAGAGTGCCTGCGCATGAGTGGCGGCTGAGAACACTGCGCATGCGTGTGGGCCAGAGCGCATTGCGCATGCGTGGCGGCCAGAGCGCACTGCGCATGCCTGGTGGCCAGAGCGCACTGCGCATGCGTGGCGGCCAGAGCGCACAACGCATGCGTGGCGGCCAAGGCGCACTGCGCATGTGTGGCGACCAGAGCGCACTGCGCATTCGTGGCGGCGAAGGCGCACTGCGCATGCGTGGCGGCCAGAGCGCACTGCGCATGCATGGCGGCCAAGGCGCACTGCGCATGCGGGTAGGCAAGAGCGCACTGCGCATTCGTGGCGGCGAAGGCGCACTGCGCATGCGTGGCTGCCAGAGCGCACTGCGCATTCGTGGCGGCCAGAGCGCATTGCGCATGCGTGGGGCCAGAGCGCATTGCGCATGTGTGGCGGCCAGAGCGCATTGCGCATACTTGGTAGCCATGACAGAGTGACCTCATATGGGGTGATTGGCGGGAGCCAATAGATGAGCGCGACCTCATGTGGGGTGATTGTCGAAAGCAATAGACTACGTCAGAGGCGGGGCAACCAGGCTATATAAGAACTTCCATTACCCGGGTTGTTGTTCTTTCTCATGCGTGGGGGCCAGAGCGCACTGCGCATTCATGGCGGCCAGAGCGCACTGCACATTCGTGGTGGCCAGAGCGCATTGCGCATTCGTGGGGGCCAGAGCGCACTGCGCATTCGTGGTGGCTAGAGCGCATTGCGCATGCGTGGGGGCCAGAGCGCATTGCGCGTGCGTGGCTACCAGAGCGCACTGCGCATGCATGGCGGCCATAGCGCATTGCGCATGCGTGGGGTCCAGAGCGCACTGCGCATGCGTGGACGCCATGACAGAGTGACCTATATGGGGTGATTGGCGGGAGCCAATAGATGAGCACCACCTCATATGGGGTGATTGGTGAGAGCCAATAGATGAGCGCCACCTCATATGGGGACTGCCATTACCCGGGTTGTTGTTCTTTCTAATGCGTGGCGGCCAGAGCGCACTGCGCATGCCTAGCGGCCAGAGCGCACTGCGCAAGCGTGGCGGCCAGAGCGCACTGCGCATGCGTGGGGGCCAGAGCGCACTGCGCATTCATGTCGGCCAGAGCGCACTGCGCATGCATGACGGACAGAGCGCACTTCGCATGCGTGGCCGCAAGAGCGCACTGCGCATGCGTGTTGGCCAAGGCGCACTGCGTATGCGTGGAGACCAGAGCGCACTGCGCATTCGTGGCGGCCAGCGCGCACTGCGCATGCGTGGCGGCCAGAGCGCACTGCGCATTCGTGTCAGCCAGAGCAGACAGCGCATGCGTGGCGGCCAGAGCGCACTGCCCATGTTTGGCGGCCAGAGAGCACAGCGCATGCGTGGCGGCCAGAGCGCACTGCGCATGCGTGGGGGCCTGACCGCACCTCGCATGCGTGGTGGTCACAGCGCACTGCGCATGCGTGGCGGACAGAGCGCACAGCGCATGCGTTGCGGCCAGAGCACACTGCGCATGCGTGGCGGCCAAAGAGCACTGCGCATGCGTGGCGGCCAGAGCGCATTGCGCATGCGTGGCGGCCAGAGCGCATTGCGCATACGTGGTGGCCATGATAGAGAGACCTCATATGGGGTGATTGGCAGGAGCCAATAGATGAGCGCGAACTCATATGGGGTGATTGGCGAGAGCCAATTGATGAGCGCCACCTCATATGGGGTGATTGGCGAGAGCCAATAGACCACGTCAGAGGCGGGGCAACCAGGCTATATAAGGACTGCCATTACCCGGGTTGTTGTTCTTTCACAAGCGTGGCGGCCAGAACGCATTGCGCATGCGTGGCAGCCAGTGCGCATTGCGCATGCGTGGCAGCCAGAGCGCACTGCGCTTGTGTGGCGGCCAGAGCGCACTGCGCATGCGTGGGGCCTGAGCGCACTGCGCATGCGTGGCGGACAGAGCGCACTGTGCATGGGTGGCGGCCAGAGCGCACAGCGCATGCGTGGCGGCCAGAGCAAACTGCGCATGCGTGGCGGCCAGAGTGCATTGCGCATTCGTGGCCGCCAGTGCGCATTGCGCATGCGTGGCGGCCAGAGCGCACTGCGCATGCGTGGCGGCCAGAGCGCACTGCGCATGTATGGCGGCCAAGGCGCACTGCGCATGCGTGGCGGCCAGAGCGCACTGCGCATTCGTGGCGGCCAGAGCGCATTGCGCATGCGTGGGGGCCAGAGCGCACTGCGCATTCGTGGCGGCCAGAGCGCAATGCGCATGCGTGGGGGCCAGAGCGTATTGCGCATGCGTGGCGGCCAGAGCGCATTGCGCATACTTGGTAGCCATGACAGAGTGACCTCATATGGGGTGATTGGTGGGAGCCAAGAGATGAATGGCACCTCATGTGGGGTGATTGTCGAAAGCCACTAGACCACGTCAGAGGCGGGGCAACCAGGCTATATTAGGACTGCCATTACCCGGGTTGTTGTTCTTTCTCATGCGTGGTGGCCAGAGCGCATTGCGCATGAGTGGCGGCCAGAGCGCATTGCGCATGCGTGGCGTCCAGAGCGCATTGCGCATACGTGGTGGCCATGATAGAGAGACCTCATATGGGGTGATTTGCGGGAGCCAATAGATGAGCGCGTCCTCATATGGGGTGATTGGCGAGAGCCAATTGATGAGCGCCACCTCATATGGGGTGATAGGCGAGAGCCAATTGATGAGCGCCACCTCATATGGGGTGATTGGCGAGAGCCAATAGAGCACGTCAGAAGCGGGGCAACCAGGCTATATAAGAACTACCATTACCAGGGTTGTTGTTCTTTCTCTTGCGTGGTGGCCAGAGCGCATTGCGCATGTGTGGCGGCCAGAGCGCATTGCGAATGCGTGGCGGCCAGAGCGCACTGCGCATGCGTGACGCCCAGAGCACATTGTGCATGCGTGGAGACCAGAGCTCATTGCGCATGCGTGGCGGCCAGAGCGCACTGCGCATGCATGGCGGCCAGAGCGCATTGCGCATGTGTGGGGGCCAGAGCTCATTGCGCATGCGTGGTGGCCAGAGCACACTGCGCATGCGTGGCGACCAGAGCGCACTGCGCATGCGTGGCGGCCAGAGCGCACTGCGCATGCGTGGGGGCCAGAGCGCATTGCGCATGCGTGGCGGCCAGAGCGCACTGCGCATGCCTGGCGGCCAACGCGCACTGCGCATGCGTGGCGGCCAGAGCGCACATCGCATGCGTGGCGGCCAAGGCGCACTGCGCATGCGTGGCAACCAGAACGCACTGCGCATTCGTGGCGGCCAAGGCGCACTGCGCATGCATGGCGGCCAGAGCGCACTGCGCATGCATGGTTGCCAAGTCGCACTGCGCATGCGTGGCGGCCAAGGCGCACTGCGCATGCGTGGCGACCAGAGCGCACTGCGCATGCGTGGCGGCCAGAGCGCACTGCGCATGCATGGCGGCCAGAGCGCACTGCGCATGCATGGTGGCCAAGGTGCACATCGCATGCGTGGCGGCCAAAGCGCACTGCGCATGCGTGGCGGCCAGAGCGCACTGCGCATGCATGGCGGCCAAGTCGCACTGCGCATGCGTGGCGGCCAGAGCGCACTGCGCATGCGTGGCGGCCAGAGCGCATTGCGCATGCTTGGCGGCCAGAGCGCATTGCGCATACTTGGTTGCCATGACAGAGTGACCTCATATGGGGTGATTGGCGGGAGCCAATAGATGAGCGCGACCTCATGTGGGGTGATTGTCGAAAGCCAATAGACCATGTCAGAGGCGGGGCAACCAGGCTATATAAGGACTGCCATTACCCGGGTTGTTGTTTTTTCTCATGCGTGGCGGCCAGAGCGCATTTCGCATGCGTGGCGGCCATGACATAGTGACCTATGTGGGGTGATTGGCGGGAGCCAATAGATGAGCACCACCTCATATGGGGTGATTGGTGAGAGCCAATAGATCAGCGCCACCTCATATGGGGACTGCCATTACCCAGGTTGTTGTTCTTTCTCATGTGTGGCGGCCAGAGCGCACTGCGCATGCGTGGCGGCCAGAGCGCACTGCGCATGCGTGGCGGCCAGAGCGCACTGCACATGCGTGGTGGCCAGAGCGCAATGCGCATGCGTGGCGGGCAGAGCACACTGCGCATGCCTGGCGGCCAGAGCGCACTGCGCATTCGTGGCGACAGAGCGCACTGCGCATTCGTGGCGGCCAAGGCGCACTGCGCATGCGTGGCGGTCAGAGCGCACTGCGCATGTATGGCGGCCAAGGTGCACTGCGCATGCGTGGCGGCCAGAGCGCACTGCGCATTCGTGGCGGCCAGAGCGCATTGCGCATGCGTGGGGCCAGAGCGCACTGCGCATTCCTGGCGGCCAAAGCGCAATGCGCATGCGTGGCGGCCAGAACGCATTGCGCATACTTGGTAGCCATGACAGAGTGACCTCATATGGGGTGATTGGCGGGAGCCAATATATGAGCGCCACCTCCTGTGGGGTGATTGTCGAAAGCCAATAGACCACGTCAGAGGCGGGACAACCAGGCTATATAAGGACTGCCATTACCCGGGTTGTTGTTCTTTCTCATGCGTGGGGGCCAGAGCGCACTGCGCATTCATGGCGGCCAGAACGCACTGCGCATTCGTGGTGGCCAGAGCGCATTGCGCATTCGTGGGGGCCAGAGCGCACCTCGCATTCGTGGTGGCTAGAGAGCATTGCGCATGCGTGGGGGCCAGAGCGCATTGCGCGTGCGTGGCTACCAGAGCGCACTGCGCATGCATGGCGGCCATAGCGCATTGCGCATGCGTGGGGTCCAGAGCGCACTGCGCATGCGTGGAGGCCATGACAGAGTGACCTATATGGGGTGATTGGCGGGAGCCAATAGATGAGCACCACCTCATATGGGGTGATTGGTGAGAGCCAATAGATGAGCGCCACCTCATATGGGGACTGCCATTACCCGGGTTGTTGTTCTTTCTAATGCGTGGCGGCCAGAGCGCACTGCGCATGCCTAGCGGCCAGAGCGTACTGCGCAAGCGTGTCAGCCAGAGCGCACTGCGCATGCGTGGGGGCCAGAGCGCACTGCGCATTCATGTCGGCCAGAGCGCACTACGCATGCGTGACGGACAGAGCGCACTGCGCATGCGTGGCCGCAAGAGCGCACTGCGCATGCATGTTGGCCAAGGCGCACTGCGCATGCGTGGCGACCAGAGCGCACTGCGCATTCGTGGCGGCC
The DNA here is from genome assembly GCF_027595985.1 of Sorex araneus. Lineage (NCBI taxonomy): Eukaryota > Metazoa > Chordata > Mammalia > Eulipotyphla > Soricidae > Sorex > Sorex araneus. The sequence continues at coordinate 63,068,096 of NC_073307.1, read as the reverse complement.
AAGGCGCACTGCGCATGCGTGGTGGCCAGCGCTCACTGCGCATGCGTGGCGGCCAGAGCGCACTGCGCATTCGTGTCGGCCAGAGCAGACAGCGCATGCCTGGCGGCCAGAGCGCACTGCGCATGTGTGGCGGCCAGAGAGCACAGCGTATACGTGGCGGCCAGAGCGCACTGCGCATGCGTGGGGGCCTGATCGCACTGCGCATGCGTGGTGGCCAGAGCGCACTGCGCATGCGTGGCTGACAGAGCGCACAGCGCATGCGTTCCGGCCAAAGCACACTGCGCCTGCGTGGCGGCCAAAGAGCACTGCGCATGCGTGGCGGCCAGAGCGCATTGCGCATGCGTGGCGGCCAGAGCGCATTGCGCATACGTGGTGGCCATGATAGAGAGACCTCATATGGGGTGATTGGCAGGAGCCAATAGATGAGCGCGAACTCATATGGGGTGATTGGCGAGAGCCAATTGATGAGCGCCACCTCATATGGGGTGATTGGCGAGAGCCAATACACCACGTCAGAGGCGGGGCAACCAGGCTATATAAGGACTGCCATTACCCGGGTTGTTGTTCTTTCACATGCGTGGCGGCCAGAACGCATTGCGCATGCGTGGCAGGCAGTGCGCATTGCGCATGCGTGGCAGCCGGAGCGCACTGCGCATGCGTGGCGACCAGAGCGCACTGCGCATTCGTGGTGGCCAAGGCGCACTGAACATGCGTGGCGGCCAGAGCGCACTGCGCATGCGTGGTGGCCAAGGCGCACTGCGCATGCGTGGCGGCCAGAGCGCACTGCGCATGCGTGTTGGCCAAGGAGCACTGCGCATGCGTGGCGACCAGAGCGACTGCGCATTCGTGGCGGCCAAGGCGCACTGCGCTTGCGTGGCGGCCAGGGCGCACTGCGCATGCGTGGCGACCAGTGCGACTGCTCATTTGTGGCCGCCAAGGCGCACTGCGCTTGCGTGGCGGCCAGAGCGCACTGCGCATGCGTGGGGGCCAGAGCGCATTGCGCATGCTTGTCGGCCAGAGCAGACAGTGCATGCGTGGCGGCCAGAGCGCATCGCACATGCGTGGCGGCCAGAGAACACTGCGCATACGTGGCGGCCAGAGCGCACTGCGCATGCGTGGCGGCCAGAGCGCATTGCTCATGCGTTCGGGGCAGAGCGCACTGCGCATGCGTGGCGGCCAGAGCGCACTGCGCATATGTGGCGGCCAGAGCGCACTGCGCCTATGTGGTGGCCAGAGCGCACCGCGCTTGCGTGGTGGCCAGAGCGAACTGCGCATGCGTGGCGGCCAGAGCGCACTGCACATGCGTGGCGGCCAGAGAGCACTGCGCATGCGTGGCGGCCAGAGCGCATTGCGCATGCGTGGCGGCCAGAGCGCTTTGCGCATACGTGGTGGCCATGATAGAGAGACCTCATATGGGGTGATTGGCGGGAGCCATTAGATGAGCGCGAACTCATATGGGGTGATTGGCGAGAGCCAATTGATGAGCGCCACCTCATATGGGGTGATTGGCGAGAGCCAATAGACCACGTCAGAGGCGGGAAAACCAGGCTATATAAGGACTGCCATTACCCGGGTTGTTGTTCTTTCTCATGCGTGGCGGCCAGAGCGCATTGCGCATGTGTGGCTGCCAGTGCGCATTGCGCATGCGTGGCAGCCAGAGCGCACTGCGCATGCGTGGCAGCCAGAGCGCATTGCGCATGCGTGGCGGCCAGAGCGCACTGCGCATGCGTGGCGGCCATAGCGCACTGCGCATGCGTGGTGTCCAGAGCGCACTGCGCTTGCGTGGCGGCAAGAGCGCACTGCGCATGCGTGTGGGCCAGAGCGAACTGCGCATGCGTGGCGGACAGAGCGCACAGCGCATGCGTGGCGGCCAGAGCGCACTGCGCATGCGTGGTGGCCAGAGCGCACCGCGCTTGTGTGGCGGCCAGAGCGCACTGCGCAATCGTGGGGGCCTGACCGCACTGCGCATGCGTGGTGGCCACAGCGCACAGCGCATGCGTGGCGGCCAGAGCGCACAGCGCATGCGTTGCGGCCAGAGCACACTGCGCATGCGTGGCGGCCAAAGAGCACTGCGCATGCGTGGCGGCCAGAGCGCATTGCGCATGCGTGGTGGCCAGAGCGCATTGCGCATACGTGGTGGCCATGATAGAGAGACCTCATATGGGGTGATTGGCGGGAGCCAATAGATGAGCGCAAACTCATATGGGATGATTGGCGAGAGACAGTTGATGAGCGCCACCTCATATGGGGTGATTGGCGAGAGCCAATAGAGCACGTCAGAAGCGGGGCAACCAGGCTACATAAGAACTACCATTACCTGGATTGTTGTTCTTTCTCATGCCTGGTGGCCAGAGCTCATTGCGCATGTGTGGCGGCCAGAGCGCATTGCGAATGCGTGGCGGCCAGAGCGCACTGCGCATGCGTGGCGCCCAGAGCACATTGCGCATGCGTGGAGAGCAGAGCTCATTGCGCATGCGTGGCGGCCAGAGCGCACTGCGCATGCGTGGCGGCCAGAGCGCACTGCGCATGAGTAGCGGCCAGAGCACACTGCGCATGCGTGGGGGCCAGAGCGCATTGCGTATGCGTGGCCGCCAGAGCGCACTGCGCATGCCTGGTGGCCAGAGCGCACTGCGCATGCGTGGCGGCCAGAGCGCACATCGCATGCGTGTCGGCAAGAGCGCACTGCGCATTCGTGGCGGCCAGAGCGCACTGTGCATGAGTAGCGGCCAGAGCACACTGCGCATGCGTGGGGGTTAGAGCGCATTGCGCATGCATGGCGACCAGAACGCACTGCGCATTCGTAGCGGCCAAGGCGCACTGCGCATGCGTGGCGGCCAGAGCGCACTGCGCATGCATCGTGGCCAAGGCGCACTGCGCATGCGTGTCGGCAAGAGCGCTCTGCGCATTCGTGGCGGCCAAGGCGCACTGCGCAAGCGTGGGAGCCAGAGCGCATTGCGCATGCGTGGCGGCCATATCGCATTGCGCATACTTGGTAGCCATGACAGAGTGACGTCATATGGGGTGATTGGCGGGAGCCAATAGATGAGCGCGACATCATGTGGGGTGATTGTCGAAAGCAATAGACTACGTCAGAGGCGGGGCAACCAGGCTATATAAGGACTTCCATTACCCGGGTTGTTGTTCTTTCTCATGCGTGGCGCCCAGAGCGCATTTCGCATGCGTGGCGGCCATGACAGAGTGACCTATATGGGGTGATTGGCGGGAGCCAATAGATGAGCACCACCTCATATGGGGTGATTGGTGAGAGCCAATAGATGAGCGCCACCTCATATGGGGACTGCCATTACCCGGGTTGTTGTTCTTTCTCATGCGTGGCAGCCAGAGCTCACTGCGCATACCTGGCGGCCAGAGCGCACATCGCATGCAGCCAAGGCGCACGGCGCATGCCTGGCGACCAGAGCGCACTGCGCATTCGTGGAGGCCAAGGAGCACTGCGCATGCGTGGCGGCCAGAGTGCACTGCGCATGCATGGCGGCCAAGGCGCACTGCGCACGCGTGGCGGCCAGAGCGCACTGCGCATTCGTGGTGGCCAGATCGCATTGCGCATGCGTGGGGGCCAGAGCGCACTGCGCATTCGTGGCGGCCAGAGCGCAATGCGCATGCGTGGGAGCCAGAGCGCACTGCGCATTCGTGGTGGCCAGAGCGCATTGCGAATGCGTGGCGGACAGAGCGCACTGCGCATGCGTGGCGCCCAGAGCACATTGCGCATGCGTGGAGGCCAGAGCTCATTGCGTATGCGTGGTAGCCATGACAGAGTGACCACATATGGGGTGATTTCGGGAACCAATATATGAGCGCCACCTCATGTGGGGTGATTGTCGAAAGCCAATAGACCATGTCAGAGGCGGGGCAACCAGGCTATATAAGGACTGCAATTACACGGGTTGTTGTTCTTTCTCATGCGTGGGGGCCAGAGTGCACTGCGCATTCGTGGCGGCCAGAGCGCATTGCGCATTCGTGGTGGCCAGAGCGCATTGCGCATGAGTGGGGGCCAGAGCGCACTGCGCATTCGTGGTGGCCAGAGCGCATTGCGAATGCGTGGCGGACAGAGCGCACTGCGCATGCGTGGCGCCCAGAGCACATTGCGCATGCGTGGAGGCCAGAGCTCATTGCGTATGCGTGGCGGCCAGAGCGCACTGCGCATGCATGGCGGCCAGAGCGCATTGCGCATGCGTGGAGGCCAGAGCTCATTGCGTATGCGTGGCGGCCAGAGAGCACATCGCATTCGTGGCGGCCAAGGCGCACTGCGCATGCGTGGCGACCAGAGCGCCCTGCGCATTCGTGGCGGCCAAGGCGCACTGCGCATGCGTGGCTGCCAGAGCGCACTGCGCATGCATGGCGGCCAAGGCGCACTGGGCATGCGTGGCGGCCAGAGCGCACTGCGCATTCGTGGCGGCCAGAGCGCATTGCGCATGCGTGGGGGCCAGAGTGCACTGCGCATTCGTGGCGGCCAGAGCGCAATGCGCATGCGTGGCGGCCAGAGCGCATTGCGCATGCGTGGCGGCCAGAGCGCATTGTGCACACTTGGTAGCCATGACAGAGTGACCTCATATGGGGTGATTGGCGGGAGCCAATATATGAGCGCCACCTCATGTGGGGTGATTGTCGAAAGCCAATAGACCACGTCAGAGGCGGGGCAACCAGGCTATATAAGGACTGCCATTACCCGGGTTGTTGTTCTTTCTCATGCGTGGGGGCCAGAGCGCACTGCGCATTCGTGGCGGCCAGAGCGCATTGCGCATTCGTGGTGGCTAGAGCGCACTGCGCATGCGTGGTGGCTAGAGCGCATTGCGCATGCGTGGGGGCCAGAGCGCATTGCGCATGCGTGGCTACCAGAGCGCACTGCGCATGCATTGCAACCATAGCGCATTGCGCATGCGTGGGGTCCAGAGCGCACTGCGCATGCGTGGAGTCCATGACAGAGTGACCGATATGGGGTGATTGGCGGGAGCCAATAGATGAGCACCACCTCATATGGGGTGATTGGTGAGAGCCAATAGATGAGCGCCACCTCATATGGGGACTGCCATTACCCGGGTTGTTGTTCTTTCTCATGCGTGGCGGCCAGAGCTCACTGCGCATACCTGGCGGCCAGAGCGCACATCGCATGCGTGGCAGCCAAGGCGCACTGCGCATGCCTGGCGACCAGAGCACACTGCGCATTCGTGACGGCCAAGGCGCACTGCGCATGCGTGGCGGCCAGAGTGCACAGCGCATGTATGGACGCCAGAGCGCAATGCGCATGCGTGGGGGCCAGAGCGCATTGCGCATGCATGGCGGCCAGAGCGCATTGCACATACGTGGTAGCCATGACAGAGTGACCTCATATGTGGTGATTGGCGGGAGCCAATATATGAGCGCCACCTCATATGGGGTGATTGGCGAGAGCCAATAGACCACGTCAGAGGCGGGGCAACCAGGCTATATAAGGACTGCCATTACCCGGGTTATTGTTCTTTCTCATGCGTGGCGGCCAGAGCGCATTGCGCATGCTTGGCTGCCAGTGCGCATTGCGCATGCATGGCAGCCAGAGCGCACTGCGCATGTGTGGCGGCCAGAGCGCACAGCGCATGCGTTGCGGCCAGAGCGCACAGCGCATGCGTGGCGGCCAGAGCGCACTGCGCATGCGTGGAGGCCAGAGCGCACAGCGCATGCGTGGCGGCCAGAGAGAATTGCGCATGCGTGGCGGCCAGAGCGCATTGCGCATACGTGGTGGCCATGATAGAGAGACCTCATATGCGGTGATTGGCGGGAGCCAATAGATGAGAGCGAACTCATATGGTGTGATTGGCGAGAGCCAATTGATGAGCGCCACCTCATATGGGGTGATTGGCGAGAGCTAATAGACCACGTCAGAGGCGGGGCAACCAGGCTATATAAGGACTGCCATTACCCGGGTTGTTGTACTTTCACATGCGTGGCGGCCAGAACGCATTGCGCATGCGTGGCAGCCAGTGCGCATTGCGCATGCGTGGCAGCGAGAGCACACTGCGCATGCGTGGCAGCCAGAGCGCAATTGATGAGCGCCACCTCATATGGGGTGATTGGCGAGAGCCAATAGAGCACGTCAGAAGCGGGGCAACCAGGCTATATAAGAACTACCATTACCCGGGTTGTTGTTCTTTCTCATGCGTGGTGGCCAGAGCGCATTGCGCATGTGTGGCGGCCAGAGCGTATTGCGAATGCATGGCGGCCAGAGCGCACTGCGCATGCGTGGCGCCCACAGCACATTGCGCATGCGTTGAGGCCAGAGCTCATTGCGCATGCGTGGCGGCCAGAGCGCACTGCGCATGCATGGCGGCCAGAGCGCATTGCGCATGTGTGGCGGCTAGAGCTCATTGCGCACGCGTGGCGGCCAGAGCGCACTGCGCATGCGTGGCGGCCAGAGCGCACTGGGCATGAGTGGCGGCCAGAGCGCAATGCGCATGCGTGGGGGCCAGAGCGCATTGCGCATGCGTGGCGGCCAGAGCGCACTGCGCATGACTGGCCGCCAGAGCGCACTGCGCATGCGTGGCGGCCAGAGCACACATCGCATTCGTGGCGGCCAAGGCGCACTGCACATGCGTGGCAACCAGAGCGCAATGCGCATTCGTGGCGGCGAAGGCGCACTGCGCATTCGTGTCGGCCAGAGCGCACTGCGCATGCATGGCGGCCAAGGCGCACTGCGCATGCGTGTCGGCCAGAGCGCACTGCGCATTCGTGGCAGCCAGAGCGCACTGCGCATGCGTGGCGGCCAGAGCGCACTGCGCATTCGTGTCGGCCAGAGCAGACAGCGCATGCGTGGCGGCCAGAGCGCACTGCGCATGCGTGGCGGCCAGAGCGCACAGCGCATGCGTTGCGGCCAGAGCGCACAGCGCATGCGTGGCGGCCAGAGCGCACTGCGCAGGCGTGGCGGCCAGAGCGCACAGCGCATGCGTGGCGGCCAGAGAGCATTGCGCATGCGTGCCGGCCAGAGCGCATTGCGCATACGTGGTGGCCATGATAGAGAGACCTCATATGCGGTGATTGGCGGGAGCCAATAGATGAGAGCGAACTCATATGGGGTGATTGGCGAGAGCCAATTGATGAGCGCCACCTCATATGGGGTGATTGGCGAGAGCTAATAGACCACGTCAGAGGCGGGGCAACCAGGCTATATAAGGACTGCCATTACCCGGGTTGTTGTACTTTCACATGCGTGGCGGCCAGAACGCATTGCGCTTGCGTGGCAGCCAGTGCGCATTGCGCATGCGTGGCAGCGAGAGCACACTGCGCATGCGTGGCAGCCAGAGCGCACTGCGCATGCGTGGCGGCCAGAGCGCACTGCACATGCGTGGCGGTCAGAGCGCACTGCGCTTGTGTGGCGGCCAGAGCGCACTGCGCATGCGTGGGGCCTGAGCGCACTGCGCATGCGTGGCGGACAGAGTGCATTGCGCATGCGTGGCTGCCAGTGCGCATTGCGCATGCGTGGCGGCCAGAGCGCACTGCGCATGCGTGGCGGCCAGAGCGCACTGCGAATGCGTGGTGTCCAGAGCACACTGCGCTTGCGTGGCGGCTAGAGCGCACTGCGCATTCGCTGCGGCCCGAGCACACTGCGCATGCGTGGCGGCCAAAGAGCACTGTGCATGCGTCGGTGCCAGAGCGCATTGCGCATGCATGGCGGTCAGAGCGCACTGCGCATGCGTGGCGCCCATAGCGCACTGCGCATGCGTGGTGGCCAGAGCGCATTGCGCATGCGTGGCCGCCAGAGAGCATTGCGCATGCGTGGCGGCCAGAGCGCATTGCTCATGCTTCGCGGCCAGAGCGCATTGCGCATACGTGGTGGACATGACAGAGAGACCTCATATGGGGTGATTTGCGAGAGCCAATAGACCACGTCAGAGGCGGGGAAACCAGGCTATATAAGGACTGCCATTACCAGGGTTGTTGTTATTTCTCATGCGTGGCGGCCAGAGAGCATTGCGTATGCATGGCGGCCAGAGAGCATTGCGCATGCGTGGCGGTCAGAGTGCATTGCGCATACGTGGTGGCCATGACAGAGAGACCTCATATGGGGTGATTGGCGGGAGCCAATACATGAGCGCGACCTCATAGGTGTGATTGGCGAGAGCCAATAGATGAGCGCCACCTCACATGGGGTGATTGGCTAGAGCCAATAGATCACGTCAGAGGCGGAGCAACCAGCCTATATAAGGACTGCCATTACCCGGGTTGTTGTTCTTTCTCATGCGTGGGGGCCAGAGCGCATTGCGCATGCGTGGCCGCCAGAGCGCATTGCGCATGCCTGGCGGCCAGAGCGCACTGCGCATGCGTGGCGGCCAGAGCGCACATCGCATGCGTGTCAGCAAGAGCGCACTGCGCATTCCTGGCGGCCAGAGCGCACTGCGCATGAGAAGCGGCCAGAGCACACTGCGCTTGCGTGGGGGCCAGAGCGCATTGCGCATGCGTGGCGGCCAGAGCGCACATCGCATGCGTGTCAGCAAGAGCGCACTGCGCATTCCTGGCGGCCAGAGCGCACTGCGCATGAGAAGCGGCCAGAGCACACTGCGCATGCGTGTCGGCAAGAGCGCTCTGCGCATTCGTGGCGGCCAGAGCGCACTGCGCATGCGTGGCTGCTATAGCGCACTGTGCATTCGTGGCGGC